>NC_063370.1:6926426-6938418 GCF_021869965.1 Rhincodon typus
CGTGCTGTGCAGAATTCAAAAACGATGTTGCTGGAGTTGGAGGATTTGAGATCTAGGGAGAAGCGGACAGTATTTTCCCGAGAGTGGAGGCTGAAGGGTGACATATAGGCTTGGAGGGGGAACATGCAGGGGTGTTGTATTCCCATATATATCTGCCGCCCTTTTCCTTCCAGATGGAAGTGGTCGTGGGTTTGGAAGGTGCTGTCTGAGGATCTTTGGTGAATTTCTGCAGTGCATCTTGTAGATGGTACACACTGCTGAGACTGAACATTGGTGGTGGAGGGAGTGGATGCAGTGCCAATCAAGCTGGGGCTAAAAACAATAGATTAGAACATGCTGTTCCCAAGAGATGCGACGACGAAGAAAACCATCCTGCCTTCAGGGTAGTAATTTACTGCTTTCCCCAGATAGTGAGGGCTGGTAATCACAGTGGGGCAACCAGAGACAGATGCTCATTTCCCCTGCATCACCCGAGCCTCAGTGCACCCTTCTCCATAAGATTGGATACCGTTGCAGACTGAGTAAAAAAAAACACAAAAACAGGAGAACCATCAAATTCTATCACTCCCTGCCATCGGTGGCCCATACCCAGCCTCAGGGTGTTTATTTTATTCACCTACATCACATGAACATTGCTGGCTGGGTCAGTATTCATTGCCTGTCCTCAGCTCTCTCCTTCCCCCAACCCAGAGAAGGTGAGGGTGATGAGCTGCCTTCTTGAAAAGAGACAGTACAAAAAAAGGACTAATTTTAAAAAGAGCGCTTTGCAATGGCTGAACGTGCCTCTGGCTAGGCCCATCCCTAATTACCCCTTGAGAAGGTGGTAATGAGCTGCTTTCTTGAATTGCTGCAGGCCATGTGCTGTGCATTGACCCACAATGCCCTTCAGGAAGGAATTCCAGCAATAGTGAAGGAATAGCCGATATATTTCCACGTCAGGAAATTGAGTGGCTTTTAGGCAGATGTATAAAGCGCGGAAACAGACCCTTTGGTCCAACTCATCCATGCTGACCAGATATCCTAAACTAATCTAGTTCCATTGGCCAGCATTTGGCCCATATCCCTCCAAACCCTTTCTATTCACATATCCATCACACTAGAGGTGGTCCCTTGCTAAACCTCTCTCCTGCTTTGTGGGGCTCCGCCAAACCTGCACATTTGGATATCCATCCAAATATTGCCTGTAACCCCAACTGTCAAATTTCTTTGATAGTTGGGCATCAGTGGGTATCACTGCTGCCTCACAGCATCAGAGAGCCAGGTTCGATCCCACCCTCAGGCGACTGTCTGTGTGGAGTTTGCACTTTGTGTGGGTTTCCTCTGGGTTCCTCCTGCAGTCCAAAAAAGTGTGCAGGTTAGGGTGGATTGGCAGTGCTAACTTGCCCATTGTATCCAGGGACGTGCAGGCTAGGTGGAGTAGCTATAGGAGATGCAGTGTTACAGGGAGGGGTGCTCTTTGGAGGGTTTGTGGGGACCTGATGGGCCAAGTGGCCTACAGCGTGGAAACAGGCCATTCTGCGATTTTCTTGTGCAGCAACGCACCAGTTTTGATGGCAAGTTGACCGTTGTTGCCGACAACTCTGAAGCAGAACATAGAGCCAATTCTTTCCCTCCTTATCGGATTGTCATTCATCTCCAAGAGGGACTGCTCCCTCCCTGTCCAACTTCCCCAACACAGCCCTCCTAACCCTAACCCCACAGACTATTCTCAAAGAGTCTGTTGCCTCCCTTCTCCTGGGCTGCTCACAGCCACTCCCTTCAACCCCTCCATAGACTAATTTATCTTTTCTTATCTGTGCCTTCCATTATTAACACAAGCACCATGATATGACAGCTTAAACACTTTGCACTGTACTTTTTTGTGTAAAAAAAATACAGTTGACGACAGATGACTATTCTGTATCAGCCTATCACAGCAGGTATGGAAATCACACTGGTCAACTCTCAAGTTGGTCTTAATTAAAGATCAGAGAGAGTTTTTTTGTTGTGTGATGTGCCAAACTTCATACAAACATCCCTGTCAAAACATTCTGACTGCTGACTAAAGGTGTGCAAACAAGCTGACTGATACACCATTTAAAAAAACAAACAACAAAGTGAGTAACAAATCAAATCTGGGAAAAGTACTCAGCAGGTTAGACATCTGTGGAGAGAGAAACATTTCTGAGTTTGTGACTACTTGTTAAAAATCCAGCATCAAGTAGGGGAGTTTGGACATTTTATTGTACAAGACCCTGGTGAGGAACGTTTCTAGTACTGTGTGCAGTTCTGGTTGCCCTACCATAGAAAGGGATATTATTAAACCAGAACACGTACAGAAGAGATTTACTAGGATGCTACCTAGTTGGTATTTTGAGTTAGGTTAGAGTTAGAAGGAGAGGCCAGGACTTTTCCTTGGCGTGTAGGAGATTGAGGGGGACCTTATAGAGGTTTAAGGTCATGAAGGGTGTAGATAGCCAACAGCTATTCCCCAGGGCAGGGAGAGTCTAGAACTAGAGGGCATAGGTTTAAGGAGAGAGGGGAAGAGATACAAAAAGGGTCAAGAGGGACAATTTCCACCCCCTCCAACAGAGGGTGGTGAGTGTCTGGAATGGGCTGCCAGAGGTAGTGGTGGAAGCGAGTACAATTTTGTCATTTAAGAAACATTTAGACAAGTGCATGGACGGGATAGGTACAAAGGGATATGGACCAAATGCAGCCAACTGGGCCTAGTTTAAATTGTGAAAATTGG
This sequence comes from Rhincodon typus, assembly GCF_021869965.1. Lineage (NCBI taxonomy): Eukaryota > Metazoa > Chordata > Chondrichthyes > Orectolobiformes > Rhincodontidae > Rhincodon > Rhincodon typus. The sequence continues at coordinate 6,929,158 of NC_063370.1, forward strand.
GTAGCATGGACAAGTTGGGCCAAAGGGCCCATTTCCATGCTGTAAGCCTCACTTTGGAAGTGGGTGGCTTGTGGGGCCATTTCAGAGGGCAGTTTAGGAATCAACTACATTGCTGTGGGTCTGGAGTCAAGTGTAGGCCAGTCCAGGTAAGGATGGCAGAGTTCCTTCCCTAAAACAAAGAAGGAAAGGAGTGAACATTGATGATAGTTTCACAGTCACTAGTTTTACATTATAGATCTACAAAGCAAGTTAAAATTCCATTTGCTGCTGTGCTGGGATTTGAACCCATGCCCTTACAGCATTATAACAGGGCTATAATTCACTAGCCCATTGGCAGTACCACTGCACCACTGTTTATATTGGTCCTGGGCTGGGAGGAGAGTGATGGTGCAGAACTCCTGATAGAGACAGAGACAAGGCACACAAGATAAAAAAGGTGGATAGAAAGACACTTCTTTATTAGTAGAGGGATTGGTAACCATGGAGCATAGATTTAAGGTCAGAGGTAAAAAAGGAGGAGAGTCAAGAATTGTTTTTGCTCTGAGGGTACTGGGAGTCTGGAACTCTGCCTGAAAAGGGTGGCTGTTATAAGGAAAGATTTATTAAGCTGGAAAGGGTTCAGAAAAGATTTACCAGGAAGTCACTGGGACTTCAAGGTTTGAATTACAAAAGGAGAGGCTGGGACTTTTTTCTCTCTCCTCCCCCAGAACACAGGGGACTGAGGGGTGATCTTATAAAGCTCTATAAAATATTACGAGAGGCAGAGATAAAGTAGCCAACAGCTTTTCCTCATGGTAGGAAAGTCTAGAAAAACTAGAGGGCATTGGTTTAAGGAGAGGCTGGGGCATTTCTCACTGGAGCATAGGAGATGGAGGGTGACCTTATAAAAATCTACAAGGTCATAAGAGGCATAGATAAGGTGAATGGCAGGTGTTGTAATTCTGCACCCTAGGGCAACAAGACCAGGGAGCATATTTCTTTTAAAAAAGGAGAGGAGAGAGATTAGTTTTTAAAAAAAACCATGATTTTTTTTCCAAAAGCAGTGGTTCATGTGTGGAATGAACTTCCAGAGGAGGTGGAGGATAGAGGTACAGTTAATAGCATTTAATGGACATTTGGGTAAGTTCACAAATCGGAAAGATTCTCGCAGATATGGGCCAAATGCAGGCAGTTTAGTTTGGGATTATGGTCGGCTTGCACTAGTTGGACCGAAGGGTGTGTTTCTGTGCTGTATGACTGAGTCAGGAACTCTAGCACCGAAGCAGTATTAAGGTCATGACTTGCAAAGGTCCATAGCCTCAGGAGGCAATACTAAGAACTGGATTGGTGTAGTCAGATCTTTGCTGACTAGCACAGACAGTGGGCCAAATGGCGTCCTGTGCCATAAACACCTATTGCCTTTGAAATAGGTTGGGGGATTAGAGATCAAGGAACTATTCTATTTGCACACAAGTTTGTATTTAATAGCACCTTTTTTTAAGGAAGGAAAACTCCCAGGTGCTTTACAAATATTGACTAAAATTTGACACCAAGGCACTGAAGGCATTAAGTATAGAAGACCATTCAAGCCATCATCTGTGCTGGTTACCCAAAGAAGCAAAAATCACACAATGTCACACTCTCCCTACATCCCTGGCCATTCCTCCTCCTCAGCATCAAAAGCTCTGTCAACAAAGTAGGCTGGACTCTTTAGCCCTCAGTAACGAAGAGAGTTTGGAGAAACTGGAGTTATTTTCTTTGGAGCAGAGGAGATTGGGAGGGGTTATGATTAGAGTCGTAGAGCTGTACAGCTCAGAACAGACCATTTCGTCCAATTCAGCCATGCCAACCACATATCCCAAATTCATCCAGTTCCATTTGCCAGCATTTGGCCCATATCCCTCCAAACACCTTTTATTAAGATGTAGGAAATTCCGAGGGACATAGGTAGGATACACAGGAAGAAATATTTCCCTTTGGTGGAGGGAATCGATAACTGGGGAGGGGCAGGGACGTGAAGAAATTTTTCTTCCCTCACCCAGAGGGTGGAGGAAATCTGGAACTCACTGCCTGTAAGGGTGGTTAGAGGCAAAAACACACATCACTTTTTAGTATTTAGATGTGCACTTGTGATACTAACACTATGGGCCAAATGATGGCAAATGGGAATTGAAATAAATAGATAGGCAACTTTTGGAATACTGCATTTGATTCTGGTCTCCCTGCTATAGGAAGGAGATGGTGAAACTTGAAAGGGTCAGAAAAGATTTACGAGGATGTTGCCAGGTTTGAGCTATAGGGAGAGGCGGAATAGGCCAGGGCTATTTTCCCTGGAGCGTCAGAGGCTGAGGGGTGACCTTATAGAGGTTTATAAAATCATGAGGGGCATGGATAGGGTGAATAGGAAGTGGGTGAGGCACTGAAGAGCCTGTAACTCATTAGAGCAGGAGATTGCTGTGTGTCAGGGGAGCTGGGTGGATTAAAGCTAGCAGCTGGTTGGGAGAGGGGCAGAAGAGATAGGAAGTTTCAAAATTTGAGAGAACTCCCCCCCCCCAAGGGTTGGGGGTAGAAGAAAAGAAAGCAGGGGAGGTAAGAACTGTGCACTTATAGCATCATAGAACATAACAGCGCAGTACAGGCCCTTCGGCCCTCGATGTTGCGCCGACCTGTGAAACCAATCTGAAGCCCATCTAACCTAAACTATTCCATTATCATCCATATGTTTATCCAATGACCATTTAAATGCCCTTAAAGTGGGCGAGTCTACTACTTTTGCAGGCAGGGCATGCCACGCCCTTACTACTCTCTGACTAATACATCAGAATCATACAGCACAGAAACAGACCCTTCAGCCCAACTCATCTGTGCTGAATAAGTTTCCACAGAGACACACAGGCAATTGGTGTCCTTGCTGTGTGGGATCTTGCTTTGCAATGAATGGCTAGCAACTTCAAGGAAATGCCACCAGACACAAGGTTCCTGTATATTTCTCTGCACAGGATAATGTGGGACATCTGATTCACTGAGGGTGGGGAAAAGAAAGCCTTATTTTGGGTAAAAAGTAAAACACCCAGTTTAACTAAAACGCCCTGAATGTGGTCCCAATAGCTTTCCTTTGACATCCCCCAAAAAAAAAGTGTTCGGTTCCTCGCCCTCCACCCCAACCGGCAAGGTTACTCCAAAATTCCTCTGTAACGAGCTTGCCTCAGTGAGGAATTTTAACATCGCAGAAAACAGAATCTTTATGTTAAAAAAAAAGCAGAAATTCCTTCCTCAAGCCAACAGCTCACACCATCCCTGGGAGGGGAACTGGTACCAGCTGCCCTGCCCTAGAAGAAATCCCAATCACAAATTTTCTTTAAAAAAAAACAAACTTCTTTACAATCCCTACAAACTTTAAATGGGATGGACAGTGGGCGAACTCGAACTTACTCAAGGTCCTTCTGCTCCTACCTTTTATGTTTCAATATTCACAGCAGGTGTCACGTAGTGAAAGCTTTTTACAAATAGATTGATCAACGAGGGGGTTGCAATTGAGGGTTAGCTCTATCTGGATTTTATCCCCCCAACCAAACCGTTTCAAAACAAAACAAAAAAGCAGCAAGATTTAAACCAACACTTTTCAGCGTTCGAAACTTTCAGGGAAGTTAAAGAAGTTTGCAGAAAGTTTTTGCTCAAAGTACTTTGGTTTACCTAGAATTTGTTTCCTCCGGTCGGAATGGGGCTGTTCTGTGTAAACCCATTCAAAGTCACCCCTTAGAGCTTCCTTAGCCATCTCCTGGGTCCTTTCCATTCCTGAATGGTCCCAAAATCCTACCACATCAGGAAGCTTCCTTCTTCAACGGAGACAGAGAGAGAAACGCCCTTGAATACTTGACTCCTACCTTAAAACCCGACAGGAGTGATTGAGAGCTCCGCCCCGTCCTTACAAATCCCAGAGTAACCTGTCGCTTTAGCCGTGTGAGAGATTGCTAATTCCTAGCTGGGAGTCTCCAGTAATTCGTCGTTGAACACAGTAGGAGGCGCCTCATTGAGCCATTACAGCTCCCAATAGCACTCCTGGGAGAAATTGGAACAGGAGGGGCTCTGATGGCGACAGTGGTAGTGTGCCTACCTCTGAACCAGGAGGTCTGGGGTCAGGTCCCACTCGCTCCAACTGCAGGCCTAGTAGGTGTTTTTGGCCCCTTGTTATTACAAATTTAAACCCGTAAAGGTATTACGTAGAATCCCTACAGTGTGGAAACAGGCCCTTCGGCCCAACAAGTCCACACTGAACCTCAGAGCATCCCACCCAGACCCATCCCCCTATAACCCACCTAATCTACACTTCCCTGGACACTATGGGGGCAATTTAGCACGGCCAATCCACCCTAACCTGCACATCTTTGGACTGTGGGAGGAAACCGACGCAGATACAGGGAGAACGTGCAAACTCCACACAGACAGTGGTCCAAGGCTAGAATTGAACCCGGGTCCCTGGCGCTGTGAGGCAGCAATGCTAACCACTGAGCCACCGTGCCACCTAGTGGAACTCCCTGACTCCAAATATGAACACCAAACCTTCCTTCTCTATCTGGGTGTAGTTACGCTCTGCGTTAGCCAAATGGATGCATACGCTATCGAGCGTTCCTCTCCACTGGGACATCTTTGAGCTAATATTACCCTGATGCCTTATGGGGAGGCATCGCATGCCAATCCCTGATCTCGCTTGGGATCACAGTGTGCCAACACCTTAGAGGATGCTGGCTCTTTCTTCACTTCCCTGAAAGCTGTGGCTTGGCTACATGACCATTTCTAACGCTGACCTTTTTTTTAAAGAGTTGATGCCAAGGTGTCAGGACAGAGGCCAGGTTATGTATGAACTTCCTGTAATAATTCACTAACCCAAGGAAAGGCCCAAACTCTGGTACAGACATGGGAGCCGGGGCTCCTTTGATCACCCTCACTTTCTCTTCCAACTGGTGTAACCTGGATTGGTCAACTCTGTAACCAAAGTGGGTCACTTGGGGTGCCTGGTACACACATTTTCCCTCTCTAAGGCATAGGCCCTACCAAACTGCAGCATTTATCTAAATTAAATTCCATCTGCCACTCCTTGGCCCATTGGCCCATCTGATCAAGGCCCTGTGTACACTGAGGTAACCTTCTTTGCTGTGCACTACACCATCAATTTTGGTGCCATCTGCAAACTTACTAACCATACCTCCTATGTTCACATCCAAATTATTTATATAACTGACAAAAAACAGTGGACCCAGCACCAATCCTTGCACCACACCGCTTGTCATAGGCCTCCAGTCTGAAAAGCAACCCTCCACCACCACCCTCTGTCTCCTGCCTTTGAGGCAATTTTATATCCACATGGCTAGTTCTCCCTGTATTCTATGTGGTCTAACCTTGCTAAGGATTAAACCAAAGTCACATGTCTCTGCTAGTCATCTTAACCTGGTCAAAAACCCTGATACGGAAACATTAACATCCTCAAAACATTAACTCTGTTTCTAGCTCTCCTCAGATGCTGTCAGACGTGTTGGGTTTCTCCAGCAATTTCTGTTTGTGTTCCTTCTGTTTCTACATTGAGGGATGGCACGGTGGCTCAGTGGTTAGCCATGCTGTCTCCCAGCACCAGGGAACCAAGGTTGATCCCAACCTGTGTGGAGTTTCCACGCTCTCCCTGTGTCTGCGTGAGTTTCCACCGGGTGCTCTGGTTCCCTCTCACAGTCCAAAGGTTAGGGGTGGATTGGCCATGCTAAATGGCTCGTAGCATCCAGGGATGTGCAGGCTGGGTGGATTAGCCCTGGGAAATGTAGGGTTGCAGGGATAGGGTAGGGGCGTGCGTCTGGGTGAGATGCTCTAAAGAGAGCAGAGTTGATGGGCCAAATGGCCTCTATCTGCTCTGTAATGGTTCTATGATGGAAGTAACACAATATGGTGACTCAGTGGTTAGTACTGCTGCCTCACAGTGCCAGGGACCCAGGTTCGATTCCACTCTCAGGTGACTGTCTGTGTGAAGTTTGCACATTCTCCCCGTGTCTGCGTGGGTTTCCTCTGGGTGCTCCAGTTTTCTCCCACAGTCCAAAGATGTGCAGGCTAGGGTGGATTGGCCATGGGGAAATTACCCCCTGTAGTGTTCAGGGATGTGCAGATGAGGTGGGTTATAGGGGCATGAGGTCTGGATGGGATGCTCTGAGGGTCAGTGTGGACTTGTTGGGCCGAAGGGCCTGTTTCCACACTGTAGGGATTCTATGAAAAATTGTTGCTATAAGCTGCTAAAGTTGCTATTGGACAAGCATTTCCTCGTAACCTGAGCTCAAATTCCTGGCCTCGAAGTCAACTTGCAACCGTGCTATCATTATCTTGCAAATTACACTAAGTGTGACAGAATAGGTACTTCTGCCATGGCTAAGGTGGCTCAGAGAAAAGAAATTTAAAATGTTTCACCACTTCTCATCCAGATGTGAGTCAATGACGTGACCATGGAGTTCCCCGCTGATTGGCTGTATTCCTGGAGGCATGATCATCTCCCTACAACCCTGTGGACTGCCTCACACAGTTGAACAGCCTTCATTCCCCCTGCGCGACTTCTCCCCCGCCCCCCTGCCAAGGTCCAACATAATCATCAGTCATAAACAGAAGTATTGATGAAAATACACCCTTTTTCTCTTAATAGAAACGACAAAAGCAAGGTTCTGAGAATGCTGAAGATCTGAAACTTAAAAAACACTCACAAATTGCTGAAGAAACTCATAGCGTCTGTGGAGACAGAAACTGAGTTAACGTCTTGAGACCAGTATGCTGGATAGGCTGGGACCAACTTCCCTGCAGCATTGGAGGTTGAGGGGTGACCTTATTGAGGTTTATAAAATCATGAGGGGCATGGATAGGGTGAATAGTCGAGGTCCTTTTCCCCAGGGTAGGGGGAGTCCAAAGCTAGAGGGGCATGGGTTTAAGGTGAGAGGGGAAAGATTTAAAAGGGACCTAAGGGGCAACATTTTCACACAGAGGGTGGTGTGTGTATGGAATGAGCTGCTAGAGGAAGTGGTGGAGGCTGGTACAATTACATCATTTAAAAGGCATCTGGATGGGTACATGAATAGGAAGGGTTTAAAGGGATATGGGACAAAGGCTGGCAAATGGGACTAGATTAATTTAGGATATCTGGTCACCAAGAAAGAGTTGGACCAAAGGGTCTGTTTCCTATGACCCTATGACTCTTCTTCAGAAATTGGACGATACGACGTTGGGGAAAAGGAAAGCCATTCAGCCCATCAAGTCTGCTCTGTGATTCAGTGGTTGATCTGATAATCCTCAACTCCACTTTCCTGCCTTATCTCATACCCCTTGATTCCCTTCCTGATTAAAACCCTCCCGTGTCCCAAAGAAGCATCACACCAGACCTGAAACGTTAACTGTTTCTGTCTCCACAGATGCTGCCAGACCTGCTGAGTTTCCCCAGCACTTCCGTGTTGTGTTCCATTCTAGCTCTCTCCCGGCTTTTGTCTTGCTACAGTTTCTGCCAGATTAGCAGTGAATTAATCCAGGGCAGTCCTCGATGGCTAGGACTGCAAGGAGCTGGGTCCTCACCTATGTTTAATTCGAAATGCAAGCCCAAACTTTCATCTGTTGTCTCTGTATCCACTTTGCAGGATACTGAGCGGAAATACAGGCTTCTCTCTAAGTGACAAAGATCAACACAGGCTCCCCAGCTGTCTCTACTATTCAATTCTTTCCCTCTAGAAATAAATACTAGTGCTTGGTTTGATGTTTAAGGTTTCCAAGAATTTGGTTTTGTTTGATTTAGTTTATTATTGTCACTTTTACAGCGAAAAGTGATGCCTGTGTTGCACATCTTCAAGTTTGGCTTATAAGGAAAGGCTGCCAGGTAAAGCCTGTTTCTGCTGGAACAAAAACAAAGTTGCTGGAAAAGCTCAGCAGGTCTTGCAGCATCTGTGAAGGAGAAAACAGAGTTAACGTTTCGGGTCTGGTGACCCTTCCTCAGAACTGATGGTGGCTAGGAAAACGTCAGTTTATATGCAGAAAATACGGAGGTGGGTGGGGTAGGGAGTAAACGATAGGTTAGAGCCCAAAGACAGAGAAAGACAGCTGGACAGACAAAGGAGTTGCTAGCGATTAGGCTGGGAGGGTGAATAGTTGTTAATGTCTCTTTCACAGATGCTGCCAGACCTGCTGAGCTTTTCCAGCAACATTGTTTTTGTTCCTGATTTACAGCATCTGCAGTTTTTTTGGTTTTTGTTTCTGTTTCTGCTGGAGTTTAGAATAGGTAACTTAATTGAAACATACAAGTGTAAGAGTCTGATAATCAATTGCTCATCCAGGATTCATTTGATTTATTATTGTCACATGTACCTAGGTACAGTGAAAAGTTTTGTTTTGCGTGCAGTACAGGCAGATCATACTATACAAAGTGCATTAGGGTAATAGAACAGAGTGAGGAATACAATGTTACAGCTGCAGAGAAGGTGCACACAGAGCGAGATCAGTATTAAATTTAAAAATTGAGAAGTCCATTCAGAAGCCTGATAGTAGCAGGGAAGAAGCTGTTCTTGAATCTGTTGGTACGTGTGTTTAAACTTTTGTATCATTTGCCTGATGGAAAAGGTTGGAAGATATTATAACCGGGATGGGAGGGATCTTTGCTGATGTTGTCCGAGGCAGCTGGAAGTGTAGATGGAGTCAGTTGATGGGAGGTTGGCTCGCGCGATGGTCTGGTCTGTGTTCATGACTCTCTGTAGTTTCTCATGGTTCTGGGTAGAGCAGTTACTGTACCAAGGAGTTTATTTGAAACAGTAAAACACATTATAAGTTATGAAGCAGGCATTACGGTAAACTGTGTGTTCAGCAGACCAACAGACAGGCAGAGTCACAACATTGCATACACCCAGCATATAGAGTCCTTAAAAGGAATTCTCTTAAAGGCAATGAACAAGAGCAAAACTAGTTGAAGAAACTTGGCAGGTTGGCACCATCTGTGGAGTTAAAGCAGACTTAAAGCTTAGAGTCCAGTATGATTCTTTTTCAGAACTGATAGTAGCTAGGAAAAGGTAGTGTATGAAGTGATGACAGAGTGGGAAAACTGTATTTACTGGATGGAGATGGAGCCCAGAGGGAGAGAAAGAGAGTTATGCAGACAACGGGATGGATAATGGTGAGCCAGAGAGGAGAACAGCTAATTATGAAGGCAATGAGTAGTTGAAAATGGATTACCTGTTCTGAAACAACAAGGTGCAGGGCTGGATGAACACAGCAGGCCAAGCAGCATCA
>NC_063370.1:6938918-6960441 GCF_021869965.1 Rhincodon typus
CTGAAGTTTACAAAGTGTAATTGTGATGCAGTGAGCAAGTTTTTTTTAACAGTGAGGCTGTTAGAGAATTAGAAGAAAGGAGCTCTAGTCTGTTCGTGGGTTTATGCAAAAGCAGCAGAGCTTGTCATTTAAATTGAGAACTTGTCTGAACACCAGAGAAATGTGTTTGTAAGCAAAAAATGAAAAATGCTGAAGGATTTTATAGCTGATGTTGGATGGAGACAGTCTGATTAAATCCCTTGACTGCTGAACATACAAAGTGCAATCTGCGGTGTTGCACAACTCCAAGGTGACTGTTGGTGAAATGCTAGACTGTATGACATGGACAAAAAAGCATGTAAACCTTCGAGTTGCAAAGGATTTTTAAAAATTGATTCATGGGATGAGGGCATCGCTGGCTAGGCCAGCATTTATTGCCCATCCATAATTGCCCAGAGGGCAGTTAAGAGTCAACCACATTGCTGTGGGTCTGGTTGCATGTAGACCAGCCCAGGTACAAATGGCAGTCTCCTTCCCTAAAGGGCATTAGTGAATCAGTTGGGTTTTTCCTGACAATCAACAATAGTTTCAGGGTCACCATTAGACTCTTAATTTCAGATTTTTATTGAATTCAAATTCCACCATCTGCCGTGGCAGGATTTGAGCCTGGGTGCCAAGAGCATTACCTGGGTCTCTGGATTAATGGTCCAGCGATTATACCACCAGATGTTTTAGATTACTGACTGAAAATGGAGCGAAGGCCTCCTCCATTGGTCTAGGGTTGTCAGATTAAATTGTAGGTTTGCAAAGTCCGAGAATGAAATGGTGGCTATTGAGCTGTGGATCACTTTGATTGAATTAAAAGTTGCTGGCAAATTGTTTTTTTTCCTTTATTCATTCAAGGGATGAGGGCGTTGCTGGCCAGGCAGCATTTATTTCCCATCCCTAATTGCCAAGAGGGCAGTTAAGAGTCAACCACATTGCTGTGGGTCTGGAGTCACATGTAGGCCCCGACCAGGTAAAGATGGCAGTTTCCTTCCCTAAAGGGCTTTAGTGAACCAGGTGGGTTTTTCCAACAATCGACAATAGATTCATGGTCATCATTAGATTCTTCATTCCAGATATTTTATTGAATTCAAATTCCACCATCTGCCCATGGTAGGATTCGAACCCAGGTCCCTAGGACACTATCTGGGTCTCTGGGTTAATAGTCCAGTCACATGACCACTAGGCCATTGCCTCTCATTGTGACTAGATTGTGGCTGATCTATCATGAGATCTGGTGGATCCACTTTCTGGTGTCTCAAGTTTGATTCAGCGATGATTGCCACTGAACCCATGGGAGAGGATTAAAAACCTAGGAGTAGGAAACTGAAAGTATAAACTACTCCAGATCTTGTTGCTAAGCCTACAGACACCTTGTGCGTTTCCTCCCGCATACAGTAAAACTGTAACTGCTTCTGTTTCTCCTTCATCTACACACTTGTTCTCCTCTAATCAGGGCCTGTATTAAAAATAGAAATTGCTTGAAATATTTCGGAGATCTGGCAGCATCTGTGGGGAGTCACTGAGCTAATATTTCAGGACAAGCACCGAGAATACTGGAAAATTTCTGCTGTGGCAGCATGTCTGGAGAGAGAATCAGAGTTAACATTTCAAGTCCATATGAAGAACTACAGCTTTTTTCAGGATCTGTGTGACTAGACTCTGTAACTTAAATGCTGTTATGTTTAAATTTCAGTGTCGAAACTGTGACTACCAACAAGAAGCTGATAACAGCTGTATCTATGTCAACAAAATCACACATGAAGTGGAGTAAGTAACATGGGTGTGCTGCGTGCAGCTTTAAGCAGTACCTTGTAAATGAGACTGAGAGTAAATTGTAAGTTTACCACAGAGAAACTAGCCAAGTTCAGGACTTGCATGACCAGTGGAGGCACCGGAGAAACTGGAATTATTGGGAGTGTAGTCCATCCTGTTTCATGTGGCTCCCTTGAACATTGTGGTTTAATGCTTTCTGTGGTCCTGAGCCATGCAGACAGATCTTTGCTGAGTTACCTTATTGCACTCGGGTCATACCTAGGGTCTTGACCTTGTGCTGTGGATTAGAGAACATTGATCTCTAGTTGATCTGATTGCTGCCCCATGATCTCAGCTGGAAGGTGTGCAACCATAAGAGTAGAAACAGGGGAATGTGGTACAGATTCTCGAGCTCACCACACCATTCAATAAAATTTTAGCTGATTTTGATCTTTGTGTGGCTTGTGTCTAATGACCAGTGTTTAAATGTTTGCTGGTCTCAGTCTTGAACTTACTTATGGATTGAGCATCCACAGTTCCTTGGAGAAGAGAATTCCAAAGATTCACAACTTCTGTGAAGAAATCTTTCCCCATCCAAGTCACAAATGGCCAGCTCTTATGCTGAGATGAAGCTCTTAGGTCCAAACTTCCAGCCAGACCCACCTCCTCATTCCCAGGAATCAATCTTGTATCTTAATTGTATTGCATCTTAAGGGAGGTGTATCCTTCCTTGGATATGGAGACCAAAACTAGGCAGTACTCGAGGTGTGGTTTGTTAAATTTTGTGTGTATCAGGTCGGGATAGAACAGGTACCACTGCGTCATCATCTTGATGCATCAACACCTTATACACACAGATCTGCTACTTTTGGTGATGTACTGGAGGATTGCTAAGATACGGCTACCTGGAAACCTCACTTTAAGAGATGCTGTTCCTGAAAAACCATTTAATGATCATACAAGGATACTCCATTTAATATTTTATCCCCAAAAATATATTGATCATCCAGGCAAAAGTTATACGCTTTTAACAAGTGAAACAGTCTACTCGCTAGGTGATTTTGCAAAGACCCATTTAGTAAAATAGTGTAACTCTGGTTGTTTTTCATAAAAGGTTCTCTGTGATCTATAAGATATAGGTCTGGATTTTGATGTCTGCAGTGAAGCAGTGGCACTTGCAAGGTTAGAAGAAAGTTCCCCAAGCAGATCCAGCAATCTCTCTATGGTGTGGTTTCTCCCAATCCCACCAGCTGTTTAAATCTGGCACCAAGTCAAGGCCAATTATAGACATCTAGCAGCAGTGCTGAGAGTAGCCAATCACATTGAAGTATTCCCACAGACAGTGAAGGAGTTTTAAAGCCCTTGAGTTCCTTCACTTAAAATATAAACAGTTCAGACAGTAAAATAAATGATTGGATTAAGATGAAAGATTAATAATGAAGATGTTTTCCTAGTCAAGTAGTTTGACATCCACAGACAAACTTAGCTTTTCAGGGTCATTGGGGTGTTTGGAAGGAATGTTGAATTACTGACAGCAGTTTCTGAATTCCCTGTTTTCTGCTCATGTACAGACTCCAGAAGTTGCAGTCAGCTTAAGTGGAGTAACAAACAGCAAACGTTGTGACATTCATTACCATTGGTCCAGTAGTCTTCAAGTTGAATTTCTTTTTGTATTCCGATATGTCGAATATCTGGTCCTGATCTTTTTATACCGGTAGTTAATTGCACTTTTTTCTCCAGAGTAAGTACATTGTTTTCAAAATGGTATTTTTGTTCTTCTTTCACAGTGAATTGACTCAAATCATAGCCGATGTGGCACAGGATCCCACACTGCCCAGAACAGAAGACCATCCCTGCCCAAAGCAAGTAGCACTGCAGCCTTGCGTTATTTCACAAAGATGTGGAGGGGCTGGTGTTGGACTGGGGTGGACAAAGTCAGAAGTCACACGACACCAGGTTATAGTCCAACAGGTTTATTTAAAATCACAGGCTTTCAAAGAGCTGCTGCTTTGTCAGGTGAAGTAAAGGGAGGCACCTCCCTCTGCTTGACCTGATGAAGGAGCGGGGCTCCAAAAGCTGGTGATTTTAAATAAACCTGTTGGACGATAACCTCACGTCATGTGACTTCTACGTTTATTTTGCAAACGTTGTTCTCTCATACCCTAAATCTCTTGTAAATCCAGTCTTGAGGTATCGAGGAGAAAGAGGGTGTGTGTAACTATTGGCTGCACTATGCTGTGTAATGTACATCCATTCTCATTTGTTGATCATTGGGAACCTTTACCAACTGTGTTGAAGTTCATGGATTCGATCATACTTTCCTTTCTGTTGTAGATCTGGAGTAGGAATTCCTTTTTGGTGTGGTAAGAGAGAATAAGGCCTACCTTATGAAAATGTCAGGTGTTTGGCCACTGATAACACAGCAATCATAGAGTCATACAGCACAGAAATAGACCTTTTGGTCCAACCAGTCCATGCTGACCATAATCCCAAACTAAATTAATCCCACCTGCCTGCTCCTGGCCCATACCCCTCCAAACCTTTCCAATTTATGAATTTATCTAAGTGTTTTTTAAACGTTGTAACTGTGCCCATATCCACCGCTTCCTCAAGAAGTTCATTCCACATGTGAACCACCCTCTGAGTAAAAACTTTGCCCCTCGTGTCTTTTAAAAATTTCTCTCCTCTCACATTAAAAACATGTCCCCTAGTCTTGAAATCCCCAATCCTAGGGAAAAGACACCTACCATTAGCCCTGTCTGTATCCCTCTGATTCAGGTTGTTTGTCTAACTTTGTGAATCATCCAGACCTTCCTCCAATTTAACTTAACTAAGATCTAACTGTTCTGTTGGAGCCTGTTAAAAGATAATAATATCTAATCCCCAATCACAACACTGCATCCTAGCCATCTACTGCCTAGACTTGATATCTGATGCTGCAACATCTCACTGCCCTCCTCCATGTAGAGTCGGTCTTTAAATCTCATAATCATCTCAATGACAATGATTGCTTAATGCACATTATCTACCTACTCCTGATCTCCACCCTCTTTCCATGGGCAAATGTTAGCGCCCTCAATAAGGAGTCATTCACTCTCATGATAATTGTTGTGGGTGCTTTATTTCTTTTTCCCCGAGAAATGTAAGTTCCAACCAGAGCAACTTGGGTGTTATCCTGAGTCCTGGAGCAGCGGCATCCCCAGAAACTGGCATGTCAGCCTGCGGCCTGGGCGTGCAGCAACAGCTGATGCATTGCAGGGAGAAAAAGCCCGAGGCATTTGCTTTGGAGAGCTAGAGCTGGGAGCAGAGACTGATAGCCTGAGGCCAGTGAGCCATGGAGGGTTTGGGATACTTGTGAAGCAGAACACTGACTTCCATTGCCATTTAAAACAATTGAAACACACACACCTCTCATTCATGGGAGGGGAGGACATTTGATTTTCATAAACCAATCAAATTGATGGAAAGCAAGGAGGGTGGGGTCTTGTGAACAATCACTGGAGGACAAAGGACTTTAGGAGTAATTTTGAGACAGATAAGTAATAATCTAATACAGCACAGAAGGAGGCCATTTCGCTCATTGTGCCTGTGCCAGCACTTTCTTGGAGCTGTCCAATTGACCTCCATGTCCCTTTCCCTAACCCCAGATTTTTCCCCATAGCTGTTTCTCCCCCTTAAATTATCCAGTTAATTCTTAACAATTAGGCTTGACTCTGCTTCCAGTTCATGCAGTGCACTCCTGATCATAGCTTGTCTAGAATTGTTTTGACGATTACTGTGGCTTCTGTTTACTGACCCTTCTGGAAACAGTTTCTCTTTCGCCTATCGGAACCCTTTGAAAATCTCTATCAAATCTGCTCTTAGCTCCTCAGACTGTAATGAGAATACCTTCCTGCTTCTCCATTCCATACAACTGAGTCCTTCATCAGTCACCATCTAGTAAATCACCTGTCTCCCCTCCCTTACAATGTGTTGTGAGCATTGGAAGCAGTAGTCCAGCTGAGGGCTAATGTGAATTTTGAAATGTTTGCGTTAATTTGTGCTGTGTATCTGTTAAATCCAAGGATCCCAAGTTTTTCTTTTAATGGACTTATGAATATCTCCAGCCGCCATCAAAGATTTGCAGACATAAGTCTCTATTCCTGCACTCACTTTGAAATTAAATTATTTAGTTTATGTTGCTTTGCCCCATTGTTCCCAGAAAAATGTATGCCTTCAAACTATTCTGTATCTAGAATGATGAACGGTCTAGACAAATCAGAAATGGAGAAACTGCTTTCCCTTATTAATGGATTGAGAACAAGAGACCACAGATTTAAACTACTTAACAAAACAAGCAAATGTGACGTGGTAAAGTTTGTTCAAGCGGCGAGTGGATACGGCCTGAAATGCACTGTCTGAGTTCACTTGAAACACTCAAAAGGGAACTAAGGCTGTTATCTGAACATGAACAGCGTGCATTTACAGATCACGAGGAAGTGTGGGAAAGGAATGAAGTGAGTTGCTCGTGCAAACGTATGAGCTGAATGGCCTCCTCCTGCGCTGCAACAGTTCTGAGATTCTGTGATAATTTGTCGACTGTATCTTGGCTTGTTTCACCAGGCTATCCAAATTCTCCAGAAACCTGTTACAGCTGTTTTAAAATGTCGTTGCAGATGCGGACACAAAGAAGCTGTGTTTTTCCAGTCGCACAGTGCAAGAGCTGAGGTACAGACGTGGACCTTATTAGAGATATGCATGTAGTTGTCAGAAGCATGTATTCAAACCACTTAATGCCATTGAGTATCACCAGCGATATGGATAGATGTGTTCTCTGTTAGAGGCCACAGAGCAAACATTAGTTGTTTTTCACTATTTGTTCTTTGGTAAAGAAAACTGAACTTTAATTTATCCTCTTTTTAAGAAGTAAGGGAAGGGTGTTTGAACTTTGAAAGAAGGTGTTGGCATGCAATGCTGCTTTGTTTACTGACCGTACTTTTTGTTTGTTGAGTGATTTCTCTCAGCACTCTTGCCAAGCCCAGTATTGAGCCGCCTACAAGCCCAAGCAGCCATTGTGACCGCTACTTAAACCTTCTCCGCCTAGCCCAAAATGTGCACGTAGCTGTCTGCTTTGTAACGCCTTTGCGACAGTTTGAGAGTCTGAATGTGTAACCAGGGAGAATAGGATAATGAACAGGCATGAATTACTCAGGGTGTGTGTGGGTTTTCTTTTGTTTTCTAAGTCATGGCTATGAATAGGTAGTCTGGGTGATGAAAAAGCTTTAAGTTTGACCCTTGGTTAGAGTGCTATGGGAGTCTGACAGTATGGTATATTGGTTACATACTATGTGGAGAACCATAATTATTTGAAAGTGAGATCTTTGAGAATAACAAGGGTCTTGCTTTGTAAGAAACTAATATGTGGATACGTAGCAAATCTTATGTTAAGTGCAATATGTGTACATAAGATTTGTGTGTAAAAAGTATTTTTCAGTTTTAAAATGTAAAATCCAGGAAACTCCTCTCAAAACTATACACAGTTCAACTGCTGTGTTTACGTGCCTGTTAATGTCTAGGTCAGGACTGTGACCTTGTTTTATGTACAACGTTAACAACATTTGTGGTTTTACAAGGGCCAGAAACATGTTAGAATGAAGGGAAACCTGAATGCCAGTTTGACTCCGCTTCTGCAAATGAACCAAATGGTGTTTGTGACTCATTGTCACTGACAAAAGATTGAGTTTGAAGCATGCATCTAATTGTAGCTGCCTTTCCTCCCCACTGCAGGATGCAATGAGGCTGTACTATGTGTGCACAGCACCACACTGCGGCCATCGTTGGACTGAGTGAGGACGCTGTGTTGCCCTGTGAGATTTTGCTGTGTCGTTGTCAGACTGTACCACCTGTGACCTTTCTCAACAGTCAGGTTGTCAATTCATGGACAATGTAAAACTGAGACAGATAACTCAACTGTGTGGTAATGTTTATTTTTTTAAAGACATAGTGTACTGGTTGCTCATTTTGTAAATACAATAGTAAATTTTTTTAAAAAGTTGGAATAATGTTCTGTGAATCTGCATTTACTGAAGTGGTATCTATCCGTCCTGTTTCATGGATTCAAGAAAAACCACATGGTGCCTGAAGTGACTGTACATCAAAGTTTATCTACTTTAATCCCGTTGTCCCAAACACACTGACGTTTTTCTTTGTCTTCATCTAGTTGTGTTAAGTGACACAGTAAACTACTGTGATTTTCTTTATGGAACGGCTCTTGTATAAATGTGTGTCTCACTGGAGCTTAAAAAAATTATAGGACACATGCTTTTCCCACTTCCATCACCCTGCTCTTTGGATGCCATGTCTTCAACTGTCTGGAGGTTTAAACTCTGCAAAACCTTTCTGAAATTTACTTTCTACTTGTCTCTTCATCTTTTGAGAAGCTCCTTAAAGCCTACCTTTTAAAGAGACTTTTGTTCACTTCTTGCTATCTTATGCTTTAGTCATTTGTAGAAAGTTCCTGGACTCAAAACATTAACTCTGCTTTCTCTCCGCATGCTGCTAGACTTGCTGAGTTTCCCCAGCTGTTTCTGTTTTTGTTTCAGATCTTCAGATTCTGCAGTAATTTGTTTTATTTTACTCTTTAGTTTGAAGACCATTTGTATTTGATAAGCCCTCCTGTCAAGGGCCTTGGGCCATTTTACTCCATAGTGACCCTATAAAAATGAAAGCTGTTGCTGTGTCCTTTCCTGTACTTTATACAACAGCAGTCTTATTCTACTATATTAACGTGGACCGAATGTAAATTTTAATGTCACTCTGCAGCCTGACTGACACGTTGCTGTTCTTTTCTGATGAACAAGGTTACCCAGTTTTGTCCACCCAATGCCAGCATAAGATTTCTTTGTTGATCAATATGGAGGGGATGGGAGACAGGTGAATGTGTTCTGTTTTGTATAGGCTGTGAATATTAGATGGCCAGAGAACAGGATGTAAATGCTTGTGGGAGATTTGTGAGCGGCACGATGGCTCAAGGGTTAGCACTGCTGCCTAACTGTGCTGGGGACCCGGGTTCAATTCCAACCTTTGCGGGGTGGAGTGGGACTCTAACCAGGAGCTTCTAAACTAGAAACAGGCACACTACCAAATGTGCCGCAAGACATCCTTTTCTCCTGTGCTTGCTCCTGAACTCATTTGGAAATACAACTTTGTTTTATCACAGTCAATCTGGCATCAAACTCAGATCTCTGGACAGTTCTGATCCTGTTAACGTTTCCTTCTCTTCTTTTATATTTCCTCCTCTTGTCCCAATTTAAGATTATTTATCGCCTCTTAATATAAAGTCTGTTTGATAACAACTACTGCCCCATCTGCCTCCAGTCATCTTTTTTTAAAATTTATTCATTTTTGTGGGATGTGGGTGTTGCTGGCTGGTCAGCATTTGTTGCCCGTCCCTAGTTACCCTGTGTGGAAACAAACAACTTGTTTATTGACACCACTGAGTTGGCTAATGAGCCAGGGTGCTGACTATTGTGCTGCGAATTAAAACTGAAAAATTGCAAATAGTCAGCAGGTTAGTGGCAGCAGTATCTGTGGAGGGATGCATAGTTAGCATTTAAAATTAGATAAGAAGTCACAGACCTGAAATTTTAACTCTGTTTCTCTCTCTGCAGATGCTCCTACACCTGAATATTCCAGCATTTTCTGTTATGTTTGAGATTTCTGTCATCTGCAGTATTCAATTAATGTTTTTGGGTTCAGGATTTGTTTAAATAGTAAAAAGTCCAGAGTGACTTAACAAGGTGTGGGGTTGGATGAACACAGCAGGCCAGGCAGCATCAGAGGAGTAGGAAAGCTGATGTTTTGGGTCTGGACCCTTCAGAAAAAAAACTTGTTTTTTTCAGAAAGTCTTTTTGGGCTATAGCAGAGCTCGTGAAGACCAGAGCACCTTTTCCCAATTCAAGCAGACTGATTTCTCTTGCAAAATCAAGTTAATGGATGGTAATTACCTGATGATAATAGTCAGGTCAGTTGCAGTCTTATACAGCAGTGACTGATGGTGGATTACCTAATTAATCTTGTTGGATACAGTGACCTCAGTGCATACAGCTGTAAGTCAACGGCAGACAGTCTGAAAAATCACGGGTGGGAACTTTGTGGCTCTGGCTCTCCCCTTCGAGTACTGTCTACAATTTTGGGCACCTTGCTAAGGGAGAAGTATAGAACATTTGCTCAAACTTACTGCTAAAGAAAATCGTAGAGGCAAGTACAGTTACATCATTTAAAAGAAATTTGGACAAATACATGGATAGGAAAGGTTTAGAGAGATGTGGGCCAAAAAATGGGACTAGATCAGTCTAGTAAATGCGATTGGCATGGATGAGTTGGGTTGATGGGTCCGTTTTCTGTGCTGCATGACTCTATGAACAGCTATTTTATATTGACTATTTTGTTCTGACTTGCACACAAATAAACTTACAAATGTACCCAAGAAAGGAATTCATTTGTAACCTGGCGACTGTCTGTACTTCAAGGCAGTTCAGAGAATATTCGCAAGGTGAATTCCTGGGGTGGAGAGTTTGGACCTATGCTCACTGGCATGTAGAATTTTAAGAAGTCATCTTTATTGAAATATAAAATCCTGAGGTGGATTGCCATAGTAGATGTTGCTCCTCACTGATGAATCTAGAACTGGGGTCGTAGTTTCAAAATCAGAGCTGCTCTTTCATAATTAGGAATTTCAGAGGGTCATTAGTTGGAATTCTCTCCTGTAGTGACCAATGGAGGCTGAATATATTATTGAACATATTTAAGGCTGAGTTGGATTTTTAATTGACAAACGAAACATGGTCTATAGGGGATAGATGGGCAGGAAAGCAGAGTTAAGGCTGCATCAGATCTGCCATGATTTTATTGGCTGAACAGGCTTTGGGGAGCAGATGGCCTACCCATGCTCTTAATCCTTATGTTCTTGCCAAGATGACACAACTTAAGTGCAGTCCATAAATTTGAACCATGGGATGTAGAACATAGCACTTTGCAGCACAGGATCAGGCCCTTCAGCCCACGATGACTGTGTTGAATATGATGCCATTCTAAACTAATCCCATCTGCATGCACATGGTCTGTACCCTCTGATCCCTGCCTGTTCATGTGTCTGTCTAAATAGGTCTTAAATTTTGCTACCACCTCCCCTGGCAGCACTTTCTAGGCACCTACCACCCTCTGTGTATAAAAACTACTTTCCTCGCACATTTTCCTTAAAACTTTCCCCTCTCACCTTCAACCTATGCTACCTAGAATTAGACATTTCCACCCTGGGTTTAAAGACTCTGACTGTCCACCCTATCCATGCCCCTTGTAATTTTATATACTTCCATCAGACCAACCCTCAGTTTCCAACGCTCTGGTGAAAACTATCCAAGTTTGTCCAACCTCTCCTAGCTAAAATAAAAATTGCTGGGAAAGTTCAGCGGGTCTGGCAGCATTTGTAGACAGAAATGAGAATTTACGTTTCGGGTCAAGTGACCCTACCTCCTCCTAGCTAATCTTCCCAACTTGTGTGATTTAGGACCACAGTGGACACCTCCAAATCACAAGTTTATTTCAGTCAATGGAGCAGCTAATCTCGTTTCTTTCCTCTGGGTTCAAGTGTCAGTGGAAAGGCCAATTTTTTTTGCGCACCCTTAGATGTCATTGAACTGAATGTCGTGCTCAGCCATTTTGGAGAGTAATTAGGATTCAGCACTTCACAGTGGATCTGGAATCACAATTGGCCAGACCACACAAGGACTGCAGATTTCCTTGTCTAAAGAACATTAGTGAACAAGGTGGATTTTTGAACAATAAGTTTTATCGTCTGTATGACTGAGACCTGCTTTTATTTACAGATTTATTTGTTTAAATTCCACCAGCTGCTATCCTGGGCCTCTGACATGTTAGTCCAGTGATGTTACTACTTGCTAAGAATGAAAGATAGCCTTTTCTAAAGGACTGCATTGATGGTCCAGATGAGCTTTTACAGCAATCAATGATGGTCACCATTATTGAGACTACCTTTAAATTCCAGGCCACCAGCTGTGGTGAGATTTTGAATCCGTGCTCTGGGTCTTTGCATTGTTAGTCTAGTGTTATTACCACTATGTCATCACCTTGTTAGTGAGAATGTGCTCTGGCCACCACCACTATCCCCCATCTGCCCTGTCACTATGTTAAGCCCACGACCCAACACAGTGACTTACTGAAACCTGAAAGAACTGTCGATGCTGGAAATCAGAAGCAAAAATAAATTGCTGGAAAAACTCAGCAGGTCTGGTAGCATCTGTGGAAAGAAGTCTCCATTGGTGATGTACTGGTGCTGGTTAATAGATGAAAAAATACCGTGAGTGATTGAGGGGAGGGGATAAAAACTAACGTGTGTAAGAGCATTTCTGGATATAAAAATTAAAAAAAAAAAGTAGGAAAAAATAACTAGGACTTAGCCTTTCTTCAAAAAACGTGCACATAATTGATTCCAAAAACAGTTTCAAACAGCAGTGGAGTTCATGTCTGGTGTCCTAGCCAATATTTATCCCTGTCAACATAACTAAAAGCAGATGATCTTGTCAGCACATTGCTGTTTGTGGTATTTTGCCCTGAGCAATATGGCTTCCATGGTGCCTGTGTTACAACTGTCAATTCATTTTAGAAGTATTTCTTGGGGAAGCATTCTTTGACACTGCTTATGGTAGCTGCTATCTCGAGGCTGCTTCTTTCTTGTCTAGTTTCTAGACAAAATGTGGAAAGAGTAGCCTGTCTAATCTGTTTTGAAGTGATGTGTTTTGCTTGCACAGATACTTGCGTAGTAAAGGGCTGGTTGGGTGATGGTCCCTGATGTGCAGGAAGTACGTGTCCCCTCGATTAGATGTAAAACCGCAGTCCTCACATACGAAAATCTTGGAACGCCGTTCCCGGTAGGCATAGTTCTGGTGTATGCTGTGAATCTTCTTCAGATGAGATTCCAAGGAGCATCGTTGTGTGAATGCCTTCTCGCACAGGTCACACTTGTAGGGCCGAATGCCTGCTTCAAACAAAGGCGAGTTTGTTAGGTCCCCTCCTGCAGTGAGGAAGTACCAGACACAACAAAAAACTTGCATCTATACAGCAACGAGGTTCGTAGTTCCTCAAAAGTAGAGTCGCAGGTGGATGGGTGATGAAGAAAGCGTTTGGTATGTTTGCCTTCATTGTTCAGTGAATTCAGTTAGAAGTTGGGATGTTGTGTTGCAGCTGTACAGGACATTGGTGAGGCCACTTTTGGAATACTTTATTCAACTCTGGTCTCCCTGCTATAGGAAGGATGTTGTGAAACTTGAAAGGAGGCAGAAAAGATTTACGAGGATGTGGCTTGGTTTGGAGGGTTTAAGCTATAGGGAGAGGCTGAATAGGCTGGGGTTATTTTCCCTGGAGCGACGGAGGCTGAAGGGTGACCTCATGGAGATTTACAAAATCATGAGGGGCATGGATAGGGTGAATAGTCAAGGTCTTTTCCCTGGGGAGTCCAAAACTAGAGGGCATAGGTTTAAGGTGAGAGGGGAAAGATTTAAAAGGGACCTGAGGGGCAACTTTCTCACGCGGAGGGTGGTGCGTGTATGGAACGAGCTGCCAGAGGAAGTAGAGGAGGCTGGTACAATTACAACATTTAAAAGGCATCTGGATGGGTACATGAATAGGAAGGGTTTAGAGGGATATGGGCCAAATGGGAATCGATCAGTTTGGGACGTTTGGTCGGCATGGACAAGCTGGACCGAAGGGTCTGTTTCTGTGACTCATCTCTCTGGCTCTAAAACCCGAGATGCCTCAAAGGCATCTTAAAGCCAATGAAATAGTTTTGAAGTGTAATCACCATTTGTTTGAACATTAGAAAGTACCTGCACTAGTTTGAGTCCCACAGGTTCCTGCAGATAACTGGAAGGAATGACCTGCTGACCTACATTAGGTTTCATTTGAGTGATAAATGTTGGCTCAAATATTGTGAAAATGGCTTTGCCATTGTCCCAAATCTTCGACATCCCCTGGGAGGACAGATAGAACTTCAGGTTGGGTCTCACCCAAAAAGCTACGCCTCTGACAGTGCAGCACTCCCTCGGTGCTGTCCCGATCTTGTGCGCTCAAGTAGCACTTGGCTGCTCGGGTTCACGTGCGAAGCCTCAGCAGACACTCCTGATGCGACACTGAGGGTGCACGTCTCTGCTGCTGGTGCCATCTTTTGGGATCAGACTTTACTCTGCCAGGCCTGATGTAGCCAACCACCCCAGTGCCGTACCTGTGTGTGTTCGCATGTGCCTCTTCAGATCGAACGTGTCGTTGAAGCCTTTTCCGCAGAACCTGCAGACGTGCTTCTTCACAGTGCTGTGGCATTTCAAATGGCGGGTCAGCATGCGATGTAGTGGGAAGACCTTGCTGCAGGAGTAGCAGAGGAAATGGCCCTGGGTGTATGCTGATTTCACCTTTCGAAAACAAAGGTTAATGATTCAAAATGAGAGAGAATAACGTACAGCATAGAATCAGACCATTCAGCCTGACTAGTCCATGTTTCTGTTGAGCCTCTTGCCACCAGCATTTCCGCCCATTTTTGCTTAGAACATGCAGTCAGTTTTTTTTTGTGTGCAACCCCTTAAGAAAAATGCATGCAACGGCTTTTATAGGGCTCAACCTATGCTTGGTTTCTACAGGAGCTTTTCTTTATTCTTTCATAGAATCCCTACAGTGTTGAAGTAGGTCATTCAGTCCATTGAGTCCATACTGACCCACCCTATCCCTGCATTTCCCATGGCTAACCCACCTAGTCTGTGCATCCCTGAACACTATGGCCAATCCACCCTAACCTGCACATCTTTTGGTCTGTGGGAGGAAACCCACACAGATAGTCGCCTAAGGGTGGAATTGAACCTGGGTCCCTGGTACTGTGAAGCAGCAGTGCTAACCACTGAGCCAC
Source organism: Rhincodon typus (assembly GCF_021869965.1). Classification (NCBI taxonomy): domain Eukaryota; kingdom Metazoa; phylum Chordata; class Chondrichthyes; order Orectolobiformes; family Rhincodontidae; genus Rhincodon; species Rhincodon typus. The sequence continues at coordinate 6,953,647 of NC_063370.1, forward strand.
CATGTTGGTTTCATGGGACTTCGGGGGGCCGCTGGCAAGACCAGCATTTGTTGCCTGATCCTAATTGCCCTGGTTTGCTGGACCCTTTGAGAAAAATAAATAATATTGGTGCTTGGAACCACATGTAGGCCAGGCCAGATAAGGCTGGAAGAATTTCTTACCTAAAAATGTGTTAGTGAACCAGATGGATTTTTACAACAATTAATGACAGTCAGCATGGTTACTGTTATTGAGACCATTATTTCCTGAATTTGTTAATTGAGTTTAAAAACTACTCTGGAGCCTTCTTCCCAGAACAATAACCTGGGTATCTGGGTTACTAGTCTAGTGAAGTGACAAGGTGCCACCATCTCCCTCACTGTTTTTTCATCCAACCCTATTGGCATTGCTTTTTCCCACAAGTACTTAACTGGCTTATCCTTAACAGCATCAGTGCTTTTTGCTTCAACCACTTCTGTCACCATGAGCTCAACCGCTCAATGGGTAAAGATACTTCTAAGTGACCACATTATATTAATCAGAAACAGAAATTGCATGGAGAAACTCAGCAGGCCTGGCTGCATCGTGGGAAGAAAGCAGAGTTAATCATAGAATCCCTACAGTGTGGAAACAGGCCCTTTGGCCCAACAAGTCCACACCGACCGTCAGAGCATCCCAACCAAACCCATCCCCCTATAACCCACCTAATCTACACATCCCTGAACACTCTGGGCAATTTAGCATGGCCAATCCACCTGGCCTGCATATCTTTGGGCTGTGGGAGGAAACCAGAGCACCCAGACGAAACCCACGCAGACACAGGAAGAACGTGCAAACTCCACACAGACAGTCGCCCGAGGTGGAATCAAACCCGGGTTCCTGGCGCTGTGAGGCAGCAGTGCTAACCATTGAGCCACCGTGCCGTTTGTGCCATGCGAAGAGTTAACGCTTCGATCCCGGTGACCCTTTGTCAGTTCTGCCCGACCTGCTGAGTTTATCCATGTATTTCCGTTTTTGCTTCAAATCCCCAGCATCCGTGGTTTTTTTGTTTTATTTTAGTATGTTAATGTCCATTATGGTCGACTCACCCACAAATGGAAACAGCTTCTATCTTGTCAAACATTTGTATCAACTTAAGCAGACAATAATGGGACCAGGATTGGTCCAAATAGCCCTTCACACTACTGTATAAACCAATTGGTGCCTGAAAGGTTTAATCGAAATCGTGAATCATTTTGGCAGAAATTACCTGGTCCTAGATTTTAAACAAAAAAAAACAAAGAACTGGGGATGCTGGAAATCAGAAACAAAAACAAATTGCTGGAAAAACTCAACAGGTCTAGGCCATTCTGAAGAAGTGTCATAGGATCCAAAACATTAACTCTGCTTTCTCTCCACAGATGCTGTCAGATCTAATAAGTTTATCCAGCAATTTCTGTTTTTGTTAACTGGTTTTAGTTTGGTTCCAGCTTAATGATAAGTTCTTTTTAGCCAACAGTAATGTGTACTTACTCTGCAGTCTAGCCTGATGTGTCTCAAGGGATTCTCTTGTAGCTCCGATGTAATGCAACTAGCTATTAAGAACCATGTAATAAGCCTTTTCTGTTCATCAAGACTGAGCCTCATTTCTACTGAAGACTTTGTATGGGTGTCCTTTCCACTTGGAATCATTAAAACTGCCCACAGTATCTCGCATGGTTCTGGTAGCCACAACTACAACAGATACCATGTTGGCAGGGCTAGTATTTAAGTATCCCCTGCTGACAGCAGTTTGGGTTTTGTCATATATATCAGAAACCTGGGTCCTGCCATTCAGTAAGATACTGTCTGAGTTTCTACAGCAACTCTGCATTCCTGCCTAATCTCTTCAGCCCTTGAGAGATAGCAAGAACTGCAGATGCTGCAGTCAGTAGGATCCTGACCCAAAACGTCAACTTTCCTGCTCCTCTGATGCTGCCTGACCTGCTGTGTTCCTCCAGCTCCGAACTGTGCTATCTCTAACGCCCTTGCTTTGCTTAGTAATTAAAAAATACATTGACTCTGACTTGAATGTACTCAACAACTGAGATTCCACAGCCCTTTGAAGTAGAGAATTCCAAAAACACACTACCCTGTTGAGCGAAGACGTTTATAGAGTCATACAGCACGGAAACAGACCCTTCGGTCTAACCAGTCCACGTGAGTCATAATCCCAGACTAAACTAGTCCCATTGCCAGCGCTTGGCCCATATTGCTCCAAACCTTTCCTATTCATGAACTTATTCAAATGTCTTTTAAATGTTGTAACTGTACCTGCATCCACCACTTCCTCTGGCAGTTCATTCCACAAATGAACCTCTCTCTGTTTAAAAAAAAGTTGCTCCTCATGTTCTTTCTCCTCACCTTGAAAATATGCCCCCTACTTTTAAACACTCTCACCCTAGAGAAAAGACACTTGATGTTCACCTTATCTATTCCCGTCATGATTTTATAAACCTCTATAAGGGACTTTCAGATAAGCACGTGAATGTGCAAGGAATGGAGGGACATGGACCAAGGGCAGACAGAAGAGATTAGTTTAATTTAGCATCATGTTCAGCGCAACATTGTGGGCTGAAGGGCCTGTTGCTGTACAGTATAGTTCTATGTTCTATAAGGTCAATCCTCAACCTCCAGTGAAAAAAGTCCCAGCTATCCAGCCTTTCTTTATAACTTAAACCCTCGAGTCCCAGCAACATCATGGTAAACCGTTTCTGAATCCTGTCCAGTTTCATAACAGCCTTCCTTTCACAGGGCGACCACAACCAGACTCAGTACTTCTCATCTTATTCTGAAATGGCTAACTGAGAGTGTGCTCCCCAAGTTAACAATTGTTGCTGGGGTTTTTCACATTAGTTTGCTGTTTGTAGTTCTCGCTGTGCTGCAGATATTTTGCTTTAAGTGAGTTTCCTCACACTCCCTTGCCTACACTGGTTTCCAGTAATTCTACTGTGCCCATTACAAGCGGCCATTTATTATGCCTGAACTTCGGAGGTGTATATCCCACCTGCTTGGGGAGGTTGGGGTGCTCTTTACAGTGTATCCCAATCCCACCTTCACTCAGCATCCATCCCCAGCCCATCACCATAGTGAGAACCCTGTCTATACTTATTTCCCTTGGGTCTTCCAGCAATGGGAATCTCATTAAAATAATATGGCAGCGGAAGAGGGCGATGATGGCAGATCACGAATATTATGACAGTGGATCAGATCCCCAGAGTTTTTATAGACTTCTTCTTTTTAATTCCAAAATGTTTATGTGTTTTCAAAGAGGATTGCTACAGGAGAAAAGACGCTGCGGATGTAAATTCAGTGACTATCTGGCAAAATTCCGAGTGTGCGCCCATGGAATGTTGTACCTGTAAAATATAAGAGAAACTTCAAACCGGGAGAAGCTTAACAAGAACAGATATTGAGGATGTTGACTATCCTTCCTTTCAAAAAAAAGTCACCTAAGGCAGACATGTTCCTCCAAGAACATACAGAAAAAGGGAGCTTAAAAGCTCACTCTACCACTGGACTGTGTGTGTTATTGGCTGATTGTCTTGGTGTGTAAGCTGGAGTGCTGCGAGGGAGACAGATTTAAGAGCACCCATTTTAAACACCCTTGCACTGCAGGTAAAATAGAGAGAAAGGCTATCGATTTCAATGCTGGAATTCAGCGCTGTTGAAAGGAATCAGAACAGAATTTCGGCCAACCTGCAAAACCTGTTCCGGTTTTTCTGGGAATTCTGGTCTCCCAGCTATAGGAACGATGTTGTGAAACTTGAAAGAACTCAGAAAAGATTTACAAGGATGTTGCCAGGGTTAGAGGGCTCGAGCTTAAGGGAGAGGCCGAATAGGTTGGGGCTGTTTTCCCTGGAGCGTCGGATGTTGAGGGGTGACCTTACAGAAGTTTATAAAATCGTGAGAGGCATGGATTGTGTGAACAGTCAAGGTCTTTTCCCCAGGGTAGGGGAGTCCAAAACTAGACGGCATAGGTTTGAGGTGAGAGGGGAAAGATTCAAAAGGGATGTAAGGGGCAACTTTTTCATGCAGAGGGTGGTGCGTGTATGGAATGAGCGGCCAGAGGAAGTGGTGGAGGCTGGTACAATTACAACATTTAAAAGGCATCCGGATGGTCACATGAATGGAGGGTTTAGAGGGATATGGGTCAAATGCTGGCAAATGGGAATAGATTAAGATATCTGGTCGGCATGGACAAGTTGGACCAAAGGGACTGTTTCTGTGCTGTACATCTCTATGACTCCAAACCGAGAATATCAAAATTAACTGCCAAAATCATTGTTATTGGTGCTGTGTAATAACAACTGTAACATCATCTTATGTGTTCTTCACGAGCACTTCAGACTGATTGTTTTTTTGGATTTATCTCATTTCCACTTTGTGTGTTAGCGTTCCTATTTCTTCTTACATTTAATAATTACTGAACTCTCCTTGGTAATGAAAGAAAGTCTGGTTAAGTTGGTTCCTTTTAAAACATAACTTCATTGAGTTTGGGAGAGTTTGAAAGGGATCGATTCTAAGTTGAGCTTGTGACCACCCAAGAGACAGGCGAATAACCAAGGGGGATCCACTGCATCCGCCTTTCTGCCTGGAAATGTAACAAATTAGAGAGTGTCTCCTAGAGAATAGTCGTAATAATTTAACACAATGAAGATGTACCTTGGCTCTTTTCAGCAGTGGCTGTTCTTCAGGATGGTCTATTTCATGAAGACTTTTATCAAACGATCTTTCCCTTATGTCCTTTCCATTCCTTGTGGCACCTTGGTCAATTAAAGACTGCTGATTACCTAAGCATTCTGTGGATTGAATGAAATACTATCCATCTCAGATCACAGCTATGTTAATAAGATGTGTCTTTCACGATTGGCATCAAGACTATTTCGAAACAAACATCGTAAAGAGACGGCCAGAGTATTATTAAGCTGGAGGGGGTTCAGAAGAGATTTTCCGGGATGTTGCCAGGTATGGAGGGTTTGAGTTATAAGGAGAGGCTGGATAGGCTGGGACTTTTTTCACTGGAGCGTAGGAGGTTGAGGGGTGACCTCATAGAGGTTTACAAGATCATGAGGGCCATAGATGAGATGAGTGGTAGGTGTCTTTTCCCTGGACTGGGGGATTTCAAGACTAAGGTGAGACGAGAAAGATTAAAAAAAAAGACATGAGAGGCATTTTTTTTTAATACAGAGAGTGGTTTGTCTGTGGAATGTACTTCCAGTTCATAGGATCCCTACAGTGTGGAAGTAGGCCGTTCGGTCCATCAAGTCCACACCGACCTTCCGAAGAGCATTCCACCCAGACCCACCCCTCTACCCTATCCCTGTAACCCTGCGTTTCCCATGGCTACCCACCTAGCCTGCATATCCCTGGACACTATGGGGCAATTTAGCATGGCCAATCCACCCTAACCTGCACATCTCTGGGCACTATGGGGCAATTTCCCACAGCCAATCCACCATAACCTGCACATCCCTGGGCACTATGGGGCAATTTAACATGGCCAATCCACCCTAATCTGCACATCCCTGGGCACTATGGGTAATTTAGCATGGCCAATCCACCCTAACATGCACAGCTTTGGACTGTGGGAGGAAACCGGAGCACCCGGAGGCATGCACTGATTGGACCAAAGGGACTGTTTCCATGCTGTATGACTCTATGAGTCAGTGGCAACTACTTAGCTGATGTAGGGTGAGGAGAAAGCCTTGCATTTTAAACAGTGCCTTTCATGATTTCAGGGTATCCCAAAGCACTTTAGAGCCAATGAGGTACTTTTTGAAGTGTAGTCCCTGTTGTGATGCTGGTTAGTTTCCACAACAGAAAACTCCCATGGTTGGAGATGTGGCAATATCCAGAATCTCTCAGTGATGTCAACTAAGAGATAAACACTGCTCCCATGACACCAGGGAAAGGTCCTTTGCTCCTCTTAGATGTGGTTGCATGGGATATTTTCTGTTCATCTGAGAGCCAAAACTTTGGAATGTCCCACTGAGGCTTGTTTTTCAGAAAATGCAGTACTCTGTCTGTCTATCACTCTCTATCTCTCCATCCATCCTCCATCCTCTCCTTCCCTGTTTGTCTCCTTCTAGCTATCTCTACCTCCCTATCCATCTGTGTGTCTAATGTATCTGTATCCATATCTATGTTTAATACTAAATTTATTTCTTTATCTTAGTAATTTATGCCATGAAGACCAGTAATGTAGAACTTTTAGATTTTGTCCTTATTTCTGTATTTTTGTACCTTAGTACCTAAGATCTGTGCCTCGGTACTTTGTCCCAAATGAAAACCAAAGGAACTGCAGATGCAAATTAGAAACAAAAACAGAAATTGCTTGATAAGCTCAGCACATCTGGCAGCATCTGTAGAGTGAAATCAGAATTAAGGTTTCAGAATTAACCAGGCTCTGAGGAAGGGTCGCCGGACCCGAAATGTTAACTCTGATTACTTTCCACAGGTGATGCCAGACCTGCTGAGCTTTTCCAGCAATTTCTGGTTTTGGTGCTTTGAATCTAAGATGGCACCGTGTGCGGTAACTTAGTTCACTTTTCAACTGTACTTTGTACTTGAGGATACTTGACAATAAACGATAATTCTAATTCTAATGTCATTCTATTCTATCCCATCCAGCGATGCCCACATTCTACGTGTGAATTTTAAAAAAGGTTAGATGGTGGGGAGAAGAGGGGGTGGAATTTGGGATTTGAAGCTGAAGCAGATTGACCATGATCTTATCGACTGTCACAGCAGGCCTGAGGGGCCAAATGGCCTACTCTGCTCCTAATTCTTGTTTCC
>NC_063370.1:6965441-6970085 GCF_021869965.1 Rhincodon typus
ACCTTGTTGTCTCGGATTCTCCAGCATCTGCAGTTCCTACTATCTCTGATTCAATTTTAACCCCACTGCGAACCGTCTTCTAAGGATGCCTAGCCTGAAGAAGTTACCTCCTCCCTCCGGACAAACCTCAGGGGATCTGTCTCCCACTGCAACTCTCTCGTATCCATCTTCTATCCGCCTCCCACTCTCTCCCTATTCGTTTCAGAACCCCCTTTCCCTCCCCCTTTTCTGATGAAGGGTCTAGGCCCGAAACGTCAGCCTCTCTGCTCCTATGATGCTGCTTGGCCTGCTGTGTTCATCCAGCCCTGCACCGTGTAAGTTAGGGTTACTGGGTAGATCTGGGTGAGATGCTTTTTTTCAGAAGGTCACTGCAGACTCAGTGGGCTGAATGGCCTCTACATGTAGGGAAACAGTGTTTCTAGAGTGAACTGGATTGCCTCAAATCTGCAAAATGTACCCCTGGTTCTTGAAGGACAATATCGAATCCTGTGTAGTCAGTGTTGTGGAGATCCCAGGCTCTGGGTCTAAGACATTGATTTGGGAGGAAGTGGAGTTAATGTGCTGGAAGGAAACATTTGTGTAAAAGAATATTTTGGGTTATAGATGGAGCTCTATTCATTCCTCCAGATTTGCAAATTGCCTTCGCAGTTTCTTCTCATGAAAGCAAATGGTGCAAAACAGAAGGACGTGCTGGCTTTTTAAAAAAAGTATTAAGGTAGACAACTCCGCAGGGCCTGATGGGGTCTATCCTAGAATGCTGAGGGAGGCAGGTGAGGAAATTGCTGGGGCCTTGAGGGAAATCTTTGTATCCTCTTTAGTCACAGGAGAGGTGCCAGAGAACTGGAGAACAGCAGAAGGGCAACAGGGATAATCTGGGAAATTACAGGCCAGTGAGCTTTATGCCAGTGGTAGGGAAATTATTGGAGAAGATTCTTAGGGATAGGATTTACTGACAAGGTACCTCATAGCAGGCTGGTACAAACGGTGTGGCCACGTGGGTTTGGGGTGAGCTGGTAAGGTGGATACAGAACTGGCTTAGTCGTAGAAGGCAGAGAGTAGTGGTGGAAGGGTGTTTTTCTGACTGGAGATCTATGACCGGTGGTGATCAACAGGGATCAGTGCTGGTCGTTTGTAACATATATGCATGATCTGGAAGGAGAATGTAGGTGGTCTGATTAGTAAGTTTGCGGATGACACAAAGATTGGGTAGTGAGGAGGATTGCCAAACAATACAGCAGGATATAGATGGGCCGGAGACTTGGGCAGCGAGATGGCAGATGGAGTTTAATCTGGACAAATGCGAGGTGATGCATTTTGGGTGATCTAATGCAGGAGTAACTGGTGAAACACTTGGCAGCATCAACATACCGAGGGAATCTACACGTATAGATCTACAGTTCCCTGAAAGTGGCATCACACCTAGATAAGGTGATCAAGAAGGCACATGGCATGTTTGTCTTCATTGGTCAGGGCACAGAGTATAAAAATTGGCAAGTCATGTTGCAGGTGTATAGAACTTCAGTTAGGTCACATTTGGAATATTGTGTACAGTTCTGGTCACCACACTTCCAGAAGGGTGTGGAGGCTTTGGACAGCATACAGAATCGGTTTACCAGGATGTTGCCTGGTTTGGAGGGTATTAGCTCTGAGGAGAGATTGGAGAAACTTGGTTTGTTTTCATTTGAACATCAGAGGATGAAGAGTGACCTTATAGAAGTTTACAAAATTCTGAGAGGTATGGATGGAATGGATAGTCAGAGTCTTTTTCCCCCAGGGTAGAAATGTCAATTAATAGGGGACGTAGGTAAAAAGGGGTAAGCTTAAAGGAGATGTGAGAGGCAAGTTTTTTACACAGAGGGTGGTAAGGGCCTGGAATGTATTGCCACTGGAGGTGGAGCAATATTTAAGCAGCAACTTGACAGATTTAGGAACAGACAGGGAATAGATGGATACAGACCGTGTTAGAGACAAAAGGTTCTGAGGAAGGGTCACCGGACCCGAAACGTTAACTCTGATTTTTTTTCCCTTCACAGATGCTACCAGACCTGCTGAGCTTTTCCAGCAACTTCTGTTTTTGTTTCTGATTCACGGCATCCGCAGTTCTTTCGGTTTTTAGTTAGAGACTAAAGGTTTTTAGTTTGGAAAGGCGTCATGTGTCAGCACAGACATGATGGGTTGAAGGGCCTTTTGCTGTGCTATACTCTTCTTTGTTGTCTCTATTCTGATCCCTCTCTCTCTCAATTGGAAGTGGAGGTGGGTGGGGGGGTGGTGGTGGTTGGAATTGGTGTTCTCAGATTTGCTTTACAAAAGCAATAGCTGTAAGAGACTTGACAGAGCATCTCCGTCCATGTGTTCGGGATTGTTTTGGTTTTGCAGGTTCAATTGCATTCTCCCTCGTTCCTTATTCAAATGTCTCAGCCAAACTGCAGGGGTGAACGACGTGACATGGAATATTTCACAAATAAACCCAGGTCAGGAGCCTGGTGAGAATGGGATGGGGTTTTCACTCTTTGATGCAAAACCCTGTCGAATTCAGACAATGGATGCAGAATGGTAGGATCAGACAACAATGCATTATAGGAGGAGGCCATTTCGCCCATCAGACCAGTGCTGGGCTCACTATCAAATGACTCCCATTACCTCTGCCAATACCTGCACATTTTACTCTTGTCTTGATCCAATTCCTTTTTGCAATTGAGTTTGTTTCCAACACTTCTTTCTGGATAATAATAGCACTTTGCATTTGTTTAGCAGCACGTACCAAACACTACCGGGTGCACTAAGAATCACACCAACAACCAAATTGGGGTTATCAACTGGGCGTACACTCTTGAGGCCTCTGATCTCTCGTGTTTTTTGAAGGAATGTGTTCATGGGTTGTGGACATCGCTGGCCAAGCCAGCCAATATTGCCCATCTCTAATGCCCCAGAGGGCAGTTGAGAGTCATCCACCTTGCTGAGAGTCTGGAGTCACACGTAGGACCATAAGGCATGAAGAAATAGGAATCTCAGCAGGCCATTCGGCCCCTCGAGCCTGCTACATCATTCAATAGGATCATGGCTGATCCAACATTCTTCACAACCACTTTCCTGCCCTTTTCCCGTAACCCTCGATCCCCCGACTGATCAAGAATCTATCTCAGCCTTAAATATACACAAGGACTCTGTCCCCACAGCTCTCTGTGGTAAGACTCACAACCCTCTGAGAGAAGTTAGAGGCTGCAGACTTCCTTTCCTAAAAGGATTAAATTAGATGGATTTTGATGGCAATCAACAGTGGTCACATGGTCACCATTAAGCTAATTTTGAATTCCAGATTTTTTTTAAATTGAATTCAAATTTCACCATGTGCTATGGTGAGATTTGAACCCAGGTCCCCAAGACATTAACCTGGGGTTCTGGATCACTGTTACGCCATGTCTCAAGTTGATTTTAGACCAGACAATAAAGGAGCAGAATTAAGCTCATTTGGCCCATTTAGTCTGATCTGCTATTTGATCATGGATGGTTCATTTCTCAACCCCATTCTCCGGCCTTCTCCCCATATCCCTTGATCCCCTTACCAATCAAGAACCTATCTATCTCTGTCTTAAATACACTCAATGACTTAGCCTCCACAGCCCTCTGTGGCAATGAGTTCCACAGATGCACCACCGTCTGGCTGAATAAATTTTCCTGTTAATCTCAGTTCTAAAGGGTCATCCCTTCACTCTCTGCCCTTTGGTCCTGGTCTCTCCTACTCATGGAAACACCTTCTCCACGTCCTCCCTACCCAGGCCTCTGAGTATTCTGTAATTTATTGGACTTTTCAAAGAGTTATCGATGTTTATAAAATCATGCGGGGCGTAGATAAGGTCATTAGCAAAAGCCTTTCCCTTAAGGTGGGTAAAGATTTAAAAGGGACCTGAGGGGCAACATTTTCACACAGAAAGCAGTTTGTGTGTGGGATGAACTGCCTGAGGAAGTGGTGGATGTGGGTACAATTACAACGTTTGAAAGACATTTGGATAAGTACATGAATAGGAAATTTTGGAGGGATATGGGCCAAACACAGGCAGGTGGGACTAGTTTAGTTTGGGAAATTTGATCAGCATGGACTGGTTGGACCGAAGGCCCTGTCTCCGTGCTGTATGACTCTATGACTAAAGAGCAGAAGGATCTGAAATGTAAACTCTGATTCAAGACCTACTGAGCTTTCCTCAGCTAGTTTTGTTTTTAATTTCAGGTCGCACTCCGAAACAGATTATCCTGTTTCCCCCATATTCTTGGTGAGCTCACAGAATCGTAGAATCTGCAGAGCAAAGAAACAGGCTATTTGGCCCAAACTGACCCTCTGGAGAGCATCCCAACTCAGACCCACACCCAACTGTATCCCTGTAATCCCCATGGCAAACCCACCCAGTCTGCACATCCCTTGAGACTATGGGCAATTTAGCATAGCCAATCCACCCTAACCCACACATCCCTGGACACTATGGAGCAATTTCCCATTGGCCAATCCACCCTAACCTGCACATCCCTGGGCACTATGGAGCAATTTAGCACGGCCAATCCACCCTAACCTGCACATCCATGGGCACTATGGGTAATTTATCATGGCCAATCCACCCTAACCTGCACATCCCTCGACACTATGGGTAATTT
>NC_063370.1:6970095-6972330 GCF_021869965.1 Rhincodon typus
TGCACATCCCTCGACACTATGGGTAATTTAGCATGGCCAATCCACCCTAACCTGCACATCCCTGGACACAATGGAGCAATTTAGCATGGCCAATCCACCCTAATCTGCACATCTTTGGATTGTGGGAGGAAACCAGAGCAAACCCACACAGACACGGGGCTGGAATCGAACCCGGATCCCCGGTGCCATGAGGCAGCGGTGCTAGCCGCTGTGCCGCCCCAGAAAAGCAGAAGCACAAAAGGATGCCACTGTGCCCCAGCTCGCTAACCCGGGGCAGGCACAGGCTGGGAATTAAAACGCTAAACCCCGTGTGAGATCTCGAGCGAAACCGAGAGGCCCGGGAGCCGGAGAGACAGAGAGCTTCCTGCCAGGTGAAGCGCAGCGTTCCCAATTGGAGACAGCACCAGTAGCAACTGGTAACCATCAGCTGGCCTGTTTGTCCAAGGCAGAGTGTTGAGTTCAGATGCCTGACTGGGACCAGCTGTGTCAACGTCACCCAGGACTCCATGTGAATGTAGCACCGTACAGTCAATGCTTGCTGAGAGTCTCAGTTAGCGCTGCTGTGCTTCCTCCAGCTGTAAGCAAGCTGAAAACAAACACTGCATCAAACAGAAGGTGACGGCCTAGTGGCATTATTGCTGGACTGTTAATCTAGGAACCCAGATGCTGTCCTGGGGACCCAGGTTCAAATACCTGCCGCAGCTCGTGCTGGTATTTAAATTCAATAAGGAATTAAAGGATATCATTGTGGGGTGTTGCTGGCTGGGCCCAGCCCTTATTGCCTGCCCCTTGAGAAGGCAGTGGTGAGCTGCCTTCTTGAACCGCTGCAGTCTGTGTGCTGTAGAGACACTCACAGTGTTGTTAAGGAGGGAGTTCCAGGATTTTGACTCAGCAACACTGAAGGAACAGCGATATATTTCCAAGCTAGGACGGTGAGTGGCTTGGAGGGGAACGTGCAGAGGGTGGTGTTCTCATGTATCTGCTGCCCCTTGTCCTTCTAGATGGAAGTGGTCGTGGGTTTGGAAGGTGCTGTCTGAGGATTGTAATGATGACCGTGAATCCATTGTCAATTGTCAGAAAAACTCATCTGGTTCACTAATGTCCTTTAGGGAAGGAAACTGCCATCCTTACCTGGTCTGGGCCTACATGTGACTCCAGACCCACAGCAATGTGGTTAACTCTTAACTGCACTCTGGGCAATTAGGGATGGGCAATAAATGCTGCCCTAGGCAGTGATGCCCACATCCCATGAATGAATAAAACTAAAATCTATAGCAGGACTATCCCTGAAGCTTCTGATTATTGACGATTAATCTCCAGTCTAGTGCCGCTTGTAATTTTGAAGAAAAATCAAAGGTTTAGCAACTGCTTGGCTTTTAGTAGCCCCTTCAATGTAGCAAAAAGTCTGTGTTATGTAAGGGCAGATCGAGGCAGATCAGGGAAAACCGATTCAAAGGGGTAGAGTTTTAAGCAGTACGCCAAAGCAGGAGAGGGTAGCCGGGAGGTTTATAGAATCATGGAATCCATACAGTTTGGAAGCAGGCCATTTGGCCCATCAAGTCCACACCGACCCACCAGGAGAGCTTCGCACCCACACCCATCCACAAGGCAGTTGGTGGAATTTTAAATTCTCCTTAATCTGGCATCAAAAGACAGTGTCAGCAATGATGACCATGACATTACCCTGCCAGTTCACTAATGCCCTGTAGAGAGGCCAATCTGCTTTCCTTACCTAGTCTGGCATACAGGCTGCTCCCAACTGCCCTCTGAAATGGTCGAGTAAGACACCCAGTTTGGGGGCAATTAAGGACCCCCTCCCCCTCCTCATGCCAGGAATCAGTGGAGTGAGCCTGCTCTGATCTGCTTCTGAAGTAGTTAGGCCATTCCCTAAGTAAGGAGACACAGCTGTACCCTCACCAACAATCTATGCAACTTCAGCAAAACATCTCTAACATTCCATCCTCCCTGCAACAAGCACCAACATTTCATTTGCATTCCTAATCTTATGATAGAATCCTACAGTGCAGGGGCAGGCCATTCAGCCCACCACATCCCTCTGAAGAGGAGCATCCCACCCAGACCTGTCCCATCTCAGTCACCTTGCATTTCCCATATTTAATCCACCTAACCTGGATATCCTTGAACACTATGGGGCAATTTAGCACGGCCAATCTACCCTAACCTGCAGACCCCTGGGCACTATGGGTAATTTAGCACGGCCAATCCACCCTAACC
>NC_063370.1:6972340-6979908 GCF_021869965.1 Rhincodon typus
TGCACACCCCTGGGCACTATGGGTAATTTAGCACGGCCAATCCACCCCAACTTGCACATCCCTGGGCACTATGGGTAATTTAGCACGGCCAATCCACCCTGACCTGCACATCTTTGGACTGTAGGAGGAAATTCACGCGGACAAAAGGCAAACTTGCAAACTCCACACAGACAGTTGCCCGAGGCTGGAATCAAACCCGGGTCCCTAGCGCTGGGAGGCAGCAGTGCTAACCATTGAGCCACCATCACTTGCTGTATCTGGTCACTAACCTATGCAATCTGTGTATCAGGGCTTGCAACTCTCTCTATATCTGAGGTCCTGAGCCTAAGGGATGTGACTGACTCCTTGAGCAAGGCAAACTCATCCCTTCCTGATCCGTCACACAGTGTTTGAAACTTGAGCTCATTAGCGCGGATCTGAACTTCCTCAATTTGCAGAAACCTACTACAAATAGGATTACTGGGACCCCACAGGTGTCCACCAGCACCCACACGCTACAGCAGCAGCGCATCACCTGGTCTGCCATCTTTATTGTGTTTAATTGAACTTGTTGGGTTTCAAATTTGGAAAGATCACAGAACCGTTGCTTGAGGTATGTCAAGTGGTTTCATACATCAAGCTGTGAATATATTGCGATACAATATGGGATCTCTTGTGGTGCAGCATCACTACCTCTGGATCAGGAGGCCTAGGTTAAATTCCCACCTGCTCCAGAGTTCTGTAATAACATCTCTGAACAGGTTGTTTAGAAAATATCTCCAATATGATGCCCCCCCAGCACCAATTTAAAGTTCTGCTTGTGCTTAGAGGGGACAATATCTTTAAAAATCATCTTCTTGCTCAGCTAATTAAAGCATTGAATGCGCACCAGCATCTGAGGTTGCAAAAAAAACAGCTTAAAAAAATAGCACCCCTTTCCCTCTTGGCCTGCAAATTTCTATCTGCACCCAGGTATCATTGCACACACCCTCTGCGTGAATGTGAACTAAATGTACGTTTATCAAGAGTTAATCATTCACACCCAAGTGTGAGATGCAAACTCAGCTTCCTACTACAGTGTGCAGCACATATTCACTTTAAATTGTTTGACAGATAAATGCCACAGCCGCGTGGTTTCTATTAGTTTGACTTCCGAACCAATTTGCAGGTTTAAAGCTCCAAAAACAAGATTGACGGCTAATTTAGCTTGAGAAAAAATACCAGATATGTTCGCACATGCTCCATTTCCTATGGTAACACTTAAACGTTTTTGCCTTGTAACACTCACACTCACATTAACACTCATTCAAATTCATGTGCTCAAATTCTCACTCATGCACAATCACTCTCACATTCACACTCACAGTCACAATCGAGCTCACATTCTTAGTCACACTCGTAATAACACTGACACAATCGCGCACATTCACGCACACACTAACATTCCCACTCATGTTCACAATTATACAATTAAAATCAAACAATCACACTTACATTTACAATCACATTCACACTGTCATTCACACCACTCACAATCACACTCATTCACATTCATACAATCATGTTCACACTCCCACTCACACACGCTCACTCACTCACATTCACACACATTCTCACTCACATTCACACTCACACTTGTATTCACACATGCACATTCACACACACTCACTCACACACACTCACTCACACACACACTCACATGCGCATTCACACTCTCACTCACATTCACACTCACACTTGTATTCACACACGCACATTCACACACACATTCACACTCACACTCCCACATGCACTCACACTCACATTCCCATTCACACACACACATTCCCGTTCTCACACACACTCACATTCACACACACACTCACACTCGCATTCTCACACACACACACACATTCACACACACACACATTCACACGCACACACACACACACACATTCACATGCACACACACACACATTCACATGCACGCACACACAAATTTACGCACGCACACACTCACATTCACACACACACACTCCTGCTAACAGCACTGCTGTTCCTCAATCAGAGAAGGAAACCAAATGGCTAATCATATGGCAAAAGAATATAGAGAGAAGCAGGAGGCAAAAAATCAATAAGCTGGAAAAGTTAATCACTGTTTAATAGCAGAGAAAGGGCAGTGCTCCATAATAACATGAATCATCGAAGCTGATTTTCATAGAACGATTAAGTGGTCATCTGGTATCCAAGCAGCTGGTAACTGAACGCGAAGGGAAAGAAAAGAGGGAGCAGCCTTTATTCAGCTCAGCCAGGCATTCCGGCTGAGTCCATTCCGCCCAGACATTTCCATGTTGGAATATTGGATTGCTTCGAGTTCCTTGGACCCAGGTAATTGGGATCACATCAACAGAAGCTCTCTATTGACTGAGAGTTCATCAAACAACTCCAGCTCAGATCAGAGGATCTAGTTTATAATTAAAACGACTGAAGAAAAGGTGATAGACAGTAGATTTGTTGGCAGGTCTGTGTCTCCCTGTGCTTGGTATTATCTCCGGCTCCACCTTAATCACAATGTGGGGAAAGAGCTCATCGCTGGGAGCCTGCTGCGTTGAACTGCTTACTATCCATCCTTCTACCGCCCCACATCATTCACCTGGAGCATGGTGAGGACACAGACCTCACCACCACAGTGGAGTGTTGAGCTGGATACATTGAGGGGAAGCTAGATGAATGGAGAAACTGTTGGATGGATGAGGTGAGGAGAGGGGGGAGGTGGTTTTCATGGATGTAATGATTAGAACAAGGGCCAGCTGGATCTCATTGACCTGAGATCCCCGACTGGGGCTGTTAACCTGGGCCAATTGGGGAGCCCTGGCTGACAGATATAAACTGGAACATCAGAGAGTCTCCTCATTCCAGGGACTAGGTTTGAGCTAGCTGGTCAGACCACATATACGGTGCACATGTAAATAAAGTGTGACCAGATACCAGCCTCTGTGCAGTTATTCCAGTGGGTCATAGACCAATCAGGGAGGCAATAGCCTAATGGTATTATCACTAGATTAGTAACCTGGAGACCTGGGTTATGTTCTGGGGACTCAGGTTTGAATCCCACTGTGGCAGATGATGGAATTTGAATTCAATAAAGTTTGATATTAAAGGTCTAATGATAACCATGAAATTATTATTGACTGCCAGGGAAAAACCCACCTGGTTCACTAATGTCCTTTAGCGAAGGAAATCTGCCACCCTTACCTGGTCTGGCCTATACATGACTCCAGACCAACAGCTCTCAGCTGCCCTCAGGGCAATTAGGGATGGGCAATAAATGCTGGCCCGGCCAGCAACTCCCTCGTTCTCTGAATGAATTTTTTAAAGAAAGGCCTCTTTCATTTCTGTTTAAAAAAAGGACAGACGTGCATTTATTTGACACTATTCATGATTGCCAGATATCTCAAAACACCTTTCAGTCCATGAAGTAAGTGGAAGATTTTAGAAGTCAATTTGCACACAGCAAGATCCCACCGACATGCGTGCCAGCTGGAGGGGTTAATACTTCCCCCGCCGTGCCACCCCCTCTCCCCTGCTCTTCGTCCAAATGGGGGAGCCTTGGGATTGTCTACTTCCTCCTGGACAGGTAGCTAAAGGCCTCAGTTCAGTACCTTGCCTGAATAGGAGCGCCGTGGACAGAGTAGCTCTCCCTCAGCACTGTAATAACGCATCGGCTTTGACCTTCAGGGCTCAAGGCCCAGAGTGGGACTTTGTGTTACTACAGTGACAGGCCTACTAACCCGAGCCAGAGCTGATCTATATATCATCCAAGAGTTGAATCTTGAAGGACACGTCAGGGACAGCAGAAGCTTCTAGAACATCCCTGGAAGGCTGCGATTATCATTTCCTCTGGTTCATGGTCCCTGGCCACAATCATTATTCTTTTTTGGGATGTGGGCAATTTGTTGCCCATCCCTAATTGCCCCTTGAGCTCAGTGTCAGCCATTTCAGAGGACAATTAAGAGTCAGCCACTTTGCTGGATTCACGTGTAGGCCAGACCAGGAAAGGATGGCAATGTCCCTCCCTACAGGGCCTCAGTGGACCAAATGGGGGTCTAACAATTGATTATAATTTCACAGTCACTGTTACAGGGACCAGTGCCATGAGTGCAGCACGGTGTCTCAGTGGTTAGCGCTGCTGCCTCACAGTGCTAGGGACCCAGGTTCGATCCCACCCTCGGGTGACTGTCCATGTGGAGTTTGCACGTTCTCCCTGTGTCTGTTTCCCCCCAGGTGCTTTGGTTTCCTCTAACAGTCTAAAGATGTATAGGCTAGGTGGGTTAGCCATGGGGAAATTATATGGTTGCAGGGACAGGATAGGGGAGGGGGGGAGTGGTGCTGGGTCTTGGTGGGGTCCTCTTCAGAGGGTCAGTGCGGACTCGTTGGGCTGAGTGGCCTGCTCCCACACACTGTAGGGATTCTATGAAGTTGACAGTTCATGATTTGATTGAATTGAAGTTCCACCAGATATTTTGAACCAGTGCTCCACCTGCCCTCTCTTCCCCAAGGCATTAGCCTGGCAGGTCTAGATTAGTGATGTCACCACTGTAAGGGGATAGGTTAGCTCAGGAGGGCTGGATGGTTCTTTGCCTACCAGCATGGGTTCAATTCCTGCACCAGCTGAAGAACTCTTCTCTCGCCTTGCCTGGGGCATGGGGACCCTCAGGTTAAAGTACCTGTTGTCTCTGACAGTTTGACATTTGTCTCTGTCCCTCCAACGAGAGAACAGCCCTACGGTCTGGCCAGGGTATGTTGGCTTTACACTTTGCACCATTAGGAGTCCTGTATTGCTCTGTTCACAGCACTAGAGAAGGAGCAGGTGAATTGCGCCTTAATTTGGATACCACACCTTGATTTGCCTGCCAAATGATGGGATCATCTATGAAAAGCAACTGGATGCGAACAGTCAAAACCAATGGCCTGACAGAGGAGGGGGATGGGAGCATGGAGGAAGCAGTTGCAGAAGTGAAAACGAATCCAACAGAGAACATGCTCAAAAATAATATCCCACTCACCCCAAGTGGCCCTGGGACGTTTTGTGCAAATGCTTTTGAAATTTCAATTATAATTTCTTTCCTTTTTATGCAATAGATTTTCCTCAGGGCCAGCAGACCACCTTGCGTATTGCAAAATAAAAACCAAAAGGACTTCTGTAAATCGGAGACAACAATTGGAATTGTTGGAAAAGCTCGGCAGGATCTGGCAGCTCTGTCTGGTAGCATCAATTTCTATTTTTGCCTCTTTTGTATTGCAGAATTCTTACTATTTTCATAGCCATTCTGGAGGGTTTGTGTGTGTGTTGGACACAGTGCTAATTGCTGAAGGTAGTTACTTCTACATTCAAATTGCACACAGAATGAGATAATGGAACTGAGCAGCATCTGATTTCGAATATGCCTACTTTAGCCACGAGTGTACAAGCCAACATTGCAAAGTTGGAAAATTCCATCTGCAAACTTTTAATCAGCCTGTTCAGGGATGTTATGGCACCCCATGTGCTGTAGGTGAGACTCAACCTCATCCTTTCCGGTCCAGAGATAGGCTCACTACCGCAAGATCCTTAAGGAGTCAACTTATAACCCCATGTAACATTAGACAGTCAATATGCCCCAGCAACTAATGATCCAGTGTAAAGGATGGTTGGAAGACTGTTGTTGAGACAGTGTGATGTTGAGTCTCCCATACCGTTGGCGTTCTGCAGGGTTATATCATTCATTTAATCAGGAGAGACTCTGATGTTCGGAAAAGGTAAACAGCACTCACTATCAACTCCGCACCAACCCTTCCTAGGCAGGCTTATGATCATAGATCATAGAATCCCTACAGTTTGGAAACAGGCCCTTTGGCCCAACAAGTCTAGACCAACCCTCAGAGCATCCCACCCCCCATCCCATCCCTGTAACCCTGTATTCTGTATGGCTAACCCACCCGGTCTGCATATCCCTGGACACTATGGAGGTAATTTAGCACGGCCAATCCACCCTAACCTGCACATCTTTGGACTGTGGGAGGAAACTGGAAGAAACCCACGCAGACACAGGGAGAACGTGCAAACTCCGCACAGACAGTTGCCTGAGGGTGGAATTGAACCCGGGTCCCTGGCGCTGTGAGACTGCAGTGCTAACCACCATGCCACCTTAGTGTGCTTTATGAGCAGGTATTGCCTGGGTTAGCTACTTTTTTATTCACTCATGGTTTGACTAGTTGGGCATTTGTTGCCCATTCCTAATTGCCCCTTGAAAAGCTGGTGGTGAGCTGCTTCTTGAGCTGGGGCAGTCCTGAGGGTATAGGGACAATGCTGTTAGGGAGGGAATTCCAGGATTTTGACCCAGTGACACTGAAGAAGTGGTGATATATTTCCGAGTCAGGAAGGTGAGTGGCTTGGAGGCAAACAGTGAGCACTGTGCAATCATCAACGAAGGTCCCCACTTCTGACCTTATGACGGAGGGAAGGTCATTGATGAAGCAGCTGAAGATGGTTGGGCCTAGGACACTACCCTGAGGAACTCCTGCAGAGATGTCCTGGAGCTGAGATGACTGACCTCCAACAACCACGACCATCTTCCTATGTGCCAGGCATGACTCTAACCACTAGAGAGTTTGTCCCCTGATACCCATTGATTCCAGTTTTGCTAGGGCTCCTTGATGCCACACTCGGTCGAATGCAGCCTTGATATCAAGGGCTGTCACTCTCACCTCACCTCACCTCAGGAATTCAGCTCTTTTGTCCATGTTTGAACCAAGGCTGTAATGAGGTCAGGAGCTGAGTGGCCCTGGCGGAACCCAAACTGGGCGTCACTGAGCAGGTTATTGCTGAGCAGATGCACTGTTGAAGTCACCTTCCATCACTTTTGTTGCTGGCAGAGAATAGACTGATGGGTTTTGATAGATAACTAAAGAGAAACCATGTAATTTACAAACCAGTTAAAATGAGCTAACTATTTAAGATGTGATATTGTTCATTCGGTCACAGGATGTGACATTACTGCCAAGGTCAGTATTTTTTGCCCATACCCATAGTTTTTAGAAGTTTGTGGTGAACCTTCCTAAGTATTGAGAGGCCATTGCAGACAGCAATTGAGCTACATCACTGTCAACATGACTAATCCAAGCAGATTCCCTTCCCAAAAGAACATTAGTCAGGCAGATGGGTTTTAAAGACAATTGGACTATTTCATAGTCACCATTACTAAGACCTTCCTTACAATTCTAAATTTATGTCGTGGGGTGAATTTAAATTCCTCCAGTTGCTGTGGTTGGATTAGAATCCTTGTCTTCACATCATTCATCCAGATTATGAACACCAGTAACATAACCAGTATTCCAGGAACATAACCAGTATTCCAATAACTAACTGGTATTCCAAAACACAACCAGTCTTCCAGTAACATAACCAATATTCCAGAAACATAACCAATACTGCAGGAACATAACCAGCATTCCAAAACATAACCTGTATTCCAAAACATAACCAGTATTCCAAACACTAAGCAGTTTTCCAGGAAAGGAACCAGTATTCCAAAACATGCAGTATTCCAATAACTAACCAGTATTCCAGA
>NC_063370.1:6979918-6985330 GCF_021869965.1 Rhincodon typus
GTATTCCAGAAAAGGAACTAGTATTCCAAAACATGACCAGTATTCCAGAAAAGGAACCAGTATTTCAAAACATAACCTGTATTCCAGGAACATAGGCAGTATTCCACCAGGCAACACAGGAAAACACAAGCCATCCCATTGTTCCATTGACAGTGGGACCTGTACCTTCCTTTGAGTGTGTGAGCATCTTCACTGCTTGTATCTTGCTCGTTCTGCAGAATTATATTGTTCTTTGAATCACGAGAGGAGCTGATGTTCAGACAGGACAAACAGCTCTGTACGTTTGATAGTGATATTCTGTACGAGAGAAAGGACAATGTCACCAAAATCCCTTTGTTATATTTAGCTGCACAATTTAGGCTGCTATATAATCAAGAGGTTTGGTTGTTCATATATAGGATAACAGATACCCATGAGTGAGCCACAGACTGGAATCTAACCAAGGGCTTCGGGGGTGTCTATATACAGAATAACAGATACCCAGGAGTGAGTTACAGACTGGAATCTAACCAAGGGCTTCGGGGGTGTCTATATACAGAATAACAGATACCCAGGAGTGAGTTACAGACTGGAATTGAATTGAGGGATTCAGTGGATAAATTTATAGAATATCAGATACCCGGGATTGAGTTAAAGACTACAATCTAACCGAGGGGTTCAGCGTGGTTTATATATAGAGAAACAGACACCAGGAAGTGAGTTACAGACTGGAATCTAATCAAATGGTCCAGGGTGTTTATATATGGAATAACAGATACCCAGGAATGAGTTCCAGATTGGAATATAATTGAGAAGTTCAAGGTGGTTTATGTAAAGCGTTACAGATATTCAGCAATGAGTTACCCATTCAAATTTGTCAAAGGCATTTGGATAATTTATACATAGGGCTTGCTGGAAATACAGGGAGGGGCGATCAGCTTTTGTGTATTTTCAGAATTCGATTTTGCATTTGCTGTTTATTTACAGAGAATAATAGATCTCCAGGATAGCTTTCGAATAGGTAATCTAATCAAAGTGCTTAGCTTTCGTCACCATTCTCTAGATCAAAGTTTGCATTGTTTATATCTGTCACTGGAGCAGTCTGATTAGATTACATTATCCCCTCTACCCGTTACACATTAACAAGAAGTTGACGCAATCAAGCAGCTTTATCACAGAATGATTGCCAGTTAATTAGAAGGAAGTTGTATCTGGTATGAGCTATTGCCAGATGCATATTCCTGTGCATGTTGCTGTTTTATTTAGACTAACTGCAGGTAAGAGGTTTGTTGCTATGTCTTCTGCAGCTTTAATTTAATTTCAGCCAATTCTGCAATTTCAGTTGGACTTGAAACTGTTGGAAGTAGCCCCTTGGGAGGGAAGTGATTGGATAAACGGGGGCGGTGTTTTGCCTCAGGAAGGACAGACACTCTGGTTCAGGTGGGATTTGTTTAGAATCCCGGGGTTGGTTAGCTCTGTTGGCTCGTTGGCTGGTGAGTGATGCCAACAGGGTGGGTTCAATTCCTGTCACTGGCTGATGTTACCACGAAGGGCTTTCCTTCTCAACCTCTCCTCTCACCTGAGGCACGGAGACTCTGAGAAGGAGCCCCAGTCTTCTCCCTCTCACGAGACAGCAGTGGCCTAGTACAGCTTTGCCTTAATTTAGAATCCACGTAGGACCCAATCTTGATTGGGATTTGCTTTCAGAGATTGGATCGCAGAAGGTGATAGCTGACACTGTTCTCTGGCCATCCAGCTCGAGGCTGGGCGCTGGGGACGGTACACAGTCAGCTCGATTGTAGTGTGACTGAGTGGGAAACTCCATCACCTCCGAAAAACAGAAGGCTGTGTGTTAAAATCTCACTCCACCAAACCAGTGTAGTCTGGATTATCAGGTATGATATTAAACCTGAAAGAACTCCACAGAGGCTGGTATACCATCTCCCTTTATTTACACGTGGAGAGTCGTTGACACTGATCCAGCTCCCTCAGAGCCAGCTCTCAGAGTGAACATGACCCCTAACACTCCTGTTTATATCTGGCAGCCAGGGCTCCCGGATTGGACCAGGTTAACAGCCCCAATCAGGGAACACATACTCTATTGGGTCCCCCTGGCTGACCTCGTTATAATCACTACAAAACTGAGTCCCTATCTACCCTCCCGAGTACATGTTAGAGATCCTGTAGGTTATTTTAACAGAGCTAGCCTTGTATCCTGACCACTACTCAATCTATAAGACCATAAGACATAGAATCAGAAAATAGGCCATTCGACTCATCAAGTCTGCTCTCCCATTCAATCATGGCTGATAAGTTCCTCAACCCCATTCTCCCGCTTTCTCCCCGTAACCCTTGATCCCCTTGACAGTCAAGAACCTAGCTATCTCAGTCTTAAATGTACTCAATGACCTGGCCTCCACAGCCTTCTGTGGCAGTGAATTCCATAGATTCACCACTCTCTGACTGAAGTAGTTTCTCCTTATCTCCGTTCTAAAAGGTCTTCCCTTTACTCTAAGGCTGTGCCCTCGGGTTCTAGTCTCTCCTACCAATGGAAGCATCTTCCCAAAATCCACTTTGCCCGGGCCATTCAGTATTCGGTAAGTTTCAATTAGATCCCCCCTCATCCTTCTAAACTCCAATGAGTGTAGTCCCAGAGTCCTCAAACGTTCCTCATATGTTAAGCTTCTCATTCCTGGGACCATTCTCGTGAACCTCCTCTGAGGTTCCTTCACTGAGAACTGATTGTTTGGTTGTTATCACCAGTGGTGTTAGTGGGAGCTTGCTGTGCTTTTTTCAAAGCAACAACAAGGACACTTCCAAGCTGCATCGATGAATCCTGAGTGTATGAAAGGTGCTATATAAATGCAAGTCCAGTTTCAGTTTGCTCACCTTGCCCCAGATACCCAGATATTTTTTCTTTATGGGATTTATGGGATGTGGGAGTCGCTTGCTAGACCAGCATTGGTTGTCTGTCCTTACTTGCCCTTGAGTGAAACAGTTTGCTTGGGCCATTTCAAAGTGTAATTAAGAGTCGATCCCTATTGCTGTGGGTCTGGAGTCACGTGTAGGCCAGAACGGGTAAGGACGGCAGATTTCTTTCCCTGAAGGAAATGAGTGAACATTGATGGGAGACAGTTTCACAGTCACCATTGCAGAGACTAGGCATACAGCATGGAAACAGACCCTTCGGTCCAACCAGTCCATGCTGACCATAATCCCAAACTAAACTAGTCCCACCTGCCTGCTCCTGGCCCATATCCCTCCAAGTATTTCTTATTCATGTACTTATCCAAATGTCTTTTAAATGTTGTAACTGTATCCACCACCTCCTCTGGAAATTCATTTCACATACAAACCACTCTCTGTGTAAAAAAATTGCCCCTCAAGTCTTTTTTTAAATCTTTCTTCTCTCACCTTAAAAATATGCCCCCTGGTCTTGAAATTCCCCCACTAAATAAAAGACACCTACCATTCACCTTATCCATATCCCACATTATTTTATAAACCTCTATAAGGTCACCCCTCAACCTCCTACCCTTCCATGAAAAAGGCCCAAGTCCACACAGCCTATTTCTATATCTCAAACCTTCCATTCTCAGCAACGTCCTGGTAAATCTCTTATGGACCATCTCTAGCTTAATAATATCTTTCCTATAACAGGGCAACCAGAACTGGACACAGTATTCCAGAAGAAGCCGCACCAATGTGCTGTACAACCTCAACATAACATCCCAACTCCTATACTCAAAGGTTGAGCAATGAAGGCAAGTGTGCTAAACGCCTTCCTAACCACCCTGTGTACATGTGATGCAAACTTCAAAGAATTATGTACCTGAACCTCTAGGTCTGTGAACCAGATGGGGATTTTAAAGCAATCGATGTTATTTATTTTAACTCATTCATCCAGTTGCTGGCTGGCTCAGTATTTATTGCCCATCCCTAACTGCACATCTAGAGACCCACATAATGTTCTGAGGACCTGGGTTTGAATGGTCGAAATGAAATTCAATAAAGAAAGGTCTGGAATTAGAAGTCTAATGACGACCATGAACCCATTGTCGATTGTTGGAAAAACCCATCTGGTTCACTAATGTCCTTTAGGGAAGGAAACTGCCATCCCTTACTTGGTCTGGCCTACATGTGACTCCAGACCCACAGCAATGTGGTTGACACTTAACTACCCTCTGGGCAATTAGGGATGGGCAATAAATGCTGCCCTAGCCAGTGACTGCCACATCCTGTGAATGAATTTAAAAAAACATACCTCTTCCCCATCTCAATTGGCACTGTCTATTCCCTTCTGCGTACCCAGCTTTCCTTTAAGCACATACCATTCACTCCAGCCTCTCACTGTGGAAGTGAGCTCCACATTCTCCCCATTGAGTGAATTCTGCTGAGTTTCTTGGGGACCATCGATGGCCTTTTCCCCCACGAGAGGAAACACCCTCTCTGTCTCCAATCCGTCAAAACATTTTGACGTTTTAATGACCTCTAATAGGACACTGCCACCCCCACCCAACCCTCACCGCCCCCCACCTCCCACCCCTGACCCCCTGCCTTTATTTTCAGAGAGTCAGCCTGTCCAATCATCTCCTTATGTTCGGCCGCATTCCTGGTATCCATGTTGCCAAATCTCCTCCACAACTTCTCCAGGGCCTCTGTGTCATTCTTGCCAATGGCTCAAGGCATTCAGGGTCATAGGTTCAGAGAGGTGTACAGCACAGAAACAGACCTTTCGGCCCATCGAGTCTGCACTGGTCAAAAACAACCACCTAACCTTTAGAAATAAGATAACAGGGTGTAGAGCTGGATGAACACAGCAGGCCAAGCAACATCAGAGGAGCAGGGAAGCTGACGTTTCGGGTCTGGACCCTTCTTCGGAAAGACCCTTTCCTGCTCCTCTGGTGCTGCCTGGCCTGCTGTGTTCATACAGCTCCACACCTTGTTATCTCAGACTCCAGCATCAGCAGTTCCTACTATTTCACCTAACTTTTAGAAACCCATTTTCCAGCACTAGCTGTTGTTTGTCTCAGCATCAAAAATACACATTAAATTACAGTAAATGTTTTATTAACCAGTACCTGTGGGAGCAGGAGTGTATACCAGTTAATCAAATATTCCAGTTGATCGAGGACGCCATGTAATCAATGTAAAAACACACACTAAGTAATAGAAACAAAATGCAGGGCGTATACACATCACTGTTATACTATATTTGCAGCATAAATCACGTTAATAATAATGCAACTTTGCCTTAAATAAAACTTCCATGCAGACAGCCTTCTCACTCACACCCTCAAATGACTAGAGATAGTAGGAACTGCAGATGCTGGAGAATCCGAGACAACAAGGTGCAGGCCTGGACGAACACAGCAGGCCAAGCAGCATCACAGGAGCAGAGAGGCTGACGTTTCGGGCCTAGACCCTTCATCC
>NC_063370.1:6990330-7006918 GCF_021869965.1 Rhincodon typus
TACCCCGCACCATCCCAACTTCTGTGTTGTGAATTTTCAATGAACAGAGCAAGAGTTCCATCCATCTAAAATTGTTCCTTTTTCTTCACCCCTGCAAGGGCAAAACAGAAAGGCCTGAATCCACCCCCTGAAGATTTGCCTATGGCTATTCGGAAGACCATTGATGACCTGGAAACATGAGGACTTAAGGCGGGAGACAAAGCAGAGAGGAATTTCTAGTTCCAGTATGGGCACATCGGCAGATTTTGTTAGAAGCAATTGCACTAACCCTTCCTCGTCCATTAACGTCGGATATTTTATTGCTGAGGTGTTAATGGCATTCCTTGCTGTTTTTGGGAATGTTTTCATCTGCTTTGTTGTCGCCAGGAACAAGAAATTAAGGACAGCAACAAATTACCTCCTGGTGTCCCTGGCTGTGGCGGACATATTGGTTGGGGCAGTTGCTATCCCTTGCGCCCTACTGACGGACATTGGCCTACCCTGGTGTAGTTACTATCTCTGCGTCCTCATGCTCTGCACGCTGCTGGTCCTCACCCAGGCGTCCATCTTTGGCATGTTCACCATCGCGGTGGAGCGCTACATCGCCATCCTGAGGCCATTCCGTTACTCAGTCCTGGTGACCCCCAGGAACACCGGTCTCGCCATCGCCGTGGCGTGGGCGCTGGCCGTGGCCATCGGGCTGGTGCCCCTGATGGGATGGCGCGAGGCGCAGATCGCTGAGGGGGGCTGCTTCTTCAACAGCGTCATTGACGAGAGCTACATGGTCTACTTCAACTTTCTCGGCTGCACCCTGCTGCCGCTCCTCGCCATGTTCGTCATCTACTCCAAGATATTTTTCGAGGTAAAGCGGCAGATCCGACGGATAGCTGAGAGGCACATTGGCATCAGCGCAGAGGAGAAACGGAGGAAGATTATCTGCCAGGAGCTCCAGACGGCAATGTCTCTCTTCATCGTCCTTTTCTGTTTCACCCTGAGCTGGATTCCGATACACATCCTGCACTGCATCAAACTCTACTGCCCACACTGCAATGTCACCACGTCTGTGATGCTAACCATGGTTATTCTGTCCCACTTTAACTCAGTCATCAACCCCATTATCTACGTCTTCAGGATTAAGAGCTTCTGGGAAGCCTTCAAAGAGGCATCCTCATGCATCCCCTACCCCGCACTCTTCGGGAAGTATTCCAACACGAATTTGACTGTAATGATTAAAGCTGAGTCTTTCAGGAACCAGAACAATGCCTTGCCGGGGCTATAGGATTGGTGAGAAACTAACTCCAAGGTTTTGTTGGGATGGCATGGCCCAGTAGTCTGGCACCCTCTCTAAGCGCTCGCTGTTGCAACAATACTGTTTCCGTTGAATTATACATTACTTGTGACACTAACAAACCATGAGTGCACAGAGGCCGCACTATATCTGGGTTAGACTTATAGTTTCATGCAGCGCAGAAAAGGCCCTTCGGCCCATCGGGTCTGCAGCGACATAACTACCGCTAAAAGTGTGCCAATCCCAATTTACTTGTCCCATATCCTCGATTCCTTTAGACTGGGGACACTAAGCTGGGGGGCAGTGTGTGCTGTGAGGAGGATGCTAAGAGGCTGCAGGGTAACTTGGACAGACTGAGTGGCAAATGCAATAAATGTGCGGTCATCCGCTTTGGTGGCAAAAACAAGAAGGCAGATTATTATCTGAATGGTGGCAGTTTAGGAAAATATGAGGTGCATTGAGACCTGGGTGTCATGGTAGAACAGTCGTGAAGGTTGGTATGTGGGCGCAGCAGGAGGTGAGGAAAGCTAATAGCATGTTGGCCTTCATAGCAAGAGGATTTGAGTATCAGAGTAAGGATGTCTTGCTGCAGTTGTACAGGGCCTTGGTGAGGCTATACCTTGCAGTTTTGGTCTCCTAGTCTGAGAAAGGACATTCTTGCTATTGAGGGAGTCCAGCGAAGGTTCACCAGACTGATTCCCGGGATGGCAGGAATGACATATGACAACAGACTTGATCAACTGGGCTTGTACTCACTGGAATTTAGAAGAATTGTGGGGGGAGGGTGGTGGGGGTGATCTCTTAGAAACGTATAAAGTCCTGATGGGACTGGACAGGCTAGGTGTGGGAAGAATGTCCCAGTGTTGGGAAAGTCCAGAACTAGGGGTCACACTCTAAGAATTAGGGGTAAGCCATTCAGGACTGAGATGAGGAAGAATTTCTTCACTGCCTGTGGAATTCTCTCCCACAGGAAGCTGTTGGGACCAGCTCATTAGATATATTCAAGAGGGAGCTGGACGTGGCCCTTGTGGCTAAATGGATCAAGGGGAATGGAGAGAAAGCGGGAATGGGACACTGAGATTGCATGGTCAGCCATGATCCTATTGAATGGAGTGGTAAGGTGGCTCAGTGGTTAGTGCTGCTGCCTCACAGTGCCAGGGACCTGGGTTCGATTCCACCCTCAGGTGACTGTGTGGAGTTTGCACATTCTCCCTATGTCTGCGTGGGTTTCTGCCCACAAACTGAAAAAGTGTAGGTTAGGGTGGATTGGCCACACTAAATTGCCCATTGTGTCCAGGGATGTGTGGGTTAGCCTTGGGAAATGCAGGGGTTAAGTTGGGGTGAGATGTTCTTTGGAGAATTAGTGTGGACTTGTTGGACCAAATGGCCTGTTTCTATACTGTAATGATTCTATGGATGGTATATAGCCTTAAAGCGCCATATGGCCTACTCCTGCACCTATTTTCTATGTTATTAAATGTGACAATCCATAATAATTTGCTTCTGATCTAGTTGCCCGTCAATTAAAATTAATAAAATTAATTTTCAGGATGAGGCCAGGCTAGCATTTATTGCCTTTGAGATGGTGAGGTGGTGGGGAGTTGCCTTCTTAATAACTGAGTCATTTTCTAGGGCTATTTCAGAGTCAACCACATCACTGTGGGTCTGGAGTCACATGTAAGCCAGATTGGGTAAGGATGACAGATTTCATTCCCTAATCGATATTAGTGAACCAGATGGGTTTTTCCCGACAGTCAACAATGGATTCATAATCATCCTTAGACTCTTAATTCCAGATATTTTTATTGAATTCAAATTCCACCATCTGCTGTGGCAGGGTTCAAACCTGGGTCCCCAGAACATTATCTGGGTCTCTAGGTTAACAGTCCAGCGATAGGGCCATCGTCTTTAGTGACCCAGATGGGTTTTTACAATAATTGATGATGATGGTGTCCAACACTGCGGCTCACTTCCAATTCCAGGTTTATTTAAATTTCCTAAACGTGGTGATGGGATTTGATGTCATGACTCCAGATGATCATAGTGGACTTCTAGAAAACTAATCCAGTTTAATAGCTGTTGGATTTGATCATTGTTGACCAAAGACAAAATTTGTCAAAGATTTTTGTCTTTGCAGTCATCAGGACAATCCACCAGAATACCAAGAATAAATATTTTTATACTTGGAAGAGAATTTAGGAGGTATGGGCAGTAAGTTTTCAGATGAACCAAGATCGATGGTACAATGGACAGCGAAGAAGATTATCTGAGAATACAATGAGATTTTGATCAACTGGGCCAGTGGGCTGAGGAATGGCAGATGGAATTTAATTTAGATAAATACAAGGTGTTGCATTTTGGTGGGTCAAACCAGGGCAGGACTTACTCAGTCAATGGTAGGGTCCTGGGAAGTGTTATAGAACAAAGTGATCTAGGGGGACAGGTTCATAGCTCCTTGAAAGTGGAGTCACAGGTAGACAGGGTGATGAAGAAGACTTTCAGCATGCTAGCTTTCATCAGTAACAGCATTGAGTATAGGAGCTGGGATGTTTTATTGCAGCTGAACAAAACATTCATGAAGCCACATTTGGAGTACTGCATGCAGTTCTGGCCACCCTACTATAGAATGGATATTATTAAATTAGAAATTGTGTAGAAAAGATTTACTAGGACTCTAGCTGGACTGGAAGGTTTGAGTTATAAGGAGAGTTTGGATAGGCTGGGACTTTTTTCCCTGGAGTGTATGAGACTGAGGGGTGACTTTATAGAGGTTTATAAAATCATGAGGGGCGTAGATAAGGTAGAGAGCCAACAGCTTTTCCCCAGGGTGGGGGAATCTAAAACTAGAGGGCGTAGGTTTAAGGTGAAAAGGGAGAGATACAAAGGGGTCCAGAGGGGCAATTCTTTCACAAACAGAGGGTGGTGAGTGTCTGGAAGGGCCTGCCAGAGATAGTGGTGTAAGCGAGTACAATTTAAGAAACATTTAGACAGGTATATGGATGAGATAGGTGTGGAGGGATATGGACCAAACGTAGGCAAATGGGACTAGTTTAATTGTGAAAACTGGGCGGCATGGGCAAGTTGGGCCGAAGGGCCTGTTTCTATGCTTCACAATTCTTTGACTTTATGACTTCCTCATAACATTAGCAGTTCTTGTGAATTATCCTGACCAATGCCGGAAGAAAAATGGTGACAAAATGTCTTTACTTCAGCAATCCTGAAGGCATGTCCCACCAGGAGACTATCAGTAGCCCCCTGTTCTGTTGTGCACACATTGCCTTCAGCTTTCAAGTTTAGACAGGACTTTTGTTGCCAATGGTTCAGTTCCGTGGGGACACTCTGGATGTTCTCTGTGAAGCAGAGAAGGTGACGAGGAAACTCGATTGAGGTGTTCAAATCTTTGAAGGGCTTTATGGAGTAAACAAGAAGGGCTACTGTATCCAGGGGCAGAAGGACAAAAAGATGGAGGACACAGATCGGGAAAATAATCCTGAGGTGATGTGAGGCAGTGTTCCTGCTTAACTCTGTGAGGTGTGGTCGGGAACACACTGTCTGAAAGAGGAGACAGATTCAACAGGAACTTTCAAAAGGGAATTCGATAAATATTTGAAAGGGCTA
Source organism: Rhincodon typus (assembly GCF_021869965.1). NCBI lineage: Eukaryota > Metazoa > Chordata > Chondrichthyes > Orectolobiformes > Rhincodontidae > Rhincodon > Rhincodon typus. The sequence continues at coordinate 6,995,216 of NC_063370.1, forward strand.
ATTTTCAGGATTAAGGGAAAACTGCGGAGAGACTGTGATAATTAATATATTGAGTTTACTCCCTCCACCACTGATGCACAATCACAGCAGTGTGTACCTTTTATAGGGTGCACTGTAGCATCTTACCAAAACTCCTCAGTTGACACCTTCCAAAACCCATGACCTCTACCATCTGGAAGGACAAGGGTAGCAGATGGATGGGAGCACCAGCCCCTGCAAGGTCCCCTCCAAGCCATTCACCATCCTGACTTGGAAATATAATTGCCCGTTCATTCACTGTTGCTGGGTCAATTTCCTGGAAATCCTTCCCTAATGTCATCATAGAAACCCTACAATGTGTAAGCCGGCCATTTGGCCCATCAAGTCCACACCGACCCTCTGAAAAAGCATCCCATCCAGACCCAGCACCTCTACCCTATCCCTGCAATTCTGCATTTCCCATGGCTAACCCCCACTCTAGCCTGCCACATCCCTGGACACTACAGGGTAATGTAGTGTGGCCAATCCACCATGACCTGCACATCTTTGGACTGTGGGACAAAACTGGAGGGAATCCCACACAGGGGAGAATGTGCAAACTCCACACAGACAGTTGCCCGAGGGTGGAATCAAACTAGAGTCCTTGGTGCTGTGAGGCAGCAGTGCTAACCACTGAGCCACTGTGGGCATCCCTACACCCCAGGGGACTGCAGTGATACAAGTTGGCAGCACGCTGCCATCTTCTCAAGGGGCATTTAGAGATGGGCAATACCCATTGGCCCAGCCGGCAATGGCCACATCCCATGAGAGATCAGGAAGAGTAATTACTCTCTTACCCCATGCCTTAGTTGTCAGGCACTCCCTCTGCCAGTTTCTCTGGTGTCTGTGGTTTGGTGAGAAATGATTCTCGGTGGTTTTGATCTGAACTCGATTTCTTTCGTTTGAATGGTACAAGGTCACAACGCCAGGGGAGATCCTTCTGCCCATCGCCTCCACATCAGCTCTTTTGCATATCCTTCTCCCCACAGTTCCATATGTCCCTCAGCACCAAATGCAGTTAACCCTGAGCTTACCATCACATGGCAAGGTTCAGGAGTTGCACGCTGGTGTGGCTATCACTGTAAGGTTCAGAGGTAGGCAGTCGGCTGAGGCATTGTGCAGTTCTCTTGGGGGGGGTGGGGGTCGCGCTGTGTACTGTCTACTTTTCTTGGTCAGATGGGCTGAATGGCCAACCTCAGTCTCTATGTTAATTCTCCAGGGGTGGATGTAAAATGAACAGAGGTCACTCAACCAGTAACTGAAAGGAACAAACAGACTTATGAACAAATGTTGAGAAAACCAATTTTTTATTAAGGTACGGGAACATAGAGCAGTACAGGCCCTTCAGCCCACAATGTTGTGCAAACCTATTATGCTACTAAGCATTTATTGCCCATCCCTAACTGCCCAGAGGGCAGTTTACAAGTCAACCCCACTGCTGTGGGTCAATCAGCAATGGATTCACAGTCATCATTAGATTCTTAATTCCAGATATTTTATTGAATTCAAATTCCATCATCTGCCATGGCAGGATTTGAACCCAGAATGTTATCCAGGTCTCTGGATTAACAGTCCAGCAATAATACCACTGGGCCATCACTTCCCCTCCTGGTAGATTTGGAAAGGATGGTTCCTCTTGTGGGAGAATCTAGAACTGGGTGTCTAAAAACCAAGGCTGACACATTTAAAAGAGAGAAGAGGTGAATATTTCTCACATAGAATCACAAGATCCTGGAAATCTTTTCCTGAAAAGATGGTGAAAGAACAGTCCATAAATATTTTTAAGGTGGAATAAAGATACTTTTTTTTACTTGCTCACTGATGAGGGCATCTCTGGCCGGGCCAGCATTTATTGCCCATCCCTATTTGCCCCACAGGGAGGTTCAGAGTCAACAACATTGCTGTGGGTCTGGAGTCACATGTAGGCCAGACCAGGTAAGGATGGCAGTTTCCTTCCCTAAAGGACATTAGTGAACCAGATGGGTCTTTCCCAACAATCGACATTGGATTCATGGTCATCATTAGACTCTTACTTCCAGATTTTTTAAAAAATTGAATTCAAATTCCACCGTGGCAGAATTCAAACCCAGCTCCCCAAAATATTGTCCTGAGGAAGGGTCACTGGACCTGAAATATTAACTCTGATTTTCTTTTTTCTTCACAGATGCTGCCAGACCTGCTGAGCTTTTCCAGCAATTTCTGTTTTTGTTCCCAAAATATTATCTGGGTCTCTGGATTAACAGTCCAGTGACAATGCCACTAGGGCCATTGCCTTCCTTTGAGATTACAGTCAGATCAGTCGTGATTTTATTGAATAGCCTACTCCTGTCCCTATCTCTATGTTTTGTCACAGAGCAATTCTTGACCACCTGAACTTTCCAATTCTCCACACCTTGTCTAAAGGCCCTCCGAGCTCTCCATCTCCAGTCCTCTCAGTCATTCCTAATGCCAGTGTAAGTCTCCACTGTCTTCATACCTCTTACTGGAGCTGTGAGCTATTTGTGACTCAAAAGGGCGGCATGGTGGCTCAGTGGCTCGCACTGCTGCCTCCAAGCACCAGGGACCTGGGTTCAATTCCACACTTGGGCAACTGTCTGTGTGGAGTTTGCACATTCTGTGTGGGTGTGCTCCAGTTTCCTCCCACAGTCCAAAGATGTGCAGATTAAGGTGCGTTGGCCATGCTACATTGCCCATAGTGTCCAGGGATGTGTAGATTAGGTGGGTCATAGGGGAATGGGTCTGGGTGGGATGCTGAGGGTCGGTGTGGACTTGTTGGGCCAAAGGGCCTGTTTCCACACTGTAGGGATTCTGTGATTCAATCTGTTCGCCTACAGGAGGTCTTTAGGTCCAGCTATTGAGTGTGGCCAAACCAGAATATTGTCATTCAGTTCAATTGAATTGAACTGTATGAGTGTGCTCACATGGGTACAGTGAAAAGTTTACAAGTCACCGCTTCTGGCATCATCTTAGGTACTGATTCTTCAGAGCAACCTCCGAGGAAAAAAAATTAGAAGATTAAAGAAGTAAAAAGTCCAGCATTGCAAGATCGTAGGAGTAAATTAGAAAACATAATATTCAGAATAACAATTCTTCCAACCCATCCACACTAGCACCTAGCCTGTAGGTTGCACTGGTCTTGAGGCTGGGAGACCGCTCTGGAATCACCTCAGGGCTGGATGTCCATGCTGAAGCCATGCCAGGCCGGAGAGCCACCACACTGTACTAAGATGACACCAGGCCGAGCCTGCCATGCCAAGCAGTCATTGCAATGAGAGCACCCTAAAAACATTACCACCCTCAGGACTTTTGAACTAGTGATCATGTCCTGCTAAGAGATACCGAGCGAATATATGAGGAAATATTCCCCAGAGTTTCAAAGAATAAGGGACAAACTGACAGAATCCTCCCAGGACAGAGGTAGATATGCTGTTACCCCTGGCTGATGCAGCTAATACCAGGGTACAAGATCTCAGGGTAGGAGATAGGTCATTGAAGACAACAACAAAGAAGAATCACTTCAAATAGACAGTAATGGATCTTTGGAATTCTCTCCCCCCGAGGGATTGGTTACTGAGCAGGTTCAAGACAGAGATCGACATTTTGGTAAAAAATAAACAAGGGCAGGACTTATACAATTAAAGCTAGTGTTGTAGAACAGAGAGACCGAGGGGTTCAGATACATAATTCCTTGAAGTTTGCATCACATATAGACAGGCTGGTTTAAGAAAGCATTTAGCACTAATGCCTTCATTGCTCAGACCTTTGGTGTAGACGTTGGGATGTCATGTTGAGTTTGCACAGGACATTGGTGAGGCCTCTTCTGGATCACTGTGTCCAGTTCTGGTCGCCCTGTTATAGGAAGGATATTATGAAGCTGGAGAAGGTTCAGAAAAGATTTACCAGGGTGTTGCTGGGAATGGAGGGTTTGAGTTGTAAAGAGAGGCTGGATAAGCTGGGACTTCTTTCACTGGAGTAAGGAGGTTAAGGGGAGACCTTATAGAGATTTATAAAATCACGAGGAGTATAGATATGATGAATGGCAGGTGTCTTTTCCCGAGGGTGGGGGATTTCAAGACTAGGGGGCATATCTTTAAAGTGAGAGGTGAAAGATTTAAAAAGGTCATGAGGGGCAACATTTTTAACATAGAGGATCGTTCATGTGTGGGATGAACTTCCAGAGGAATGGATGGATGCAGGAACAGTTACAGCATATAAAAGACATTTGGATAAGTACATGAATAGGGAATGTTTGGAGGGATATGGGTCAAGCACAGGCAGGTGGGACAAGCTTAGTTTGGGATTATGGTCAGCATGGACTGGTTGGGCCGAAGGGTCTGTTTCCGTGCTGTATGACTATATGACTCAACTCGATGACACGTTTCTGACGGTTGATGGCATCAAGAGATTTTGGAGAGAGTGCAGGAAAGTGGCAATCAACCATGGTCGAATTCAATGGGCAAAGCTCGCTGAACGGGCTGAATGGCCTACCTCAGTTCCTATGTTAGTTAAGCTAAGGTGTGTCTGCTTTGCCTAAAAAGGTGTATTGGTCTCTGCCTTAACCACTGATTGAGGGAAAGCATTCTAGCATGAGCATGATGGACCAAGTGGCCCTTTCCTGTGTTGCATGTCTCTGCTTTCCAACAAGCCAATGTGTGAGAATATCTCTCCTCACATCCATTTCCAATCTTAAATTAACACCCCCCGCTTCCATCGCTCAAATGTGTCATTATTCTGTATTCAAGGGGCAACTCAGGATGGGCGAAAAATGTTGGCTCAGCCAGCAATGCCCACATCTTATAAGTGAATAAGAAGGAAATTTAAATGGACACCAACATAACCCTTCATTAACTTTTGTTTCATTCTTCTCACTGAGTTCAAAACGACCCTAGAATCTTGATTCTGTCGCTTTTTAGCTGTAGTTGCGCATTCTCAGCTCAATCTATGTGATATCCTCACCGCGGTGATATAGTCCAGTCTGCTGGTACCCAACTGGCGGATTGGGTGAGATAGTAGGAACTGCAGATGCTGGAGAATCCGAGACAACAAGGTGTAGAGCTGGATGAACACAGCAGGCCAAGCAGCATCATAGGAGCAGGAAGGCTGACGTTTCGGGCCTAGACCCTTCATCAGAAAATGGCAGATTGGGTGAACTGTCATATCTGGTGGGTCGGGAGGGAGTGGTTTATTATTACAGCCATGGAGGGCGGTGCAGTATCCCACAGATTGCCCTCTCACCTGTTGAGTTCATGACCAATTGGCACTACTTCATAGAATCCTTACTGCATGAAAGCAGGCCATTCAGCCCATTAAGTCCACACCGACCCTCTGAGGAGCATCCCACCCTTCCCACCCGACTATCCTATCCCTGCAACCCTGCATTCCCCATGGCTCACCCACCCAGCCTGCACATTCCTGGACACTATGGGGCAATTTACCACGGCCAATCCACCCTAACCTGCACATCTTTGGGCTGTGGGTGCAAACTCCACACAGACAGTCACCTGAGGGTAGGATTGAACCCGGGTCCCTGGCACCGTGAGGCAGTAGTGCTAACCACTGAGCCACCGTGCCGGCATTTGGCTCAGTACATCAATGCCAAACAGACCAATTCCATATTCCACCTCATGGTTACAAGAGATCGATTTTTTTAATGCCTCTATCGCCCTTTCAGGCCATACGTCCCAGACCCTCATCAGCCTCTTCTTCTCCATATCCCTTCCATCTTTCGAGCCAATTCCATCACATTTAGCCCATTTTAACCATATTGAGTAACTGCTGGTCTTCAATACTTCCAACCTGTGATCCTGATAAACTTCATCACTTTGTTTCTTGCCCATTCATGGGACTTGGGCAGCTCAGCATTTAATACTCATCCCTAATTGCCCCTTGAGAAGGTGGTTGTGAGCTACCTTCTGGGACCACTACAGTCATACAGTTATGGAGCTGTACAGCACAGGAACAGACCCTTCGGCCCAACTTGTCTGTACCAATCAGATATCCTAAATTAATCTAGTCCCATTTGCCAGCATTTGGACCATATCCCTCTGAACACTTCCTATTCATGTACTCATCCAAATGTCTTTTAAATATTGTAATCGTACCAGCCTCCACCACTTCCTCTGGCAGCTCGTTCCATACACGCACCACCCTCTGTGTGAAAAAGTTACCCCTTAGGTCCCTTTTAAATCTCTCCCCTCTCACCTTAAACCTATACCCTCTAGTTTTGGACTCCCCTACCCTGGGGAAAAGACCTTGGCTATCCACCCTATCCATGCCCCTCATGGTTTTATAAACCTCTATAGGGTCACACTTCAGCCTCCAACACTCCAGGGAAAATAGCCCCGGTCTATTCGGCCTCTCCCTATAGCTCAAATCTTCCAACCCTAGGAACATCCTTGTAAATCTTTTCTGCACCCTTTCACAACATCCTTCCTGTAGCAGTCCATATGCTGTAGACAAACCCAACCACAGCTGGTCAATGGAATTTGTGCCAATGGTTTTATCACTGGACTATAACCCTGAACCCAAAGACAATCAGATGATTGTTTGAATAAAAGCAACATGCAAGTGTATGGAGAAAAGGGAAGAGAATATAAGAACATAAGAACATAAGAACTAGGAGCAGGAGTAGGCTGTCTGACACTTCGAGCCTGCTCTGCCATTCAATAAGATCATGGCTGATCTTTTCGTGGACTCAGATCCACTTACCCGCGTTCTCACCGTATCCCTTAATTCCTTTATTGTTCAAAAAAAATCTACCTTTTTTTTAAAAGCATTTACTGAAGTAGCGTCGACTACTTCACTGGGTAAGGAATTCCATAGATTAACAACCCTCTGCGTGAAGAAATTCCTTCTTAATTCAGTCCTAAATCTGCTCCCTCTAATCTTGAGGCTATGCCCACTTGTCCTAGCTTCACCTGCCAGTGGAAACATCCTCTCTACTTCTATCTTATCTATTCCCTTCATAATTTTATATGTTTCTGTAAGATCCCCCCTATCAATCAGCCTAAAGCTCATTTGGAGAGCTAGTACCGACATGATGGATTGAATAGCCTCGTATCCTGCGAACCTGGTTTTAAATCCCACCACAGCAGAAAGCAACCTTAGAATTCAATAGAAATCTGGAATAAAGAGCTAACCTACTGGTAATCCCTATCAATTGCTGTTTAGAACCCATTATGGGAGGTGATGGCCTCGTGGTATTATTTCTGGGCTGTTAGTCTAATTCAGGCCTGGCAGCCTACACCAGGTGTTTATGTAGTCTCCCAGTCCACACTGACTCCATTTCTTTCCAGCCTCAGGGCAAACCCGGTGAGGTGGCTGTGGTGGTATCTCAGCCTAGTCTGTCAGCCCAGCGTAGCGGTATCTCGGCCTGGTCTCTCAGCCCAACGTAGCAGTATCTCGGCCTGGTCTCTCGGCCCAGCGCAGTGGTATCTCGGCCTGGTCTCTCGGCCCAGTGTAGCGGTGTCTCGGCCTGGTCTCTCGGCCCAGCGTAGCCGTATCTCAGCCTGGTCTCTCGGCCCATCGTAGCCATACCTCGGCCTGGTCTCTTGGTGGCTTGTGGTGGTGTCTTGGCCTGGTCTCACGGCAGTACTTGGTGGGCCTTGGCCTCATCTCTCGGCCCAGCGTGGTGATATCTTGTCATGGTCTCTCAGCCTGGCGTAGTAGGGTCTTGGCCTGGTCTCTCGGCGGCTTGAGATAGTGTCTTGGCCCGGTCTCTCGGCCCGGTCTCTCAGCCCGGTCTCTAAGCCCGGTCTCTCAGCCCAGAGTAGTGGTATCTCGGCCTGGTCTCTAGGCCTGGTCTCTCGGCCCAGCGTGGTGGTGTCTCGGCCTAGTCTCTCGGCCCAGCGTAGCGGTATCTCGGCCTGGTCTCTAGGCCCGGTCTCTCGGCCCGGCGTGGTGGTATCTCAGCTTGACGTGCAAGTGGGTCGTGCCCGGACTTGTCCCGGAGGTGGCAGCTTCGGCAGCAGCGGAGATGGCATCACGGCCCGACACAGGAGGCGTGAACGGTGAGGGTATCTGTGGCAGCAGCATCCAGAACACGGGCAGCTGGAGAGTGAGCTAAGCGGGAGAACTCATCAAAGGCTGCTGAACTTTTAATTTAATTCCTTTATTTTTCCAGTTTATATTAAGGAAAGCCTTAATGTTAACTATTACCTTATTTCTCTCTTTCTCTCCTTATCCTATGAAGGTAATGCTTAACTTTTTGTTCCTATTACTATATTGTACCTAAGCTTTTTTGACCCTAGGTACCTTTGTACCTAAGATGACGTCCTGTGTGGTGGCATTACACATTTTTCACTGTATTCCTGTACGTCTGTACTCGAGTACGTGGGACAAGAAAATCTAAATCTAAATCAGGTAACGTTCAGGGGACCCAGGTTCGAATCCTGCCACGGCTGATGGTAAAATTTCAATTCAATAAATATCTGGAAATAAGAATCTAATGATGACCATGAATCCATTGCTGATGTAATGAAAAACCCATCTGGCTCACTAATGCCGTTTAGGGAAGGAAACTGCCATCCTTACCTGGTCTGGGCCTACATGTGACTCCAGACCCACAGCAATGGGGTTGACTCTTAACTGCCCTCTAGGGCAATAAATGCTGGCCTAGCCAGCGATGCCCGCATCCCACGTACAATTTTTTTAAAAAAGTTTTTGTTGACTGGCTCAAATATGATGGGCTGAGTGATCTCCTTCCATGGTGTTCTGAAGTTCTGGAAATGAATGATAAAGTGGACCTCAACAAGATATCTCCACTGTGGAAGAGACATGAAACAGAACCAGCCATTGTAGGACAGTCACTAAGAAACCCATCAGGGCATTAATGTCATTGCTCCACCAGAAAGTAGACTTTGAGGCTGTGTGGGTTGTTTCAGGTAACTGTTGCCAATGGGTGAAGGGGAAGGTGGATTCGAAATTGAGGGAGAAAATGATGGAACCACCTCGATGGAGGCTATTCAGCCCATCTCTGTAGTAGAGCTTTTAAATATTGGTTCATGGCTGGTTGGGAATTCATTGTCTGTCCCTAGATGCCCCCTTGAGAAGGTGAGCTGCCTTCTTGAACCGCTGCAGTCCATGTGCTGTAGGGATACCCACAATGCCCTTAGGGAGGGAATTCCAGGATTTTGACCCAGTGACACTGAAGGAACGGCGATATATTTCCAAGTCAGGATGGTGAGGGGCTCAGAGGGGAACTTGCAGGAGCTGGTGTTCCCATGTATCTGCTGCCCTTGTCCTCCTAGATGGAAGTGTTCATGGGTTTGGAAGGTGCTGTCTGAGGATCTTTGGTGAATTTCTGCAGGGGATCTTGTAGATGGTACACACTGCTGTGACTGAGCGTCAGTCGTGGAGGGAGTGGGATGCTTGTGGATGTGGTGCCAATCAATGCAGAATAGCAGCAGAATTAGGCCCTTCTCACCAGCTCTGCAATTCAGTAAGGTCTGTTGGCATTTCAAATTCCGTATTCCTACTTAACCACAAATAACCTTAGATTCTTGTAAGGCAAGGGAATTGATTGACATCTGACTTAAAATGCTTCAATGGCCCCACTTCCACCACTGTCTGAGCCTCAATACGCCTCACCAACGCCCTGAACAAACTCTACATGACATCCCAACTCCTATACTCAATGGTCTGAGCAATGAAGGCAAGTGTGCTAAATGCCTTCTTAACCGCCCTGTCTATATGTGATGCAAATTTCAAAGGATTATGTACCTGAACGCCTGGGTCTTTCTGTTTAACAACACTACCCAGGGCCCTACCATTAACTGTATAAGTCCTGCCCTTGTTTGACCACTGTGTGAGCCTCAATAATTCTCTTCCAAATGGTAGACTGGTTAGTAAAGTTAGAGCACATGGGATTCAGGGAGAGCTTGCAAACTGGATGCAAGATTGACTTGACGATAGGAGACAGGGGATGGTGGTGGAGGGTTGCTTTTCAGACCGGAGGTCTGTGAGCAGCAGTGTTTCACAGGACTCGGTGCTGGGTCCACTGTTGTTTGTCATTTATATATAAACGACTTGGATGAGAATTTAGGAGGCACGGTTAGTCTGTTTGCAGAAAATTGTTGTTAAAGTCCGCAGGCAGGGAAGATATCTAAGATTACATACTGATCTTGATCAATTGGGTCAGTGGATGAGGAGAGGCAGAGGGAGTTTAATTTGGATAAATGCAAGGTATTGCATTCTGGTAAAACAAACAAGGACAGGATTTCTACAGTTAATGGTAGGGCCCTGGGTTGTGTTGTCAAACAGAGAGACATAGGGGTTCAGGTACATAGTTCTTTGAAATTTGCATCACAGGTAGACAGGGTGGTTAAGAAGGCATTTAGCACAATTGCCTTCATTGCTCAGACCTTTGTGTATAGGGGTTTGGACGTCATGTTGAGTTTGTACAGGACGTTGGAGAGGCCACTTTTGGAGTATTGTGTACAGTACTGGTCACCCTGTTAAAGGAAGGATATTATTAAACTGGAGAGGGTTCAGAAAAGATTTACCAGGAGGTTGCTAGGACTGGAGGGTTTGAGTTATACGGAGAAGCTGGATCGGCTGGGACTTTTTTCACTGGAGTGTCAGAAGTTGAGGGGTGACCTTATAGAGGTTATAAAATCATGAGGGGCATGAATAAGGTGAATAGCAAGGACACTTCTCTAGGGTAGGGGAGTTTAAAACTAGAGGACATATTTTTAAGTTGGGAGGAGAAAGTTTTAAAAGGAACCTGAAGAAGGATCCAGACCTGAAATATCAGCTTTCCTGCTCCTCTGATGCTGCTTGGCCTGCTGTGTTCATGCAGCTCCACACCTTGTTATCTCAGATTCTCCAGCATCGGCAGTTCCTACTATCTGTGAAGTGTTACTTCTTCACACAGAGAGTGGTGTGTGTGTGTGGAATGAACTACCAGAGGAAGTGGAAGATGCAGGGACAGTTACATCATTTAAAATACATATAGACAGGTACATGGACAGGAAATATTTAGAGGGATATGGGCCAAACGCAGGCAAGTGGGACTAGTTTAGTTTGGGAAACTTTGTTGGCATGGACAAGTTGGACCGAAGAGTCTGTTTCTGTGCTGTATGACTCTATAAGTGGCTGCTTAGTCCTGGATGGTGTTGAGCTTCTTGAGTGTTGTTGGAGCTGCCCCCATCCAGGGCAAGTGGGGAGTATTCCATCACACTCCTGACTTGTGCCTTGTAGATGGTGGGACAGGCTTTGGGGAGTCAGGAGATGAGTTACTCGCCACAGTGTCCCTAACCTTTGTAGCCACACACCTCTGGAGCAGGTGGGACGTGAACCTTGGACTTCCAGTCCAGAGATAGGGACCTTATCACTGCACCACCAGGGCACCTGACCGGCCCAGTTCAGATTCTGGTCAACGATAACCAAATGGTAAAAATGTGTTTGCTTTTCTAAAAGAGGTGCAATAAATTTTACTTTCTGGCTTTGTCTTACACCGAAGAAGCCCTGTGCCAGCAATTGAAACTGATAAAAAATTTGTTGCACTGGTCCATTTGAATAGATAAACGCATAGCATAAATGTCAGTTACATGGAATAGACTGAAAGTGAATTTCTTGACTTTGCAAATGTGAGGGTGCATGGCTTTTCTGCGAGTTTTAACTCAACTTTGACAACATGAGCTTCCTGTTTTCTTTACGTCTGTTCTTTAAAGCTTGCAAGTTCTA
>NC_063370.1:7007418-7011465 GCF_021869965.1 Rhincodon typus
TTCTGATGAAGGGTCTAGGCCCGAAACGTCAGCCTCTCTGCTCCTATGATGCTGCTTGGCCTGCTGTGTTCATCCAGCCCTGCACCTTGTTGTCTCCATGTCTTCCAGTTCAGCTACAAACTGGAAGATACCCTCCCATCTAGCTTTAGTGGTAGTCATGGGAAGATCTGTTATTACGTGCGGGCGTTCTGCACAGCCGTTGGTGGATTTCTAGCACAGGTGGAGAAGATCTTGAAAATACAGGAGACATTCAACCTTAATCTTGATCCCAGTAATAAGGTACCTCCTAGTTATGAGGGATTCCAGAATGAGCTAACAGAGTAATAAAGGATAAACTTGCAGTAGCAGAGCTAACAAAACACTCCTGTCTCCTTGACTTTTCAAGGCCAAATTATATTTAACTAGTGTGCTTAAGTTTTTTGACCAGTAAACAGAAAGGGTTAATGAGGATAATATGTGGCGTAGACAGATTTCCAAATGGCATTTCGTAAAGACCAGCACAACTGATTTGTCAGCAAAGTTAGAGATCATGGAATAAAAAAAAGTATCAAAACGATATGAAATTGCCTGAGCAACAGGATGCAGAGAGTCGTAGTAAACAGTTGCTTTTCAGATTAGAACAAGGTTTATATTGGAGCTCTCCAGGGATCAACGTTAGGATCTCTGCTTTTCCTGACCTAGATTAATGACCTAGACCTTGATGTAGAGGGAACAATGTCAAAATTTTGCAATGATACAATACTTGTAAATATTGTCATTTAGGAGGAGGATAATGTAGAACTTCAAAAGTTAGAAGTAAACTTTAGGTAAATTGGTGGATTGGATAAACTGATGATAGATAAACCTTAATGCAGAGAACTGTGCAATGATCTACTTGAAAGCAGGAAGGTAATAAAAAAGAAAGGGTACAATTCTAAATGGTGTGGGTGAGGGGGAGCGGAGTGTAGTTGTTCAGGAGCTGAGGGACCTGGATGTGTATATTACAAACCACTGAAGCTGGAAGGACAGGTTAAGCAAAAACCGTTAATTAAGCATTTGGGATACATGGGTTTGATAAATAGGGACACAGAGCACAAAAGCAAGGAAGTTACATTAAACACTGATAATTAAATCAACCTCACCTGAGTATTGAGCCCAATTCTGGGTATTACACTTCAGGAAAGCTGTGCAGGCATGAGAGGGTGTAAGAAAAGACTCAAGAGAATGGTTCCAAGGCTAAGGAACTTCAGTTATGTTTACAGTTTGTAGAGACTGGAAATGTTGTCCATTGCAAAGAGAAACTGGGCTTAAGTTCTCCTCAGAGAAGGTTAAGAGGAGATCTGATGGAAGAATTCAAACTCATTAAGTGTTTATATAGAGTTGATCAGGAAATACTTTTTGCATCAAATGAAGGATCAACCAGACAGCACAGATTTAAGTTTTATTTTAAAAAAAGATGATAGTATAAGGTAGGGGTGGAAGTTAGATAGACCTTAGGTTTAGGGTAAAAGTTTGGCACAACATTGTGGGCCGAAGGGCTATAATGTGCTGTACTGTTCTATTTTCCATGTACCTCTGTTACAACTTTTCTTCATAAAACGAAAACCAGGACGAAACATACCTCTTAAAGTCGTAGTATTGTCACAATAGCAAACCGCCCTACCACATGAATGGAACTAATCCCCTGAACTAAAAATAAAACCTGATTCTTCTGCGAAGATGAAACTGTTTTTCCACTTAACATAATACTGAAACCCGAACTCAAACTGAACTACCAACGTGCTCTGATCATTTATCTGTGTTTTTTCTTCTATATGTCAAAAATTTAACACTTGGTCAATTAACATCACAGGTGTTTGCCATGGCACTTTGTGAGTTAGATGTTTTCTTGGAAATGGTGCATTTAGGTCACTTTTCCAAATGACTGTCTGACCTCATTAAACAAAATTACCTGTACAGAACTGAAACCAAAATTCATCAATCTCTGTTTTAAAAATATTTTATATCTCTATTACAATGGCTTTCAGTTGGTTCGGTGTTTCCTCATACACAAGTAGAATAAGGTTAATGTGCAGGTGTAGGAAAGATGTTGTGAAACTTGAAAGGGTTCAGAAAAGATTTACGAGGATGTTGCCAGGGTTGGAGGGTTTGAGCTACAGGGAGAGTCTGAATAGGCTGGGGCAACATTCTCTGGAGTGTCATAGTCTGATGGATGACCTTATAGAGGTTTATAAAATCATGAGGGGCATGGATAAGGTGAATAGCCAATGTAAATAGTTGTGGTCCCAACACTGATCCCTGCAGAACTCCGCTAGTCACTGACTGCCATTCTGAAAAAGACCCCTTTATCCCCACTCCCTGCCTTCTGCTAGTCAGCCAATCGTCTATCCATGCTAGTACTTTGCACTTAACACCCTGGGCTCATATCTTATTTTTAGCAGCCTCCTTTGCGGCACCTTGTCAAAGACTTTCTGGAAATCCAAATAGATCACATCCACTGGCTCTCCCTTGTCTAACTTATTCATTACCTCAAAGAATTCCAACAGATTTGTCCAACATGACTCTTCCCTATTTTACCATGCACTTCCAAGTACTCTGCAAACTCATCCTTAATAATGGGCTCTAAAATCTTACAACGATTTGAGGTCAGGCTAACCAACTTACAGTTTCCTGTTTTTTGCCTCCATCCCTTCTTAAACATAGGCATTACATTAACCATTTCCAGTTCCCTGGGGCTCTCCCTGACTCGTGATTCCTGGAAAATCACTATAAATGCCTCTGCAATCTCCGCAGCGATCTCCTTCTGAACTCTGGGGTGTAGTCCATCAGGTCTGGGTAATTTATCCACCTTCAAAACTTACAGCTTCCCCAGCACCTTCTTCTTAATGATGGCTACTGCACTCACTCTCTCCCTGACTCTCTTGAACTTCTGGTGTGCTGCTGGGATTTTCCCTGTAAAGTCTGATGTAAAGTATCTATTCAGTTCCTCAGCCATTTCTTTGTTCCCCATTACTACTTCCCCAGCCTCATTTTGCAGCTGTCCAATATCCACTCTTGCCTCTCTCGTATCTTTTATATATCTAAAAGAATCCTGTAATCTACTTTTATATTAATAGCTAGTATAGCCTCATATTTCATCTTCTCTCCCACTAATTGCTTTTTTAGTTATCATCTGCTGCGTTCTAAAGGCTTCCCAATTCCCTGGCTTCCCACTGATCTTCACCACATTAAATGTTTTTTCTTTTGCTCTTATGCTGCCCCTGACTTCCCTTGTCAGCCTTGGTTAACTTGTCCTCCCCTTAGTATGTTTCTTCTTTCTGGGGAAGAATTTCTGCTGTGCCTCCCGAATTAACCCCAGAAACACCTGCCATTGCTGATCCACTGTCTTCCCTGCTAGGCTCCCCTTCCAATTAACTCTGGCCATGTCTTTGTAGCTACCCTTTACTCAATTTTAGTACCGATACATCTGATTCTACCTTCTCCCCATCAAACTGCAGGGTGAATTCTACCACATTGTAGTGACTGTCCCCTAGGGCTTCCTTCACGTTGAGCTCCTTAATCAAGGCTGCGTCCTTACACATCACCAAATCCAGAACTGCCTGTTCCCTAGTGGGCTGCACCACAAGCTGCTCCAAAAAAAACCATCTCGCAGACACTCCACAAATTCCTTTCCTTGGGATCCACTATCAATCTGATTTTCCCAGCCCACATGCATATTGTTGTACCCCCATGATTACTGTAATAGTGCCTTTCTTTCATGCCTCTTTTATCTCCTGATTAAATTCCTGTCCCAAAACCCTGAGCTGCTGCTAGGAGGTCTCACACATATAACTCCCACCAAGATAACAAGGTGTAGAGCTGGATGAACACAGCAGGCCAGGCAGCATCAGAGGAGCAGGAAGGCTGACGTTTCGGGTCTGCACCCTTCTTCAGAAATGGGGGAGGGGAAGGGGACTCAAATAAATAGAGAGAGAGGGGGAGGCGATGACAGAAGATGGATAAAGGAGCAAATAGGTGGAGAGAAGACGGACAGGTCAAGGAGGTGGGGATGGAGCCAGTAAAGGTGAG
>NC_063370.1:7011475-7019552 GCF_021869965.1 Rhincodon typus
CAGTAAAGGTGAGTTGGGATGGGGGTTGGTCAGTTGGGAGGGAGGGGCGGGTAGGTGGGAGGGAAGACTGACAGGTCGAGGAGGCGGGAATGAGGCTAGTAGGTAGGAAGTGGGGGTGGGGGTTGGGTTTTTTTTAACTTTGTTATTCCTCAACTCTATACACAAAGATTCTCCGCTTTCCGGCTCAATATCATTTCTTGCTATTGATTTAATTTCATTTCTTACTAACAAGGCATCAGCCTGTCCTTTCGACAGGACATGTATCCGTGGATATTTAGTTCCCATTCCTGATCCCCTCACAGCATCGTACCTGCCAATTTCAATCTGCGCTACAAGCTTGGTTTGATTTGATTTATTGTAGTCACATGTACCAAAGTACAGTGAAAAGTTTTGCTTTGCATGCAGCACAGGCAGATTGTAACATAGCAAGGACCTACAGATTATAGGCTGCTTAGACAGAGCAAGGTTATGACTGCACAGCAAGATTTGAAGCTAGAGAGGTCCATTCAGCGGTCCAGTAACAACAGGAAGAAGCTGTTTTTCAACGTGTTGGTGTTTAAACTTCTGTATCTTCTACCCAACAGAAGAGGTTATAACCAGGGCAGGAGGGGTCTTTCCACATAACCTGCACATCTTTGGACTGTGGGAGGAAACCCACACAGACACAGGGAGAACATGCAAACATCACACAGACAGTTGTCCAAGGGTGGAATCAAGCCTGGGTCCCTGGAGCTGTGAGGCAGTGGTGCTAATCACTGAGCTACTGCAGGGAGCAGTGATGTGTTGCATGCTCTGTGGGCAAATTGTAGGGAATGGTATCTATTCCCCTGACTCTCCTATCCCCGATAACACTATTTCCTTTTCCCCCCCATCATGAATGCCCCCCTCTAAGACAATGCCATAAGTCAGTTTGCTCATCTTTTGATTTATATCATTAGGATTGTACCTTTGCAGTTATGGTAAGGCATTATGACAGGAAGCAGAGAGGACAAGACAAGATAAGATAATCAAGTAGGATAGTTAATATAACCGTACGATTATCTTTAAAATGTAACAACATTGAGGTCATGATGTACCAGTGCAACTTTATTCGCTACGTAGCTCAGATCCTGAATAAAATACTTATATAGAGTCATGGAGCTGTACAGCACAGAAACAGACCCTTTGGTCCAATTCTTCCATGATGACCCAATATCCTAAATTCATCTAGTCCCATTTGCCAGCATTTGCCCCCTATCCCTCTAAACCCTTCCTATTCATGTACCCATCCAGATGCCTTTTAAATGTTGTAATTGTACCAGCCTTCAACACTTCCTCTGGCAGCTCATTCCATACATGCACCACCCTCTGAGTGAAAAAGTTGCCCCTTACATCCCTTTTAAATCTTTCCCCCTTCACTTTAAACATATGCCCTCTAGTTTTGGACTCCCCTATCCTGGGGAAAATTCCTTGGATATTCACCCTATCCATGCCCCCCTCATGATTTTATAAACCTCTATAAGGTCACCCCTCAGCCTCTGACGCTCCAGGGAAAATAGCCCCAGCCTATTCAGCCTCTCCCTATAGCTCAAACCCTCCAAGCCTGGCAACATCCTGGTAAATCTTTTCTGAACCTGAAAAAAGCCTTTAAGGTCAGAAAGGTGTCTCGTTTGGCAAATTTAACACTGTTTTAGCCTTTCCTTTCCCATTTCGTCCACCAGGCATCCCTGTCACCTGCTGAATTTGTCTGTTTTAGTTGCTATGGAATTGCGACAAATTTGATTGTTTAGCCTCCATGTGGATCTAAGTCAGATAGCAGTTCAGTCTTCGGGCTGTGAATGTATATCATGAACAAAATACGATCAAAAAGTGTGACTGTAATGGGTTTTTTTAATGAATTTTTAATCAGTGCAATTGAAATTATGGGCAAAGTTTGCGCATCTCATTATACATCTCATTTCACGCAATGGTGACAAACTCATCACAAATGCAATTTAGCTGGTTCATTATATATGCAATTGTTTTAATTCACTGTGAATGCATCCTGTAACGTATCTCAGTCTGTACAAAACCCTCTTTGAGTTCCTTTAGCCGAACTGCTAAACGCTGAACTCGGAACTCAAGGAGGAAGGTTTGAAACCACCCAGGGTATTGTTGAGATTCAGTGCTCCTCACTGAGTTCATATTTCCAGGTCTGGGCTTGCAAGCTGTCAAGTAGTTAGCTCAGTTGGTAGAGCACGGGGCTCTCAGTCTCAGGGTTACCGGTTCAAGCCCCACTTTGGGGCTGGGTGTTGCTTAGCTTGGAAGGTTGGTCTACAATCACAGCCCAGGTTCACTTCCTGCACTGGGCTGGAGTTACCATGAAGAGGATCCCCTTGGGCTAAGTCACAGCTCTAATGGGATTACCTTCTGATTCAACTCCAGGTCCACAGCAGAGGAACAGAGAGCTGAGATATTGCAAATCTCTGTTCCACCACTTGATCACTCATTGCCTGGGCAGCCCATTAAATGGGATGCTTGAAATCAGGTTTGAAAACTACTTGGGGTCCACCAGTCCCTCCAAAGTTTAGTCATTCTGCTTGTCAGCATAGCATGGTTCCACCTCCTGGCTTCGGAGCTAGGAACCAGGAGCAAGAGCTGATCATCGCTCCCTTTTAGACTAATGGAAAAGGGGCTATGGTGAACACCAGCTCCAAATCTTTCCATCATCCTGTTACTCTGCGTGTGTCCCACCCCCAATCACATGTGGCTGATTAAGGCGGTGGTCTTGGTCAGGGAGATAGGTGACCCCTTTTTGGTCTGTTCCTTTGTGAAACCAATACAACAAACAGAGGTGAAAGCTTTCCTCAGATCCTTTTTGACACTATTGCTGACCAACACATAGAGTATTGGGTCCACAGCGCTGTTGAGGCTGGACAACGCCAAGGAAATATTGAAAGGCAAGTAGACCATCTGTTCAAAGTCACAACTACAGTTGGTCAGGGTGAAATTTATGGTTCGGAGCAAGAGGATGATATGGTAAGGGGTGAAGCATATGACGAAAATGATGATGACCGATATGGAAATAAGCTTAACTTTGGCCTTTTGTTCGATCCCCAGGGTAATGCTCTTCTGGACTCCTTTGAAGATCCTCTGGTATGACAAAATCAGGACCAGGACAGGCAGCAAAAAGCCCAATAGGAATCGGAAATAATTGCTGATGGCCACCGGTCTGATTAGAGGGATGTGCTCGAAGCAAGTCTGGCTGTCTGCCTTGTGCTGTCTATCTTGTCTGATGGAGTAAAGCAGGACAAGCAGGTGGAAGGCGAAGACGACCAGGAATATGAGCAGGCAAACTTGTACTGCTTTTCCTGGCTGACGGAAACCCTGAGACTCAATGGGGTAGACCACTGCCAGGTAGCGATCCACTGAGATGCAGCAGAGCAGGAAGATACTGATGTAGACATTG
Organism: Rhincodon typus; assembly: GCF_021869965.1. Lineage (NCBI taxonomy): Eukaryota > Metazoa > Chordata > Chondrichthyes > Orectolobiformes > Rhincodontidae > Rhincodon > Rhincodon typus. The sequence continues at coordinate 7,014,903 of NC_063370.1, forward strand.
GAGTAGAATATGAACCCTGACATATAACAGAAGGCCCAGCTGAATGTCCACTTGTGTCCATTGTAGTAATAAAGGACCCAGAGAGGAATGGTCAACACAAAGAAAATGTCAGATATGGACAGGCTAAGGAGATAAATACCAAGGACGTTCCTCTGCTTGACTTGCAGGATAATCAGCCACAGGGTAAGGCAGTTCATGGTAAAGCTCACAATGAAGATGACACTGTATATGACGGCGAGCACAATGCTGTTTCTCGTAAAATCAATCTGACACGACGTCTGGTTGCATTCCATAGTTGCGGACTGATCAATATTTTCTTAGGGTGGACTTCCAGCAAGATGTAAGCAGGGGAGACCTAAATTCAGACACCAGACCTGGAAAAAGGCAATGAGACACAAATTACAATAAATTGAAACAGGTCCATAGCAAGGAAGTGAATGAATGGTGGAAAGTCAGGCATGACATAGAATCCCTATTGTGTGGGAGTAGGCCATTCGGCCCATTGAGTCCACACTGGCTCTCCCAAGAGCATCCCACCCAGACCCACCTCTCATAACCTATCCCTGTATTTACCATGGCCAATCCACCCTAACCTGCACATCCCTGGACACTATGGGGCAATTTCCCATGGCCAATCCACCCTAACCCGCACATCTTTGGACTGTGGGAGGAAACCGGAGCACCCGGAAGAAAGCCACACAGACACAGGGAGAATGTGCAAACTCCACACAGACAATCGCCCGACAGTAGCATCGAACCTGGGTCCCTGGTGCTGTGAGGCAGCAGTGCTAACCACTGAGCCACCCCACACATTCTGACAGACGTTAAACCTGTGAATTAACTGCCGCACCGGTTCAGAATCTTGCAACCACAGATCCCACGAGCTCAGATAGCACCGGTGGAAAATGCTTGACGATGGTACAAAGTCAGTTAGCACAAGGTGGAAATCCGTCTTGTTTCCATGGGTCAAACCACTAAGTGCCACAGAAATCGAATGATTGTCCAAATCTCAAACTCCCTCTGCAAATTCAACGTTTCGTTCATGTGAATCAATGTATTGGCAGCTTCCACCATTTCCCTACCTCCACCGGTCTACAGCGTAACCCCTTTCTGATTTTGTCTCTAAGTTCCAGCAGGGAGACACAATCATTGTGTCAAAGAGATCTATAGCACAGAGAAAAAGTCCATCGAGTCTGCACCAGTCAGTAATAACCACCTGTCTACTCCAATCCCATTTTCCAGCTCTTGACCCATGCTTAGACCTGTCTGTCTTGGCATTGCAAGAGTACATCTAAATACTTCTTCAATGTTATGAGGGCTTCTGCCTCTCTGAAGTTCATTCCACACACGAACCAGCCTCTATGTAAGTATTTGCACCTCTTACCTTTTTTAAATCTCTCTCCTCTCACCTTAAAAATGTGTACCGAGTCTTGAAATCGCCCACGCTAGTGAAAAGACACCTACACTTAAACCTATCTAAAGCCCTCATTATTTTACAAACTTGCTATAAGGTCGCCTCTCAACCTCTTATGCTCCAGTGAAAAAAGTCCCCTCCTATCCTGTCCTTCCTTCTAACTCAAATTTTCCATATCCGACAACATCCTGGTAAATCTCTTCTGAACCCAATGAACTAACATTGTATCCCTCGCTCTGTTCTATTACCCTAAAGCACTTTGTATGGTGTGATCTGCCTGTATTGTATGCAAAACAAAACTTTTCACTGTACCTTGGTACACGGGACAATACTAAACCAAATCAAGCTGTTATGTTTGCTACACAACATCACTAAGAAAGTGCTTCATTGGCTACAAGTGATTTGGGAGGTTGTGATAAGTGCTAAATAAATGCAAATTCTTTCTTTCCATGTAACTGGAAACCTTCTTACTTCTCTCTCTCACTCTCTATTTTGTTGATACTGTCCCTTTGAACTATTCTCACAAACTAATATTGAGCTCAATCATGGTTTTGGCTATTTACTTGCATTTAACAATTTTAAGAAAATTGTGGTTGGAATATTTAAAATATTTATATTTTAATATTTAAACTCCAGGTGTAATCTTCCACAAAACAATAGGAGGTTTACATCGGAGAAGGCCAATCAGCCCACTGTGTTTGTACTAGCTGTTTGCTAAAGCAATTCAAACCTGATGCCTGTCCAGTTTATAATCTTTAACCTAAGCCAACCCAATGCAATCCAATCTGTTACCTATTCCAAAACTGCCTGAGCCATCTCAACGCCAGACAACAAGGTCCAATAAAACACCCAGCCTACCAAAGTCAACGCAACTCAAACTCACTCAATACAACGTACTCCAAACCAACCCAAGCCCAACGCAATTTGAGACACCCTAATCTGTTGCAATCAGACCCAACTTAACCCAAACTGACCTAACTCAACCTAAACTATTCCTTATCTGATGTATCACAATGCAAACCGGTGTAACCAACCCAGAACATCCCATCCTGCCTATACCCAACCTAAAACAAAACAATGAGGCAACTTAACATAATATTGTGGAAACCAACCCAATTTAACATTACCAATTTAATCTAACCCAAACATATCCTCAGCAAACCCCCAAGAACTATGGCCCAAGTTATAAATAATTGTTACAATGAAACCAGTGATAATGCCCCAATTTATTTTCACTTTAGAACAGTGTAGAAAGGCCACACAAGAGGCAATGTACACCTTTTACTGAATACAGAGGGAAGAAAAGTTCATCGTTTTTAGAGCACTTACCTCTGAGATTGGTGTTCCTTCAGTATTTCAACCTGGTTGATTCAGCCCCTGTGTCAGAGACTGTGAAAATGATGGTAGTGTAGATGTCTGCTCTGTGTGTGTGTGTGTGTCAGGGAGACAAGAAAGAGATTGTGGTACAGAATTATTCTGCCAGACCACACAAACTGCAACTGTCACTAACAGGAAATTCGCAGCACGAGCATATACACAAACCCAAATGACGCACAGTTGCGATGGAATTGAAAGCTAGACAATGGGGAGAAACAACATTGCTCACCCCTTGGTTAAACTGTCTCAACTAAAGAGAATCTATTGGTGACTGCTTTTGCAGTCTGCTCCCTACTTCTGAGGACAATCCAACTCTCTGATACCTCAGTAAGTAGCTCCCTTCTTTACCTCCAGGTAGTTCAGTCAGTCCAATATTCCACCATCAGTTGAGTCTAATCCTGAACCACTCTCCATATATCAATGGCAGGGGACTAAATAATTATCTCCTTTTCTCCCAACGAGCTTCCAGCTAGCAATCAACTACTACAAGACCATAACTCATAGAGTCCAGCACTTAGACCATAGCCTTGTGTGCCTTGGCATTGTAAGGGCACACCTGCCTCACAGTGCCAGGGACCTGGGTTCGATCCCACCCTCTGGTGACTGTCTGTGTGGAGGTTTGCACATTCTCCCCGTGTCTGCGTGGGTTTCCTCCCGGTGCTCCGGTTTCCTCCCGCAGTCCAAAGGTGTGCAGGTTAGGGTGGATTGGCCATGCTAAATTACCCATAGTGCCCAGGGATTTGCAGGCTAGCCGGGTTAGCCATGGGAAATGCAGCGTTATAGGGATAGGGTGGGTCTGGGTGGGATGCTCCTCAGAGGGTCGGTGTGACTCGACGGGCTGAATGGCCTGCTTCCACACTGTAGGGATTCTCCCTAAAAGTCAACCCCGTTGCTGTGGGTCTGGAGTCACGTATAGACCAGACCAGGTAAGGATGGCAGATTTCGCCCCCAAAGGTGCATTAGTGAACACCAATGACCAAAAGCAGGTCTAGTGTTGCTAAGGGTGCATTCCACGTGCTTGGATTTAAGATTGATCACTGGCTTTCGCCCTTTGCACCCACTCCTGAGGGAATCAGGCTGGTCCTTTTGGATTACATTTCCACCACCTCTGCAGAGCAGGAGGTAAAAGGGAGAGGGGTATGACGGCAGGGATCAGGCACGATTCCCAGCATGAAAGAGTACGACAATGTCGGAGGAACCAACATTGGGATTTGAGGATGAGGTAAGGCTCTGTCCAGATCCTCCATCAGATGTAAGAGATCCCATGACCACTGGAAAGGAACTTGGGCCATTGTTCCCTGTTGATCGAGTCAGTATCGATCCGCTCAACATATACCACACAAGGGTCGACTCTTATGACACTGTTTACATAAGAACATAACATAAGAACATAAGAACTAGGAGCAGGAGTAGGCAATCTGACCCTTCAAGCCTGCCCCGCCATTTAATAAGATCATGGCTGATCTTTTTGAGACTCAGCTCCACTTACCCACCCACTCACCATAACCCTTAATTCCTTTCCTGTTCAAAAATTTATCTAGCCTTGCCTTAAAAACATTCAGCGAGGTAGCTTCAACCGTTTCACTGGGCAGGGAATTCCACAGATTCACAACCCTTTGGGTGATGCAAGGCTACATAAACACAAGTCTTTCCCCCTTTTCTTTCTGCTATCTGCTGTGTGTTTGTGTGTGTGTGTCTGTCTGTCTATGTGTGTGCGTGTATGTGAGTATGTGTGTATGTGTGTGTATCTGTGTCTGTCTGTGCCTGTGTGTCTCTGTGTGTCTGTGTCTGTGTTTGTGTGTGTGTGTGTCTGTGTCTGTGTGTGTGTCTGTGTCTGTGTGAGTGAGTGTGTGTGTGTG
>NC_063370.1:7020052-7034469 GCF_021869965.1 Rhincodon typus
GGAAAGGTCAACTACAAGAGGGCACATGTTCAAGGTGAGAGGGGGAAAGTTTAGGGGAGAAGTGCAGGGAAGATTTTTCAGAGGATAGTGGGTACCTGGAACGCACTCCAATGAAGTGGTGGAAGCAGGCATGTTAGCAATGTTTAAGGTATATTTTGATAGACACATGGATAGGAGGCAAACAGAAGGATAGAAACTGCATATGGCAATAAGTAATAGGTCTAAGTATAGATTAGGAATGAGCACAGGCTTGGTGGACAGAAGGGCCTGTTCCGGTGTTGCATTGTTCCTTGTTCTTATTCACGGGATATGAATGTGGCTGGCATGGACAGCATTTATTGCCCATGACTAATTGCCCTGGAGAAGGTGGTGGTGAGTTATGTTCTTGAATCAATGCAGTCCTTGTGCTGTTAGGGAGGAAATTCTAGGTCTTTCATCAGCAGCAGTGAAGGAACAATGGTATAATTCCAAGGAAGGATGGTGATTGGCTTGGAAGGGAAGGAAGAGTCACCGGACACGAAACGTTAACTTTGATTTTTTTCTTCACAGATGCTGCCAGACCTGCTGAGCTTTTCCAGCAACTTCTGTTTTTGTTCCTTTGAGATGGCTAGTGGATTGCTGAAAGGCGATATAGAAATGCAATTCTTTCTTCATGGGCGGCCCAATGGTTAGCACTGCTGTCTCACAGCACCAGGGACCCGGGTTCAATCCCACCCATGGGTGACTGTCTGTGTGGAGTTTGCACATTCTCCCCGTGTCTGTGTGGGTTTCCTCCGGGTGCTCCGGTTTCCTCCCACAGGTTAGGGTGGATTGACCGTGCTAAATTACCCCATAATGTCCAGGGATGTGCAGGCTGGGTGGGTTAGCCATGGGAACTGCAGGGTGAGAGGGCTCGGGTGAGTCTGGGTGAGATGCTCTACAGAGGGTCAGCATGGATTCATAGAACATAGAGATAGAACAGTACAGCACAGTACAGGCCCTTCGGCCCACAGTGTTGTGCCGACCTATTATCCTACTCTAAGATCAAGCTACCCTGCATACCCTACACTTTACTACCCTTCATGTGCCTATCCAAGAGTCGCTTAAATGTCCCTAATGTATCTGACTCCACTACCACTGCTGGCAGTGCATTCCACACGCCCACCACTCTCTGTGTAAAGAACCTACCTCTGACATCTCCCCTATACCTTCCTCCAATCACCTTAAAATGATGCCCCCTCGTGATAGTCATTTCCATCCTGGGAAAAAAGGTGTCTGGCTATCCACTCTATCGATGGGCTGAATGGCCAACTTCCACTCTGGTGGGGGTTTTTTGCATGGGAAATACAGTTTTACAGGGATAGGGTAAGGGGGTGGGTCTGGGTGGGACACTGTCTGGAGGGTCAGTGTGGACTCAGTGGGCTGAATGGCCTGCTCCCACACTGTGGGGATTCACACTGTTGCCTCGGGAGACAGGGCTGGAGGTATCTCACAGTGAGACTCTCTCTGACAGTCTTCCCTTTGTTTCTATCATAATCTTAGCTGCTGGAGCAGTTTGCAACCCAGCACCTTTAATCTTTTTGTTTAAAACCCACCCCACCGCAGCCCACCCCACCCCACAGAAATGGGAGCAGAGCGACCGAGGAAGCTGCAGGTTTAACTGACAATGGATGTTAATAGAAAAGTAACAGCAGCAATATCTTTATGACTCAGCCGCCTCCGGTCAAGGAGCCATAATGTCGAAGTGATGGATCGGTTCGAGACTGAACAACTCCACTCTGCAGCACGGATGCATTTTACTGTACCCATCGCCTGGCAACAGGAGATAGCCTTAGCCCTCTAAAAACCATCCACCTCTCAGCGAGATAATTCATGTGTAAAATGCAGGCAGGGCGGCTTCAACAGGGAACACGAGCGGAGTCTCACCAAGTAATAGGGCTGGCAAACACTGGGGTGGCAATGGCCAGGGGGCTAATTCTGCTGGACTATGTATCCAGAGAGCCAGGTAATGTCCTGGGGACCCAGGTTCGAATCCCACCATTGCAAATGATGGAATTGAATCCAGTTTTTTTTAATAAAGCTGGAATTAAGAGTCTAATGATGGCCATGAATCCATTGTCAATTGTTGGAAAAACCCATTTGGTTCACTCATGCACTTTAGGGAAGGAAACTGCCATCCTTACCTGGTCTGGCCTACATGTGACTCCAGATCCACAGCAATGTGGTTGACTCTTCCCCCTGCCCCCGGAAGGCAGCCAACATCATCAAAGACCCCTCCCACCCCGGTTATAATCTCTTCCACCCTCTTCCATCAGGCAGAAGATACAAAAGGCTAAACACACGTACCGACAGATGCAAGAACAGCTTCTTCCCCGCTGTTATCAGGGTTCTCAATGGGTCTCTCAAATTTCAAACCTAATGTTAATCTCTGTGCCCCTTCTCTGCAGCTGTAACCTTGTATTTCTCTCTCTGTTCAATCATCCCATGATCTTTGTGCCTTTGTATGATATGATCCACCCGTACTGCATGCAACTGAAAACTTTTCACTGCACCTACATACATGTGACAATAATAAATCAAATCAAATCTTATTTGCCCTCTGGGCAATCAGGGATGGCCAATAAATGCTGGACCCTACCATCCTGTGAATGAGTTAAAAAGAAATAAAAGGAGAAAGAAACTGCCATCCTTGCCTGGTCTGGGCCTACATGTGACTCCAGACCCACAGCAATGTGGTTGATTCATGACTGCCCTCTGGGCAATAAATGCTGGCCTAGCCAGGGTGTCACTGGCTAGGCAGCATTTATTGTCCATCCTTAATTGCCCAGAGGGGAGTTAAGAGTCAACCACATTGTTGTGGGTCTGGAGTCACATGTAGGCCAGACCAGGTAAGGGTGGCAGATTTCTTCCCTAAAGGACATTAGTGAACCAGATGGGTTTTTCGCGACAATTGGCAATCGATTCATGGGCATCATTAGACTCTTAATTCCAGATTTTTATTGAATTCAAATTTCACCATCTGCTGTGGTGGGTTTCAAACGCAGACCCCAGGACATTACCTGGATCTCTGGATTAACAGTCCAGCGATAATACCACTAGACCATCACCTCCCCTCTGGTAGGTCAGACCAGGTAAGATTTCCCAATCTGAAGGACATTAGTGAACCAGATGGGGTTTTCTGACAATGGTTGTTAGTTTTCTGGTCACCAATATTGAGACTTCAATTCCAGATTGTCCTTTCATAATTGAATTTAATTTCGGATGTTTAGCATGACTGAGAATTATTCAGAAACTGAAATAACATTTTAACAGCAGCCAAGGTTGGACTCAAAGGTATATCTATAGGTCAATGTTGTGTATATACATCTGTATCAACAGAAATATTAGTGAGTGTCTCTGAATTACTACAAAGATCGAGGATGCTCCTATCTCCCTAACATGGGTGAAGCTGAAAGGCACAAGATTAAGGACACTACTTTAAGAACATTGAAATGAAAATTGCTATACTTTAATAAATTGGTGCCTGCTCATAAAATTGCGCAGGAGTGACAATCATCAACAATCTCTCCTGGACCACCCACGTTGATGCAATGGTCAAGAAGGCACAACAACACCTCTTCTTCCTTAGGAGGCTAACGAAATTCAGCATGACCATAAGGACTTTCGCCAACTGTTACAGGTGCACAATTGAAAGCATTCTATCTGGATGCATCATGGCTTAGTACAGCAACTGCTCTACCCAGGACCGAAAGAAACTACAGTGAGTTGTGAACACAGCCCAGTCTATCAGACAAACCAATCTTCTATCCATTGACTCCCTCTACACTTCTCACTGCCTCGGGAAAGGCAGCCAACATCATCAAAGACCCCTCCCACCCCGGTTATACTCTCTTCCATTGGGCAGAAGATACAAAAGCTTAAAAACACATACCAACAGATTCAAGAACAGCTTCTTCCCCGCTGTTATTAGGGTTCTGAATGGACGTCTCAAATTTCAAATCTAATATAGGTCTTCTTTGCAGCTGTAACATTGTATTCCTCGCTCCATTCTATCACCCTACGATCTTTGTACGGTATTATCTGCCTGTACTGCACGCAAAACAAAACTTTTCACTCTACCTAGATGTATGCAACAATAATAAATCAAACCAAATCAAAGGTAATCTTATTTCTTGCCTTCACAATAGAGCAGTTGTGATAATGGAAACAGGGAGCGAAATACTCTGTATTTTGTCTCCTCCCCTCAACACGATAAAAATACTTTTCCTCTTTAAACCTGCCTGCAAGTTTCTACAACATACCGCCTTTCATTTTAAGATCTGCTTTATGTGGAATAGGGTCTTGGTTAGAGCACATGTTCTCCTTTTTCCTCTCTGCGTCAGTAGCAGAAACCCTAGAGAAAACGCCTGAAAGAAATAAAGGATTCACCTGAGTGATACCAGCACTCCTACCAATTTTTATAGATGCACCATAGAAAGCCATTTGAACCATAGGTCAGGAAGCTCCGAAGAAAGAGCTGGTCATTGACGTCAGGAAGTGGAGTGGAACGCGCGTCCCTGTCTGTATCAATGAAGCTGAGGAGGAGTTGGCTGAGATCATCAAGTTCCTGGGAGTGAGGATCACCAACAATCTCTCCTGGACCACTCACGTTGACATGATGGCCAAGAAAGTATAGCCGCGCCTCTACTTCCTCAGGAGGCTAAGGAAATTCAGCATGTCCACACCAATTTTACCAATCTTACCAATTTTTATAGCTGCATCACAGAAAGCATTCTATCCGGATGCATCACGGCTTGGTATGGCAACTGCTCTGCCCCAAGACTGCAAGAATCTACAGAGATTTGTGAACACAGCCCAGTGCATCACAAAAACCAATCTCCCATCCATTGGCTCCATCTACACTTCCCGCTGCCTCGAGGAAGCACCCAACATCATCAACGACCCTTCCTGCCCCAGTTACACTCTCTTCCACCCTCTTCCATCGGGCAAAAGATATACAAGTTTGAAAACACGTACCAACAGATTCAAGAACAGCTTCTTCCCCGCTGTTATTAGACTTTCAAACGGCCCTCCCCAAAGTTAATTCTGATCCCTCTCTCTTCACCTTCCCTGTGGCTGTAACTCTGTATTCTGTGCTCTGTTCTGCTACCCTGATGCACTTTGTATGGTACCATCTGCCTGTTTAGCTCGCAAAAACGACACTTTTCACTGTATCTCAGTACACATAACAACTGCAAATGAATCAACCAATCAATCACTTCATACCTGTCATAGGACAAGGTAGTGTAGCCAAGACTCAGTGATGGCCTGATGGAATTTGTTAAGGTCACGGGGGTGGGGAAGCAGCAGGGTGGTGGCAATGTCACTGTGTTTGTAATCCAGGGGCTGGGCTAATATCTAGGTGGCATGGGTTCAACACCTACCATAGTAGCTGCTCAAAAACTAGAATTCAGTAACAAGTTGGCCCAATGTCAAATGTCAAAATCCAGCTAGCTCCCTCGTGCCTTTTGACCGAAGGAAATCTGCCACCCCTACGTACGTGACTCCAGACCTACAGCAATCCGATTAATGCATAACCTGCCCTTCAGGTTGAAAAACGCTGCCCAGCAGCAACACTCCCATGCCATGATTTAATTATATAACCTCCCACATGGCACATTTGGGACTGGGACAAAAAATTGACCTCTACAGACACTTACACATTCTTCTCCCCCACCCATCCACCCCAGCGTGGGACGTCCTGTGAATGGCTTCCTGTTCCCTTGCCTATTGAGGTCTTTGAGTGAGGGCCTCACCCTTCACCGCTCCTAACTCAGTTGCATTGGTAGGAGTAGGGCTCATCATGCAGAGAGTGCAACAAGCAAACCCGTCCTGAAGAAGGGTCCCGACCCGAAATGTCAGCTTTCCTGCTGCTCTGATGCTGCCTGGCCTGCTGTGTTCATCTAACTCTAAACCTTGTTGACTCTGACTCCAACACCTGCAGTTCTTGCTATCCCTCAAACTTTCCCTGTCCATTCATTTCCCCATATTGGGAATTGCAGGACCCTTGGAGACCCACCCACTGTTGACCCCACTCTTCCCCATGTGTGACCCTCACCCCCACATGATCCCTCCTCCCACCATGTGCCTGGGACAATCCTTTGACCTGTATCTCCCACAAAGTGGGTGAATTACCAACAGTAGCCTGTGCCCTCCCATTGGCACCACTAAACAGAAGTTCTCTCGGTGGATGGTACTGGTGCTCCTGCATTTACTGACCAGACCGCAACCTTCACCCCAAGTGGCGGTTCACTGCTGTCACAGAACACCAATGGTGGGGGAAAGAGGCCATTTGGCCCATCAAGTCTGCACTGACCCTCTGGAGAGCATCCCACCCAGATCGAAACCCCACCCCCACCCTATACCTGTATTTCCCGCGGCTAACCCACACTAACCTGCACTTCGTTGGACTTTGGGAGCAACCACGAGGAGAAACACAGACAGTTCTGCCCAAAAGTGGAATCGAACCTGGCACCATGAGGCAGCAGCGCTAACCACTGAGCCTACATGCCACCCCCATTCTGGCTTGAGACCCTCAAGGGCACAAGATACAACAGGTCCTCCCAAAAGGCGGTAACGGGGGTGGGTGGGGTGGTTCTTGCTGGATCTCAAACCACCAGCCAATGGTTGAAATCCCCAACTTGTGGGGGATACCGAAATGAAGGATCGTAAGTATAAATTGGTCAGTAACAAATCTGGTAAAGAATTCAGGGGAGAAACCTTGTTAGCCAAAGGGATTACAAAGTGGAACTCACTGGCAGAAAATCGTATAGATATACTTAAAGGTATATAATCGAAAAAAACGTACGATCTGAAGTCTCAGACAGCCCAAAGATCACAAAGCAGGGATTCTTTATTCCACTGTCATCAGATACAGACAGAAACTAAGATTAAAGAATTTACATGAAGCGAAGTCTGTGTTTTACGTTGGGTTAAGGATTCCGTCTGCTCATCCATCCTTCCCATGAATCTTCCTGCCCCCAGAGATGGTCCCTTTGACAGCTCCAGCTGCGCCCCCCCCTCACCATTGTCACCTGTCGGTTCCAAAGGTAACCACATGAAGGAGAAGGAATGGAAGAACATGGCGATAGAATTGGAGGATAAGGGTCATGTGGAGCTTAAAATCTAGCCTAAACCCAGGGAAGGAGAAGGCCCAGTGGTATTATCACTGGGCTGTTAATCTAGAGACTCAAGTCGTATTTTGTGGTCGAATCCTGCCATGGCAGATGGTGGAATTTGCATTCAATAGTAAAAAAGAAATTTGGAATTAAGAGTCCAATGGTAACCAAGAATCAGTTGTTGGGAAAACACCCATCTGGTTCACTAATGAAGGAATCTGCCATCCTTACATGGTCTGGCCTACATGTGACTGCAGACCCATGGCAATGGGGTTGGCTCTGAACTGCCCTCTGGGCAATTCGGGATGGACGATAAATGCTATCCTATCTGGCGATGCCCTCATCCCGTGAATGAATTTAGAAAATTTGGCCGGTCTCTATGTTGTAGTTATAAAACAATTTTGAAGGTGGCTTTTGTATGGAAAAGCTTCCAAATACAAAGCTATCAATATCCCAGCAACACCCAATGTCTGCATCTGTGGAGACCCATGAGCTTAAGGGACAGCCATATGTCATGAACTGTATGATGGTATAGGCGGTTAGTTTCCGAAAGGGTGAATTGACATTGTACCCTGTCTGTCAGGATATAAAGGACTGCTCCTGGGAGGAGCTAACCAGTTCGGTGTGTGAAGCTTTCAGTTGTAGAAATGGGAACTGACTCGTAAATCGAGCCTAGTCCCTCACCAGACACCATTGTGTATCTCAGGTGTAACGTAACTAGCTACTTAGCCTGGTTGCTCAGTGGTTAGCACTGGTCCCTCTCAGCGCCAGGGACCTGAGTTTGATTCCACCCGCGGGCAACTGTCTGTGTGGGGAAGTTTGCACATTCTCCCCGTGTCTGCGTGGGTTTCCTCCGGGTGCTCCGGTTTCCTCCCACAGTCCAAAGATGTGTAGGTTAGGGTGGATTGGCCATGGCATTCAGGTCTGTGTAGATTAGGTGGGTTACGGTGAACAGGGGTAGGGGGATGGGTCTGGGTGGGATGCTGTTCGGAGGGTCGGTATGGACTTGTTGGGCCGAAAGGCCGGTTTCACACTGTCGGAATTCTATGATTCTAGCGCTACATAAGAAACTGTTCATCTAGACTCAGCCAAGAGCTGCTCAGCACATTGTATAGGCATTTTTCGCTGGTTGGTATCAGTGGCAATGTACTGATCTCAAGAAGAAGGGATTGGTGGTATTTACATTTTGTTTCAGTGAAGACAATCAGAGTCATAGAGCTGCACATGACGGAACTCATCTATGCCAACCAGATATCCTAAACTAATCGAGTCCCAATAACCAGCATTTGGCCCATATCGCTCTAAACCCTTCCTAATCATGTACCCATCCAGATGCCTTTTAAATGTTATAATTGTACCAGCCTCCTCCACTTCCTCTGGCAGCTCATTCCATACATATACCACCCTCTGCGTGAAAACATTACCCATCAGGTCTCATGCCAGAGTGAAGCGGGGACGGACAGTGGGTCTGGAGTGAAGTGGGGAGGGACAGTGGGCCTGGAGTGAAGTGGGGAGGGACAGTGAGTCTGGAGTGAAGTGGGGAGGGACAGTGGGCCCGGAGTGAAGTGGGGAGGGACAGTGGGCCCGGAGTGAAGTGGGGAGGGACAGTGGGTCTGGAGTGAAGTGGGGATGGACAGTGGGTCTGGAGTGAAGTGGGGAGGGACAGTGGACTCGGAACAAAGATGGCTTATGGCTGGGGAGCAGTCAGACGACATGAGAACCCTGACAGAAAGACTGTAATGTCTATCTTTTTATCTTTAGTTTTTATTTTCCTGACTTATATAATATGTAATGTAACTTCTTTAATTTCTCTATTCTTTATACCTAAGGTTTGTACGTAGGTACTTTGTGCCTAAGATAGCGTTGTGTGTTGGTGACATTGTAAACTTTCACTGTACTCCCCTTGTAACTTGAGTACACATAAAATAAGCCCCTAATTCCACATCATTACAGTCAGTTGTTATCGCTGCGTATGGAGAGTGAGAGTCTTGCATCTGTGATCAACGTGCAAACAGCTATAAATATACTTCTAATTGTGCTTTTTGTTCAAACTGATGCAGCACATGTGAACAAGAGGGCACGCTCCCTGGATATGAGGATGCTTCATTCAAACTCTCGTTTTGTTGACATATTACACACCGGCTGTGGGTCATGTGGTGTGATCCTGGCGGAGGCCTATCTGAGCAGCTTGGATTAACTGCTGCTCACTGAAGTCCCAAGAGCTGAAGCCTGAAGAGCTGGAGAGAAGGCCATCACGCTGTTCAGCTATGGACAGAGCGGACCTGACTGAGGACACAGCACAGGTACCAACCCTGGCTCCCCCAGCGAAGAACCCACCAGCCAGCCCCCAGCCCAGGTACGTTTCCTTCAAATCTCCTGAAACTATCGGTACCGGTTTCAAATTTGCTGCCACCTCTTTCCGCACTCTGCTGGGCATCACCGTGGCATCGGAAACACGTCATTCAGAAATGCCAGTCTCAGTTTCGGTTTATTAAAAGCTCTCTCTTTTCTCGCCAAGGAAGCGAGCGCTTGGTTTGTTTCGGTATGAATTCAGACGGGTGTGTACTCACTTCTGTCTGTCTCCCTCTCTCTGTTTCTCGATCACCCTCATGCGCTCTCAGACTGCAGAACGCTCTCTCTATGCCAACACTGAATGAGCCTGCAGCACATGCCCACTCTCTCTTTCAGACCCCAGCTCTCTCCCTATCGCCATCACACACTCTCCTGTAGCTCTCTCTCTCTCTTTCATCCGACAGCTTCTCAGTCTCCAGCACCATTCTGTGTCACCACTATCCCTGACCAAAGGACTGTTACGCTGAACTTTTTATTTTTTATTTTTCTAATTTATTCCTAATTTATTCTTTGTACCAAAGTGATGACTTTGTGAACTTTTCTCTGCACTCATGTGAGTACATGTACAATAAACCTAATTCTAACTCTCCCTCTTCCTCTGCAACCCTCACACCCTCTCACACTGACTGTCTATCTCTCTCTCTCTCTGCCACTCTCACATTCTCTCAGGCTGAGTCCCCCTCTCTCTCTGTCTCTATTAGATTTACTCTCTACCAGACTGTCTCTCTTTCCATCACACTCACACTCTCTCTGACTGTCTCTCTCTCTTTTTCTGTTTCTCTCTCTTTCAGGCTGCCTCTCTCTTTCTCTGTCACACTCTCCCCAACTCTCTCTCCCTCTCTCTCTCTCTGTCTCTGTCACTCACACACTCTCTCAGATTCTCTCTCCCTCTCTATCTCTCTCTGACTCTGTCACTCTCACATTCTCTCAGACTGCCTCTCTCCCTCTCTCTCTCTGTCTCTCCCTGTCACCTTCACACTCTCTTATAATGTAATGAGGCCTCTCTGTTCCCCTTGGTGTATATTCTAAAGGGACCCAAATAGCTGAGGAAAGCTTTCTGAGTGTCCTTCATAGACTCATAGAGATGTACAGCACAGACACAGACCCTTCGGTCCAACTTGTCCATGCCGACCAGATATCCTAACAAATCTAGTCCCATTTGCCAGCATTTGTCCCATATCCCTCTAAACCCTTCCTATTCACCTACCCATCCAGATGCCTTTCAAATGTTGTAATTGTACCAGCCTCCACCACTTCCTCTGGCAGCTTATTCCATACACGCACCACCCTCTGTGTGAAAAGTTGCCCCTTAGGGCCCTTTTAAATCTTTCCCCTCTCACCTTAAACCTATTCCCTCCCCAGTGAAAAGATCTTGCCTATTCACCCTATCTATGCCCCTCATGATTTTATAAACCTCTATAAGGTCACCCCTCAGCCTCCAATGCTCCAAGGAAAATGGCCCCAGCCTATTCAGTGTCTCCCTATAGCTCAAACCCTCCCAACCCTGGCAACATCCTTGTAAATCTTTTCTGAACCCTTTCAAGTTTAACAGCATCCTTCCTATAGCAGTGAGACCAGAATTGAACGCAGTATTCCAAAAGTGGCCTCACCAATGTCCTGTACAGCTGCAAAATGAACCCCCCAACTCTATACTCAATGCACTGCCCAATAAAAACAAGCGAGCAAACACCTTCTTCACCGCCCTGTCTGCCTCTAACTCCATTTTCAAGGAGCTATGAACCTGCACTCCAAGGTCTCTTTGTTCAGCAACACTCCCCAGGAGTTTACTATTAAGTGTGTACGTCCCTCCCTGATTTGCCTTTCCAAAATGCAGCGCCTCACACTTCTTGTTGATAGTTATGATGTTGTGCTCATCCTGCCTTAGACTGCTTCACTCTCCCCATACCAGGAAAGCTGTGACACTTCCAGAAGGTTCTGGAAGGGGTCTTGGCTGCACCCCGCTTCCTCACTCGAATGTCCAACACTCTCTTATGGTTACGTCGCTATTCCTCCACATGGGACATCAGAGTCATGCCCGAATTTGTCCTCATTTGGATGACTCTTTGGGGGGATATTCAGAAGGAAGGAAGAGGAGTGGGGAAAAGAAAGAGAGAGAGACGGAGGGGAAGGAGGAAAAATAAAACAAAGGGCAGTAATAAAGTACGCACTGCATGGGAGTGTGGTGAAGGTGTTCAAAAGAGAACTGGCCAACAGGATTTACAAAGCAACAGGGAAAAGGCAGCAGATTGGGGAATGGCTGAGTTGCTCAAACAGAGAAATGGCACGGATATGATGGGCAGAGTGGCCAGTTTCCTTGTTGTAAATACTGCAAGTTCGATGCGATAGGAAGATCCGGTGTATGCGCTGGTTTGGAGAAATGCTCCTGGGCGCCGTTACCGAAATTCAGCCGAGAAAGATGCAGAATGCTTGTGCCATCTGTACCCACTGACACAAGGGCCTCCACACTACAGGCAGTACCCAAGGTGTGGACATGTTCCATTCTCAAGTCATAACACAATTTCTATTTTACTTGTTATTCATTTGTGGGATGTGGGCGTCGCTGCCTGGGCCCAGCATTTCTTGCCCGTCCCTAGTTGCCCCCTTGAGAAGGTGGGGGTGAGCTGCCTTCCTGAACCGCTGCAGTCCACCTGCTATAGGTTGACCCACAATGCCCTTAGGGAGGGATTTTGACCCAGCGACAGTGAAGGTACGGTGATATATTTCCAAGTCAGGATGGTGAGTGGCTCAGAGGGAACGTGCAGGGGGTGGCGTTCCCATGTATCTGCTGCCCCTTGTCCTTCGAGATGGAAGTGATCATGGGTTTGGAAGTTGCTGTCTGAGGATCTTTGGTGAATTTCTGCAGGGGATCTTGTAGATGGTACACACTGCTGCGACTGAGCGTTGGTGGTGGAGGGAGCGGATGCAGGGCAACGTAGAACAGGTCTTCCTAAGCGCATAAATAGTTTATATATCAGGTCTTTAAAATCACATCCATGTATGGGACGGCATTCTTAAGTCAGATGTTTGTAATTTGGCAACTGCACTGCATTCTGCACTAGGCAGTTAGCAGGCTCCAGTCAGAACTAAAGACCATACCAGCTCATCGTTTGCTGCAGTCAAAGAGGGAGATTTTTATTCTGAAGCTGTGCACTTTGTAAAAGCTGAAACTTCGCTGATCAGACTTGTCATGAACTGGCTGGACACTCGCCTGTGTCACATGATTTTCCTGTGAAAAGGGACACTGTCCCAACAGAACATGCACCAACTACATAACATCACGAACCTCTCTCCGCACCTGCAGACAGTATAACAGTGAGGGGTGTGGGGTATATCAGAGTGTTACAGTGAGGGGTGTGGGGTATATCAGAGTGTTACAGTGAGGGGTGTGGGGTATATCAGTGTGTTACAGTGAGGGGTGTGGGGTATATCAGAGCGTTACAGTGAGGGATGTGGGATATATTAGAGCGTTCCAGTGAGGGGTGTGGGGTATATCAGAGTATTACAGTGAGGGGTGTGGGGTATATCAGAGCGTTACAGTGAGGGATGTGGGATATATTAGAGCGTTACAGTGAGGGGTGTGGGGTATATCAGAGTATTACAGTGAGGGGTGTGGGGTATTTCAGTGTGTTACAGTGAGGGGTGTGGTGTATATCAGTGTGTTACAGTGTGGGGGTGTGGGGTATATCAGAGTGTTACAGTGAGGGGTGTGGGGTATATCAGTGTGTTACAGTGAAGGGTGTGGGGTATATTAGAGAGTTACAGTGAGGGGTGTAGGGTGTATCCGTTTGTTACAGTGAGGGGTGTGGGGTATAATAGAGTGTTACAGTGAGGTGTGTGGGGTATATCAGAGTGTTACAGTGAAGGGTGTAGGGTATATCAGAGCATTACAGTGAGGGGTGTGGGGTATAATAGAGTGTTACAGTGAGTGTATAGCGTATATCTGAGTGTTACAGTGAGGGATGTGGGGTATATCAGAGTGTTACAGTGAGGGGTGTGGGGTATATCAGTGTGTTACAGTGTGGTGTGTGGTGTATATCAGAGTGTTACAGTGAGGGGTGTGGGGTATATCAGAGTGTTACAGTGAGGGGTGTGGGGTATATCAGAGCATTACAGTGAGGGGTGTGGGGTATATCAGAGTGTTACAGTGAGGTGTGTGGTGTATATCAGAGTGTTACAGTGAGGGGTGTGGGGTATTTCAGAGCATTACAGTGAGGGGTGTGGGGTATATCAGAGTGTTACAGTGAGGGGTGTGCAGTATATCAGAGTGTTACAGTGAGGTGTGTGGGGTATATCAGTGTGTTACAGTGAGCGGTGTGGGGTATATCAGAGCATTACAGTGAGGTGGTGGGTGGTATCTCAGTGTGTTACAGTGAGGGAGTGGTGTATATCAGTGTGTTACAGTGAGGGGTGTGGGGTATATCAGTGCGTTACCATGAGTGGTTTGGCGTATATCAGATTGTTCCAGTTAGGGGTGTGGGGTATATCAGTGTGTTACAGTTAGGGGTGTGAGGAATATCAGAGTGTTCCAGTGAGGGGTATGGGGTCTATCATTGTGGTACAGTGAGGGGTGTAGCGTATATCAGGGTGTTGCAGTGTAGTGTGTGGGGTATATCAGTGTGTTACAGTGAGGGGTGTCGGGTATATCAGAGTTTTACAGTGAGAGATGTGGGGTATATCAGAGAGTTACAGTGTGGGGTGTAGGGTATATCAGTGTGTTACAGTGAGGGGTGGGTTATATCAGAGTATTACAGTGAGGTGTGTGGGGTATATTAGAGATTTACAGTGAGGGGTGTGGGGTATATCAGACCGTTACAGTGAGGGGTGTGGGGTATATCAGTGTGTTACAGAGAGGGGTGTGAGGTGTTTCAGTTTGTTACAGTGAGGGGTGTGGGGTATATCAGAGTGTTACAGTGAGGGGTGTGGGGTATA
>NC_063370.1:7034969-7049759 GCF_021869965.1 Rhincodon typus
AACAACATCCTTCCAATGACCCCAATGGGTTTTCACGGAAATCATAGAATAGAATCCCTACAGTGTGGAAACAGGCCATTTGGCCCAACAAATCCACACCACCCCTCCAAAGAGCATCCCACCCAGATCCATTATCCTACCCCTGATTTCCCATGGCTAACCCACCTAACCTAAACATCCCTGGGCACTATAGCATGGCCAATCCACCTACCCTGCACATCTTTGGACTGCGGGAGGAAACCGGAGCACCCCAAGGAAACCCACACAGACACGGGGAGAATGTACAAATTCCACACAGACAGTTGCCTGGGGATGAATCGAACCCAAGTCCCTGGCGCTGTGAGGTAGCAATGCTAATCACTGAGCCACCATGCCACTCCAAATTAAGTTATATTTAAATTTAAATTAATAAAAACTGGAATTATAATTGAGCTCATCTCAGTAATGGTCACCAAAGAACTGTCATGATTGTAAAAACCCACCTGGGTCACTAATGTCCTTTAGGGAAGGAAATCTGCCATCCTTACCCGGTCTGGTTCACAACGACACCCAAACCCCAGCAATGTGGTTGACTCTTAATTGTCATCTGGGCAATTAGGGATGGACAATAAATTCTAGCCTTGCCTGTGACACCCAAATCCAATGAAAGAATCTTTAAAAAAAGGTTGTCTTATTTTCACATCAGTGTGTTTTCTGCATTTCACAACATTCTGTGGGTATCTCAGGAATATAAATAGGAGCAAAGAATTCGTTTTGTGTTGTGGGGGCTGTAAATTGTTCGGAACTGCTGGAAATTATCATCATGGCCAACAGATGATTTGGATCTGACATAGAGACCGAATGTAGTGTTTCCTAGATTGGAGATGACTGGGGGCGAGTGTGAGGTGTGCAGAGGGAGCAAAGATGCTTTAAGGAGATTTGGACAGGCTGAGTGAGTGAGCAAGAACATGGCAGCATACTGTTGACATGTTTTATTCAGGGGACATGAGCATTGCTGGCTGGACCAACATTCATTGCCATCAGTAACTGCCCCTGGAGAAGGAGCTCTGTAAGTCTCTGACCCTGCGGTTTTGGACATTTCCCGAGCTGCAGATCACAACCCCAGTAATTCCCAAAGAACGATCTGGTCAGTCACATAGTGATCCCTTAGCGTGCTTTCCCTATAATTGCCCCCTTGAGAAGGTGGGGGTGAGCTGCCTTCTTGAACCACTGCAGTCCGTGTGCTGTAAGTTGACCCACAATGCCCCTTAGGGAGTGAATTCCAGGATTGTGACCCAGTGACAGTGAAGGAACGGAGATATGTTTCCAAGTCAGGATGGTGAGTGGCTTGGAGGGGAACTTGCAGGGGGTGGTGTTCCCATGTATCTGCTGACCTTCATCCTTCTAGATGGAAGTGATCATGGGTTTGGAAGGTGCTGCCTGAGGATCTTTGGTGAATCTCTGCAGTGCATCTTGTAGATGGTACACACTGCTGTTACTGAGCATCGGTGGTGGAGGGAGTGGGATGTTTGTGGATGTGGTGCCAATAAAGCGGGGGCTGCTTTGTCCTGGATGGTGTCGAGCTTCTTGAGTGTTGTTGGGGCTGCCCCCATCCAGGGGCAAGTGGGGAGTATTCCCTCACACATTCCATGATGGGCAGGCTTTGGGCAGTCAGGAGGTGAGTTACTCAATGGGGATAAATGTGACGTTATCCACTCTGGCGAGAGAAACAGGTGCAGAGTATTTCATAAACGATGAAAAATTGGATATTTAAATGTCCACAGGGATTTGGGAATCCTCATGCACCAGCCGCCGAAAAATAACAGGCAAGAGCTGCAAGAATACAGAAGGCAAATTGTATGTTGGCATTTATCACAAGAGGTTTTCAGGACAGAAGTACTGAATTCTTCCTTCACTTATATAGCACTTTAGTAAGACTGCCCCCTGAGTAGTGCATCCAGTTTTGCTCTCCTTACTTAACAAAGGATATACTTACTGTGTGCCATGCAAGATAATCAGACTGTACTCCTGGGATGGTGGGAGGGATAGTGAGGAGAGATCGAGAAGACTTGAGAGTTTAATAGAATGAAGGAGGATCTCATTGAAAGTCACCAAATTCACAAGCTGTTGGAAAGGGTGGATTTAGAAAAGGACACAGTCTTAGACTAAGGGGCAGGTAGTTTGTGATTGAGAGGAGGGCAATTTCTTCAGTCAGGCGTTGGTATATCTTTGGAATTCTTTACCGCAGAGGCAATGAAAGTTCAGTTATGGAGTCATACAGCACGGAAACAGATCCTTCAGCCCAGCCAGTCCATGCCAACCATGTTCCCAAACTAAACTAGTCCTGCCGAAACAGCTCAGAAACCTCGGGGGGATCAAACTCAAGTGACTTCCTACACGTGGGGGATCTGGGGATTCCATCCGTAAATTCCTTCCCTCCCAGAACCCCAACCCATCACGTGGTGACTGATGTGACGTTGGTAAAAATGCGAGCGGTGAGGTGAGGTGCATGATGGGCCCAAATACCAGGACATTGGCCAAGACAATGAACTTTGACGCCCAGGCCTATGAGAATGGGTGACACCTAATCCAGAAGGGTGTTACGTCCTCCCTCAATACTGGTCTGAATATGATGCCCTAGATCACATGGCGGTCTTTATTCATTCCTGGCATGCAACCCAGGGAGACAAGTTAATTGTGAAGCTTCAATATGCAGGACTTGTGCCGATTTCAGTGAACAGGGTTGTTGTAAAAATTCTTTACTCTTAACACAATAACTTAATGAAGTAATGAACTCCCCCTGTGTCTTTCTCAATAGCTCGGTTTCTCACAAAGGGACGTTTGCTCCTCGTTTGTTCTTGTGTTTTGATGTCTCCAGGTAGAAATTTCTTTTTGATCAAGTAAGCAGCCTCCACTGATGGAAGGCCAGAAAACAAAAGTTGCTGGAGAAGCTCAGCAGGCCTGGCAGCATCGACAAAGAAAAAAATCAGAGTTAACGTTTCGGGTCCGGTCTGTTCTGAGGAAGGGTCACCGGACCCAAAACATTAACCCTGAATTTTTCTTCGCAGATGCTACCAGGCCTGCTGAGCTTCTCCAGCAACTTCTGTTTCTGTTCCTGATTTATGGCAACCGCAGTTCTTTCGGTTTTTAACCAGGAAACAGAGATCTGGACAAAAGAATTAGTGAGCTGGGGGGTGGAGATGAGAAAATGATGAGTTGTTGTGATTGGAAATACTTTGCCTGGAAGGCCAGTGGAAGCAAAGTCCACAGTACCTTTTGGGACAGAACTGGGCAGATAACTCAAGGAGAACATTTACGGGTCCAAAGGGGAAGGAGCAGAGATGTGATACCGACTGCACAAGGAGCCAGAATGAGGAGGGTGGGTAGAATGGCCACCTTCAGAGCTCTGTGCATCTCTGAGCCAGCAGTTCTGGTTGATTTCTGAGATGCAGGTCAAAACCACATTAATTTCCCCCCAGGCGATCTGGTCAGTCACATAGCGCTCCCTGTGCGTGCTTTCCTGAACCAGCGACAGATTGTACTGTCTGTGGTGGCACTGGGGTGGGGATGGGGGTGGGGAGGTGGTGTCACTAATCCAGGAGCTTTGGGGAAGGGAGTTTGCAGGTTCAAATCCCATCATTGGCTACTGATTGAATTTCAATTCCCAAATTTAGCAGGGGTGAAAAAAAAATCAGGAATTCTGTCTGATTAAAACCGTCGAGTTCACTAATGCCCTGTTAGAGTCATGCAGCACGGAAACAGACCCTTTTATCCAACTTGTCCATGCCAACCTGGTTTCCCAAACTGAACTAGCCCCACTTGCCAGCGTTTGGCCCATATCCCTCTAAACCCTTCCTATCCATCCAGATGCCTTTTAAATGCTGTAATTGTACCAGCCTCCACCACTTCCTCTGGCAGCTCATTCCATACACAGACCACGCTCTGTGTGAAAAAGCTGCCCCTCAGGTCCCTTTTAAATCTTTCCCCTCCCTCCTTAAACCTCTGCCCTCTAGGGGGAGGGATGGATGGGGAGTGTTTAACCTGGTGGGAAAATGGCTAAAGGGATGCCAAAAATCAAGAGGTCTCCCCATTAAAACCGAGATAACGAGATTGTTTCATCTTTTCTCAGAGGGTTGTGAGTCTGTAGAACTCTCTTCCTCCCAGAGGCAGAATCCCTTGATTACTTTTTAAGGCAGAGCCTTGGTAAGCAAAGGGGTGGAAGGTCACCGCCGGAGGTTGGGGCAAGTGTGGGGGGCCTGCGGGTTGAGCGGGGAACGTGGGGAGAACTGATCAGCCTTCTTGAGTGGAGAGACAAACATGAGAGGGCTGAATGGTCTACGCCTGCTCCTAATTCTCATCTCCATAGACTGGGTCAGAATAGACATAGGGTCTCAGCGTTTAGCACTGGTGCCTCGTCGTGCCGGGGAGCCAGGCTCGATCCCAACTTTGGGTGAACGTTCCTGCGGAGTTTGCACCTTCTCCCCGTGCCTGTGTGGGTGCGTTTCCTTCCGCAGATGAGCGGGCTAGGACGGATGGGCTGTGCTTAAATCGCTCTGAGTGTGCAGGCTAGGTGGGTGGGTTAGCAGTGGGAAGTGCAGGGATTAGGGTGGGCTGCTCTTTGTCGGGCCAGTGTTGGAATTGATGGGCCGAATGACCTGCTCCCAACGCTGTAGGGAATTCTATGATTCGGTGGCCAATTCCATTTAACAGCAGAGCAGGCTGAACGGCCTCTTCCTAATGATATTTCTTGCGTTCTCACATTCCCACTCCCACTAGGTGGAGCATGACTACAGTGTGCAGGATAATGTCACAGTCCAGTTGCCAAGGTTGATGCCAATAGCACGGGTTCAATTCCTGCACTGGCTGAGGTCACCGTGAAAGGCTGTCCTTCTCGACCTCTCCCCCAAACCCCCACCCCAAAAGGGTGGTCACCCTCAGGTCAAACTCAACACGAACCCCTCCTTCATGACAGAGCAGTCCCATGATGCTCTGGGCCTAGGGGGGGGGAGGTACTTGACCTCCATAAAAGTCATCAGTTTGCAGATCTTGGGCAACAAGGACGAAACGAGACAGGGAGGAGAGGAAATCTTCCGGCTCCCTAATGGAACGATTTGCCCCGACCCACAAAGGTGAAAAGTGCAGGTTATCGGTTTGACATTCCGAGCTCCATAAATCACGTCTAAAGTTGCAGCTGACATTTCCATATTCCCACGGTACTGAAGTGGGAGGGAGGGAGAACACACCTGGTATCTGCTAGCAGTTTGCTCCTGTGCCAGAGGTTTGATTTTTATCAGTAATACAGTGAGTTTCCACTGATGATAGAGATGTGAGGGGAACGGTCTAGAGGCACAATGTACCTAGAAACAGATGTCACTCATATGAGACAACAAGGTGCAGAGCTGGATGAACACAGCAGGCCAAGCAGCATCATAGGAGCAGAGAGGCTGACGTTTCGGGCCTAGACCCTTCATCAGAAAATATGCTGATCGATCCAGAACAGCAGACAGAGAGAGACAGACAGAGAGAGGGCACTGGGTGCTCCTTTAGACATTGCCATTGAGGATGCTTAAAGTCATATTCCAAAATCCAGCTGTACCAGGATTGGGCCACAGAGTCATACAGCACGGAAACAGATCCTTCGGTCCAACCAGTCCATGCTGACCAAGTTTCCCAGGCTAAACTAGTCCCACTTGCCAGCATTTGACCCATATCCCTCTAAACTTTTCCTATTCATGTACCCGACCAAATGTCTTGTCAATGTTGTAACTGTAAACACCTCCACCACTTCCTCTGGCAGCTTGTTCTGTACATGCACCACCCTCTGTGTGTTACAGTTGCCCTTTAGGTCCCAAACCAAATTGTCAACTTTCCTGCTCCTCTAACGCTGCCTGGCCTGCTGTGTTCCTCCAGCTCCACACTGTGTTATCTACTATCTCTGCCCCTTAGGTCCCTTTTAAATCTTTCCCCTCTCACCTTAAACCTATGTCCTTTAGTTTTGGACTCCCCTACCCTGGGGAAAAAGACCTTGGCTATTCACCCTATCCATGCCCCTCATGATTTTATAAAACTCAGCCTCCTATGTTCCAATGAAAGAATTCCCAGGAACAAAAACAGAAATTGCTGGAAAAAATATCAGCAGGCCTGGCAGCATCTGAGGAAGGGTCACCGGACCCCAAACGTTAACTCTGATTTTTTTTCTTCACAGACGCTGCCAGACCTGCTGAGCTTTTCCAGCAACTTCTGTTTCTGTTCCTGATTTACAGCATCCACAGTTCTTATGGTTTTTAGAAAGAACCCCCACACCCCCAAGCCTCATTCCTTATAACTCAAACCCTCCAGTCCCGGTAACATCCTGATAAATCATTTCTGCGCCCCCTCTGGTTTAATAATATCCTTCCTATAGCAGGGTGACCACAGTGCACCAGGAGTGGCCTCACCAATGTCCTGCACAATCTCAGCGTGATGTCCCACCATCTCACTTTGCACTGAGGTTCCTTGTGGAGGTAGACTTCACGTAAACATTAGGCACCAGCAATGGGTTCAAAGTAAAGCCTTGTTTAGATTCGCTCTGGAGTGGTGGGTACAGCTGGCGAGAGCAGGCTATGCCCAGGGTTTTGAGCCCATTTTGCCCCTCCTCGTGGCTTCATTGCCTCCTAGGCCGCTTTTGCAAATGAGCCAGGTCTCGGATGTGCAGGACAACATCAGGAACTGGGCTGCAGGCCAGACCAGAGACAAGGAGGACATGAGGACTCAATCACAAAGTATGTTGGAAGACACGGCAGCTCAGTGGTTAGCACTGCTGCCTCACGGCGCCAGGGACCCGGGTTCGATTCCGCCCTCGGGGCAACTGTCTGTGTGTGGAGTTTGCACATTCTCCCCATTTCTGCATGGGTTTCCTCCCACAGTCCAAAGATGCGCAGAAATTGCTAGAAAAGCTCAGCAGGAATGCCAGCACCTGTGAAGAGAAATCAGAGTTAACATTTCGGGTTCAGTGACTCTTCCTCAGAACTGATGGTAGCTGGGAAAGTGTTGGTATATATGCAGAAGATAGGGGTGGAGTGTAAGGAGTAAACGATGCGTGGGGATAGAGCCCAAAGAGAGAGAGCAGTTGGACAGACAAAGGAGTTAATAAGATCGGGCTAGGAGACTGATTAGCTGTTAATGGAGACTTTTAGTGGCTAACAATTGGTTGTGTATAATGGCAGGTGTGTAGGGTACGGGGCTGGGACATGGGAGAGTTCAGGCCCTAAAATTTATCAAACTCGATATTGAGTCTGGAGGGCGGCAGGGTCCCCAAGCGGAAAATGAGGAGCATTCTTCTAGCTTGCGTTGGGCTTTGCTGGAACACTGCAGCAAGCCAGAGACAGAGATGTTGGACAGGGAACACGGTGGTGTGTTAAAGTGGCAGGCGACTGGAAGCTCAGGGTCTTTTTTGCGAGCTGAACGTAGATGTTCTGTGAAGCGGTCAGCGAGTCTACACTTCGTTTCCCCAATGTAGAGGAGACCACATTGTGAGCAGCGAATGCAGTAGACTAGATTCTGGGAAGTGCAGGTGAAGTGTTGATTCATCTGGAAGGTATGTTTGGGCCCTTGGATAATGGGGAGGGAGGAGGTAAATGGGCAGGTGTTACACCTTCAGTGGTTGCAGGGGAAGATACCATGGGGCTGTGGGGCGTTGTTGGGGGTGAAGGAAGAGTGGACCAGGTTGTCCTGGAGGGAATGGTCCCTGCGGAAGGCGGACAAGGGAGGTGGTGGAAATGGCACCTGATGATCTTTTGGATGTGGATGCTGAAGGGATGGTAGGTAAGGACAAAGCAGGTGCTGAGGGTGGTATCAAACCCAGGACTTTGGTGCTGTGTGGCAGCAGAGTATTCTTTGGGGGCACAATGATGAGGTCAGCAGCACCACGCATGTGTCTGTCAGTAGAGTGGGCTCCCAGCCCAAGGCACACATTGATGACATCAATGGCATTGACTTCCTGTGCCAGTTCAGTGGCAGGAGATAGAGCTCCCTGCAACCATACTGGGGCCTTAAGGAGGCTTGGTTAGCTCAGTTGGTTGGTGATGCAGAGTGATGCTGACAACGCGGGTTCAAATCCCACATCGGCTGAGGTACCGTCTCCTTCTCACCCTCTCACCCCTCACCAGAGGCATGGTGACCCTCAGGTTAAACCACCACCAGTCCTCTCTCTCTCTCTGTCTCTGATCAGAGAGGGAGACTATGATGACTTCACCCTTCCCTAGTAGCAGTCTGAGTACCACATATCAAACAGACTTGGTGATAACCAATTTCTAAGTCTATGTCTCAGAGAGAGAGAGAGTCATTAAGGCACAGAGGAGCCAGTCAAGTCCATGCCAGTTTCCTGTAGAGCATTCGGTCCCATTTCCCTCATTCCAAGTCATCAAATCCTCCAGAGTGGGACGAACGTTCTTGAAAGTCTGACTCAGAGCTGAGAATACTTACAATGGAACCAGGCCTGGAGGCGAATCGAGAGCCTGACATCAGCGAGGAACCTCAGATCTGCTCATGGCTTTGATCACAGAATCCCCACAGTGCGGAAGCAGGCCATTCGGCCCATCGAGTCCGCACCAACCCTCCCAAGAGCGTCCCACCCAGACCCACCCTTCTTACCCTATCGCTGTAACCACTCATTTCCCCATGGCTAACCCACCCAGCCTGCACATCCCTTGACACTATGGGGCAATTTAGCACATAATCTGCACATCTTTGGACTGTGGGAGGAAACCCACGCAGACACGGTGGAGAACATGCAAGCTCCACACAGACAGTCATCCAAGGGTGGGATCGAACCCGGGTCCCTGGCGCTGTGACGCAGCAACCCCTTGACCAAGTCACTCTTGAGTTAAATTGTTCCAACTGAAACAGGCCCTTTCTGGTGCCTGAGATAACAAGGTGTAGAGCTGGATGAACACAGCAGGCCAAGCAGCATCAGAGGGGCAGGAAAGCTGACGTTTCGGGCCTACACCCTTCTTCAGAAATGGGGAAGGGGAAGGGGATTCTGAAATAAATAGGGAGAGAGGGGGAGGCGGATAGAAGATGGATAAAGGAGAAGATAGGTGGAGAAGAAACAGACAGGTCAAAGAGGCGGGGATGGAGCCAGTAAAGGTGAGTGTAGGTGGGGAGTTAGGGAGGGGATAGGTCAGTCCAGGGAGGACGGACAGGTCAAGGGGGCGGGATGAGGTTAGTCGGTAGGAGATGGAGGTGCGGCTTGAGGTGGGAGGAGGGGATAGGTGGGAGGAAGAACAGGTTAGGGAGGCAGGGACGAGCTGGACTGGTTTTGGGATGCGGTAGGGGGAGGGGAGATTTTGAAGCTTGTGAAGTCCACATTGATACCATTGGGCTGCAGGGTTCCCAAGCGGAACATGAGATGCTGTTCCTGCAACCTTCGGGTGGCATCGTTGTGGCACTGCAGGAGGCCCAGGATGGACATGTCGTCTGAGGAATGGGAGGGGGAGTTGAAATGGTTCGCGACTGGGAGGTGCAGTTGTTTAGTGCGAACCGAGCATAGGTGTTCTGCAAAGCGGTCCCCGAGCCTCCGCTTGGTTTCCCCGATGTAGAGGAGGCCACAACGGGAACAGCGGATGCAGTATACCACATTAGCAGATGTGCAGGTGAACATCTGCTTGATGTGGAAAAGTCTTCTTGGGGCCTGGGATGCGGGTGAAGGGGTAGGTGTAGGGGCAGGTGTAGCACTTCTTGCAGATGCAGGGAAAAGTGCCGGGTGTGGTGGAGCTGGAGGGGAGTGTGGAGCGGACAAGGGAGTCACGGAGAGAGTGGTCCCTCCGGAAAGCAGATAAGGGTGGGGAGGGCAAAATGTCTTTGGTGGTGGGGTCGGATTGCAGATGGCGGAAGTGTCGGAGGATGATGCGTTGGATCCGGAGGTTGGTGGGGTGATACGTGAGGGTGAGGGGGATTCTGTTTTGCTTGTTATTGCGCGGAGGGGGTGTGAGCGATGAGTTGCGGGAAATGCGAGTGACACGGTCGAGGGCGTTTTCGACCACTGTGGAAGGGAAGTTGCGGTCCTTTCTGGTGCCTGTTGTGATTAGACCTAATCTCTCCCGTCCCAGAGGAAAGACAAGGCAACAGCGATCAATCCCAGCGAAAGTGGGTCACGGGTGACAGAAAGGTTACGGTGTGAGCTGCGTTCAGACTGCCTCTTGACTGAAAACTGCTTCCAAAGAATAATCAAAGTGAAATGTAGATTGAAAACAGTAAAGTGTGATGGCAGGATTGATATCTAGTCTTGAAACCCAGGATAGCGAGAAGGCAACATTCCAGCCTGTAATAAAACAATGTTTTCTCGATAACTCTGCTAATGAGAGTAAGAAACCGCGAGACACGGGAGTAGGGTGGAGAGATTATTCAGTCAGCGGAAAGCTGTGCCATCTCCGAAACTTTCGCCCAGCTGGAAACTCTAGCCAGCTCCCATTCACAAATCACACCATGACCTGCCCTCACCAGCATGCGGTATCATGCATTCACAACTCAAAACATAGTATCCGCTACAGCGGGGAGATCCATCTGCACGCACCACTGCCTCAGGAAAGCAGCCAACGCTATCAAAACCCTCCCCCACTCCCCCGACCCCTCTCTTCCACCCTCTTCCATCAGGCAGAAGATAAACTACAACCACGTTTTGCCCCCAGTTGCCCTTTTTTCCTTAAGATGCTACATTCAACATAAAAACCTATGGAGTCTGTGATTGTCGTATTTGACCTGATGGCCATTCTGGCACCTTGTGTATTGCCATCTCTACCCGTCTGTTGTACTGGGTAAGGGCTGTTTCAGGTGGTTTGCTGCCACCAATCCTCCTTCATCTTGGGCCTATCTAATCGGGCCATAGAGATATACATCACAGAAACAGACCCTTTGGTCCAACTTGTCCATGCCAACCAGATATTCTAAATTAATCCAGTCCCATTTGCCAGCATTTGTCCCATATCCCTCCAAACCCTTCCTACTCATATACCCATCCAGATGCCTTTTAAATGTTGTAATTGTACCAGCCTCCCCCACTTCCTCTGGCAGCTCATTCCATACACACACCATCCTCTGTGTGAGAAAGTTGCCCCTCAGGTCCCTTTTAAATCTTTCCCCTCTCACCTCAAACCTATGCTCTCTAGTTTTGGACTCCCCTACCCTGAGGAAAAGACCTTGCCCATTCACTCTATCCATGCCCCTCATGATTTTATAAACCTCTATAAGGTCACCCCTCAACCTCCGACGCTCCAGGGAAAATAACCCCAGCCTATTCAGCGTGTCCCTATAGCTCAAACCCTCCAACCCTGGCAACATCTTTGTAAATCTTTTCTGAACTGTTTCAAGTTTCACAACATCCTTCCTATAGCAGGGACACCAGAATTGAATGCAGTATTCCAAAAGTGGCCTCACCATAAGTGGGTTGGCATGGACGAGTTGGACTGAAGGGTCTGTTTCCATGCTGTAAATCTCTATGACTCTATGATTCAAAATGTACCGAAAGAGTGAATAGTATTATTTTGTGTTCTATCCAGACAAACAATACCTTACGTAAGTACATCACGGTAACAGAACAGAAGGCAGAATATAGTGTGAGAGCTACAGAGAAGGTGCAGAGAAAGATTAACTCTAATATGTGAGAGATCCATTCATGAGTCTGATAACAGCAGGGAAGAAGCTGTTCTTGAGTCTGTTGGTATGTGTTTTCAAACTGTTGTATCTTCCGCCCAACGGAAGAGAGTTGAAGTGGGGTGGGAGGGGTCTTTGATCATGTTGGCTGTTTTCCTGAGGCAGTGAGAAGAGTAGTTGGAGTAAATGGATGGAAATATTTGGTCAGGAATAATGACTAGGATCTTCTGGAGCTGGTACAGGTCCATCTGCTCCCACTGTAAACTAATGTAAGACCCTCTGGTCTCCAACACACACCATGTGTGACATCAATAGAATGGGTGGACCCAATCTAACATGAACATTTACCATAGAACATAGAACAGTACAGCACAGTACACGCCCTTCGGCCCACGATGTTGTGCCAACCTATGTTCCTACTCTAAGATCAAACTACCCTGCATACCTTACATTTCACTATCATCCATGTGCCTATCCAAGAGTCGCTTAAATGTCTCTAATATATCTGACTCCACTACCACTGTCAACAGTGCATTCCAAACGCTCACCACTCTCTGTGTAAAGAACGTACCTCTGACATCTCCCCTATACCTTCCTCCAATCACCTTAAAATTATGCCCCCTTGTAATAGTCATTTCCGCCCTGGGAAAAAGTCTCTGGCTATCCACTCTATCTATGCCTCTCAACATCTTGTACACCTCTAGCAAGTCACCTCTCATCCTTCTTCACTCCAATGAGTAAAGGCCTAGCTCCCTCAACCTTTCCTCATAAGGCCTGCCCTACAGTCCAAGCAACTTCCTGGTAAATGTCCTCTGCACCCTCTCTAAAGTTTCCATATCTTTCCTATAATGAGGTGACCAGAACTGAACACAATATTCCAAGTCTTGTCTAACCAGGGTTTTATAGAGCTACAGCATAACCTCACAACTCTTAAACTCAATTCCCCTGCCAGTGAAAGCCAACACACCATACGCCTTCTTAACAATCCTATCAACTTGGGTGGCAACTTTGAGGGATCTATGGACGTGGACATCAAGATCCCTCTGTTCCTCCACACTGCCGAGAATCCTGCCATTAACCCTGTATTCTGCATTCAAATTCAACCTTCCAAAATGAATCACTTCACACTTTTCCGGGTTGAATTCTATCTGTGACTTCTTTGCCCAGATCTGCATCCTATCAATGTCCCATTGCAACCTACAACAGCCCTCCACACTGTCCACAACTCCACCAACCTTCGTGTCATCAGCAAACTTACAACCCACCCTTCCACTTCCTCATCCAAGTTATTTATAAAGATCACAAACAGCAGAGGCCCCAGAACAGATCCCTGCAGAACACCACTGGTCACCGAGCTCCAGACTGAATACTTTCCATCTACTACCACCCTCTGTCTTCTATTGGACAGTGAATTCTGTATCCAGACAGCCAAATTTCCCTGAATCCCATGCCTCCTTACTTTCTGAATGAGTCTACCATGTGGAACCTTATCAAATGCCTTGCTAAAATCCATATACACCACATCCACTGCTCTACCTTCATCAATGTGTTTTGTCACATCCTCAAAGAATTCAATAAGGCTTGTGAGGCATGACCTTCCCCTCACAAAGCCATGCTGACTATTTCTAATCAAACTGTGCTTTTCCAAATAATCATAAATACTATCTCTCAAAATCCTCTCCAATAATTTGCCCACCACAAAAGTAAGACTGACTGGTCTGTAATTCCCAGGATTATCCCTATTCCCTTTCTTGAACAAGGGAATAACATTTGCCACCCTCCAATCATCTGGTACTACTCTTTTAAGGACCATTACCTGATACAACACTGATGTCCAAATGGAAAGCATGACTATATACATGTAAAACCACACAATGGGAGAATATTTTTGGATGACTTCTACAAGCAAGAAGGGCTTGAATTAGGAATAAGCAGGGAAGCAGGGATCTATTTGGAATTCTGTACATGGAAGCTTTTGGGGGCTATTTGAATTCACTCGTACAGCTTTCACATTGATGCCTTTCACAGGACAAGGGAGCACTCAAAAGTTATTGCAGGCAGATCGGAAAGTGGAGCTAGGCTCACAGACAAAGAATTCATGCTTTTATGAAATGGTAGAGAAGGCTTGGAAGGGCAGAGTGGTCTGCTCCTGTTCCTAATTCATGCATTTCCATCAGACTCTGTTCCTGTGCTCTGCCGATCTTCTTCCAATCATGTTTGTGGGATCATTTACACCCCACCCCACCTTCCCCCAGAGGACAGGTAGGTCTGTGTTTAATACAACAGCTGAAAGGCAGCACCTCTGACAGGTTAGCACTCTCTCAGTGCAGCATTCATAATCCCATCCTGGACTGGGGTAAGCAGTGGGCTTTGAGCTTTACAACCTTCTCACCTCAAAACTGCAAAAGCAATGGAACAACGAGAGAGAAAGGATGGAGGCTGAGCTTCTCAAATTAATGCAATGGGAATGAATGGAGTGGAGTGTGTGCATGTGCATGTGTGTGTGTGTGTGTGTCTGTGTGTATGTACGTGTGTGTCTATGTGTATGGGGGGGGGTGTGCGTGTGTGTGTAGGTTTATGTGGGTGTGTGCTTGTGTGTATCTCAGTCTGTGTGGGTATGTGTGAGTGTATACATGTGGGTGTATGTATACGTATGTGGGTGTGTGTATGTGCTTGTGTGTGTCTCAGTCTGTGTGGGTATGTGTGTGTGTCCATGTGGGTGTGTGTATATGTGTGTGGGTGTGTGTAAATGTGTGTGTAGGTTTATGTGAGTGTGTGCTTGTGTGTATCTCAGTCTGTGTGTGTGTGAATGTATATATGTGGGTATGTGTGTGTCTGTGGGTGTGTGTACGAGTCAGTGCATGTGTATGTATGTAGGTGTAGGTTTATGTTTGTGTGTGTGTGTGAGAGTGAGTGTGTGTGTGTGTGTGGGTGTGTGTGTGTCTCAGTCTGTATATATGTATGTGTGTATATGAGAGAGAGAGACAGAGTGTGCAGGTATGTGTGTGTTTGTGTGTGTGTGTATGTGTGTGAGAGAGAGTGTGTGTGCAGGTGTGTGTGTGTTTCTGTGCTTGTGTGTGTGTGTGACTGTGTGTGTTTATCCGTATGTGTGTGTTTGTATACGTGTGTGTTTCTCTGTGTGTGTGTGTGTGTGTGTGTGTGTGTGTGTGTGTGTGTGTGTGT
>NC_063370.1:7049769-7056585 GCF_021869965.1 Rhincodon typus
GTGTGTGTGTGTGTGTGTGTGTGTGTGTGTGTGTGTGTGTGTGTGTGGTTGGGGGTGTGCCAGCGGGAGTGAACAAGATAGGGTTTCTTCCACATAATCAAAACCGACGCTGTAATACAGTTGATGGCACAAAATGCCACCTCAGGCACAGCTGTCGACAGAACAAGATGGGACATGCTACTATACGTTCTGGCTCTGAATAGAGCAAGCACGTCATTCTATTTATGCTGGGGCCTCACAAAAGTTATTGCTCTATGGAAACTCACTGTGAATGGTAATCAAGAGGTTGATCACATTCTCGCTGTAACCAAAGACCCTGGATTCTAATTCAGGTCTTTGTTGGCTCCAATAGCCCAGCTCATTAGCTCACTCAGAGCTTTGCTATTCATTTAGCTACTTAAATGTGACACCTCAAAGCTCCGAGCTTGCTCAGTGACTGAGAGCCCAATGGGGTGAAGATGCTTGGAAGCCTTGTACAAGGCCAGGGTCACAGTGAAACCGGGACAAGCAACTGTAGGCTTGTCACCCGGTATGATGGCACTGTTCCAAAGAGTTGCCATGGGGCAGCTCCACAATTGTGCGCACAGCAGGATCCCACAACCGAGCTACAGAAGTCCGCAGCTCATAAGGTGGCCCTTCGGTTGAAAACACCCTCCTACCTAGTCTCATCCCATTTTGGCCCCATGGTCCTGCCCAATAATTATCTTTTAAAGCGCATCATTGAAACAGATTGTCAGCTCATTATCTCATAGTCCGGCTCTGGGATCCTGCTGTGCTTAAATGGGTTGCATTGCTATGAAAGGGTGACTATCATGAGCCTCCGTGATTTCTGTCGCCCCCACCATTGGCGGCTGTCCCTTTCAGTTGCCCGGGCCATGAGCTCTAGGATCCCCACACCCCCACCCCACCCCTCCCCAAACCCTTCTGCCTTCTTCTCCTTCTTTTAAGGCACTACCTCTTTGATGGACATACCTCCATACCCCTCCTCCCGTCCCTGACAAATCCCCAGTGCTGGCCCGGTGACAAAACGCTGCTCAGAAATGCTCCTTAGCGTGGGAGCAGGTTGACCGTGTTCAAGGTGATATACAAATGCAGGGTGCCGTGGCGGAGGTTTGGGGGGCGTGCAGGCGACACTGTCGGAGGTTGCTAACACAAGTCGTGGAGTCCCGAGCCTCACCCCTTCATAATGGTGGAACAATTGTGCGCACAGCAGGATCCCACCACTGAACTACAGACCTCCGCAGCTCAGAAGGTGGCCCTTCGGCCCGTCTTGTCTGCGCCAGTTGAAAACACCCTCCCAGCTAGTCTCGTCCCATTTTGGCCCCATGGCCCTGGATAAGTGAGACGCAATTAAAACTTTCTCCCGCATTTGGTGCCAATGGAAGACCATGCTGCTATCCTTGGCTGGCAGACTTTGGATGGGTAACGAACAGCCTCAAACACTGCCCATTGGCATTTATGTGGCACACCAAGTAGTGTCCTTGCCTCTGGGCCAGAAGCCCCCACGGCAAGGGCTGATGGCCATGGAAGATGGGTCATTGCGCTGCCAAAAAGGTCGACCGTCAAATCTTTCTGATTTACACCAGTGGCAGGCCGTAAGTACGAGACAGTTTTCTGTTTGGACAGAAACCCCCCCACCCATGGAGGGACAGCTTACCTCCCCCTTAAAAAAAATTCCTCATTCTCGTCTTGTCCACAGGTCATCCCCTTCTGAGGGACTACCAAGCTACTTGTTGACTTTTAACATAATTATTTAATCCCCTTTCTTTCCTGAACCAACCTGTTCAGTGATGTTATTACACACCTCTGGAGAAGGTGGGATGTGAACTCAGACCTCCCAGTTCAGGGGTGGGGACATTATCACTGTGCCACAAGGGGGCCCCTTTATTTTTAGAATTCATGGATGAGGGCATCACAGGCTAGGCCCAATACTTATTGCCCAGAGGGCAGTTAAGAGCCAGCCATATTGCTGTGGGCCTGGAGTCACATGTGGGCCAGAACAGGTAAGGATGGCAGTTTCCTTCCCTAAAGGGCATTAGTAAACCAGGTGGGGCTTTTTTTAACAATTGACAATAGATTCATGGTAATCATTAGATTCTTAATTGAATTCAAATTTCACCATCTGCTATGGCAGGATTTGAACCTGGGTCCCCATGCAATTATCTGGGTCTCTAGATTAACAGGTTAGCAATACTAGGCCATCACCCCAGCTCATGCTAACTTAGCACTGTGACCTTCGTGTCATGGAGTCATAGGGGTCTATGGCAACTGTCTATAAAGAAATCCAATTGGTCCCATTCCTTGGGCTTTCATACTCATAACCCTGGAAGTTTTTTTCCCTCGTGCACATGTCCTCTCAAAGTCATCCCCTGTCTCTGCTCCCAACACCCTCCAAATCATTTCACTCATCACGTCGATGAAACTCATTCTCTCAAACATCTCTTGCCCAGGACTTTAAATCTGTGGAAACTCTCCCCCAAGTCCCTTGAACATCAGCCCATGAGAACGCTTTTCCTTTATCTGCTCTATCTAAACCTATTTCCCCCTCAATGACGGGAACAATATCAGGCAACATCTCAAATTCTACAGAATTCTGTTACATACGATTAAGGTAACCATTGGGCAATTTTAAAGGAGATGTGGGATGTAGGTTTTTCACACAGAGGGTGGTAAGTGCCTGGAATGCACTGCCAAAGGAGGCACTGAAGGCAGATACCATGGCAATGTTTAAGAGACATCTTTACCAATACATGAATAGGCAGGGAATAAAGGGATACAGATTGCACAGAGGTTTTATGTCAGCACAGATGTGGCGGGCCGAAGGGCCTGCTCCTGTGCTGTACTGTCCTTTGATTGCTGAGTAGTTCGCTCATTATTCCTGAATCATCTTACGCTGACCTGACATTGGTTAGTGTGTCAGCTACACATTAGGGTTGTGTTACAGCTAAAAGAGCTATGCTTGACGTTTATAAAAAAATGTGTTCCTGGGATATTGCTGTTGCTGGCTAAGCCAGAATTTCTTAACTGCCCAACTGCATTCACCACATAAACACAGTGGCTACAAGAGCAGGGTAGAGGCTAGGAATATTACAGCGAGTAACTCACCTCACGACTCCCCAAAGCCTGAGGGTGTTGACTTGCTCGCCAACCTGGCTTGTTTTTGTTCAGACGTTTTGTCTCCATGTTAGGTAACATCGTCCATGAGGCCTCATGGACGATGTTACCTAGCACGGTGACGAAATGTCTGAATAAAACCAAGCCAGCTCAGCGAGCAAGTCAACAACCTCACCCTCAACCTGAGCTACAAATCTTTGCTAAAACTTTAAATCCTCAAAGCCTGGTCCCACCATCTACAAGGCACAAGTCAGGAGTGTGAGGGAATACTCCCCACTTGCCCCTGGATGGGGGCAGCTCCAACAACACTCAAGAAGCTCGACACCATCCAGGACAAAGCAGCCCCCGCTTGATTGGCACCACATCCACAACCATCCCACTCCCTCCACCCACCGACGCTCAGTCGCAGCAGTGTGTACTATCTACAAGATGCCCTGCAGAAATTCACCAAAGATCCTCACACAGCACCTTCCAAACCCACAACCACTTCCATCTAGAAGGACAAGGGCAGCAGGTACATGGGAACACCACCACCTCCCAGTTCCCCTCC
This sequence comes from Rhincodon typus, assembly GCF_021869965.1. NCBI lineage: Eukaryota > Metazoa > Chordata > Chondrichthyes > Orectolobiformes > Rhincodontidae > Rhincodon > Rhincodon typus. The sequence continues at coordinate 7,053,434 of NC_063370.1, forward strand.
AAGCCACTCACCATCCTGACTTGGAAATATATCGCCGTTCCTTCACTGTCGCTGGGTCAAAATCCTGGAATTCCCGCCCTAAGGGCGTTTTGGGTCAACCCACGGCACATGGACTGCAGCAGTTCAGGAAGGCAGCTCACCCCCACCTTCTCAAGGGGGCAATTAGGGACGGGCAATAAATGCTGAACCAGCCAGTGACGTCTAAGGCCCAGGCGTGTTAAAAGAAAAGTTGAGAGTCAACCACGTTTACCGGTATGGAGTCACGCGTAGGCCAGACCAACCAGGGGTGGCAGATTTCCTTCCCTAAATACGTTAGTGAACTGAATTCATTTTTTACAAAAATTGCCAGTGGTTACATGTTAGAACAGTAGTTTTAAAATTGAACACCAATTCCATCATTTCCCATGATTTGAACCCTGACCTGCAGAACACTAAGCCTGAGACTCAGGGTTGAGAACCCTCTGACATAACCATTGCTTCAGTGCCTGTGTCCTGCTGAAAGCCAAAAATTACTGAAAATCACAGTGGGTCAGGGCGCATCCATGGAGAGAGAGAGCGAGCTAACGTTTTGCGTATAGATGACCCTTCATCAGAGCCTCTTGCTGTCAGGATGGTCACAGACAAGTCGTGAGGGGGTGTTGTTTGGAAAGTCTGACTCAGCAACAACAACAACAACTGCCTTTGCCAGGTGGCCGCTATGCAAAGGTTGCAAGCAAGAAGTGTTCCACGTTACATAGCAGCCAGCCAACTAACTGAGATTACTCAGCAGGGCAGTGAAGTTAGTTGAAGGTGATAAGTGAAGCAGCTCACTTCTTCAAATGCTCCTTTACATCCAACTGAGGGGACAGATAGGTTTGTCCTCTCCACCTAGAGACAGTCACATGGGTGCAGCAGTGTAACTTCAGGATCAGAGGGGAGGGCTGTTCCTCTCGGAGGAGAGAAGGTCCGAGAGAAGGAGGGTGCGGAGCAGATTGGGAGAGCCTGTTGCCATTGGTGGGAGGGTCAAGGACTGGAACAAAAACAGAAGTTGCTGGAAAAGCTCAGCAGGTCTGGCAGCATCTGTGAAGAAACAAACAGAGTTAACGTTTCGGGTCCGGTGACCCTTCCTCAGAACTGGAGGACAGCCGTTGAAAGTTAGCAGTAAAAGGACCATAGACGAGGCTGAATAGGCTGGGGCTATTTTCCCTGGTGCGTCAGAGGCAGAAGTGTGACCTTGTAGTGGTTTATAAAATCATGAGGGGCATGGGTAGGATGGGTATATGAATAGGAAGGATTTAGAGGGATATGGGCCAAATGCTGACAAATGGGATTAGATTAATATTGGATATCAGGTCAGCATGGATGTGTAGGGCTGAAGGGTCTGTTTTGATGCTGTACTTCTCTACAACAATATGACACATGAAAAGAAACATTTTGTGCAGCGGGTGGTGAGGATCTAAACATACACAACAGAGCTACGAGCTGAGTCATTGAGTCATTGAGTCATACAGCTCAGAAACAGGCCCTTTGGCCCAACTCATCCATGCTGACCAGATATCCTAAATTAATCTAGTCCCATTTGCCAGCATTTGGCTATAAACCCTTCCTATTCATGTATCCATCCAGATTCCTTTTAAATGTTGTAATTGTACCAGCCTCCACCAATTCCTCTGGCAGCTCGTTCCATACAAGCTCCACCCTCTGCGTGAAAAAGTTGCCCCTTTGGGTCCCTTTTAAATCTTTCACCTCTCACCTTAACCCTATGCACCTCTAGTTTTAGACTCACCTACCCTGGGGAAAAAAAGACCTCGGCTATTCACCCCATCCATGCCCCTCATGATTTTATAAACCTCTATAAGGTCACCCCTGACCCTCCCACACTCCTGGGATGAAAAGTTCCAGCCATCCAGCGTCTCCTGAAAACTACCTCCGTTCCTGGAAACATCCTTGTAAATCTTTTCTGCACCCTCTCAAGTTTAACAACACAGCTTGCAGTGAGCTGACATTGACATGATGGGTCAAAGGCCTCCTCCTGTAATTATCTAATCCGAAGCCTCCTTGCCTTTCAACAGGCTCCATCTTCTCAAGGGCAATCAGAGAAGGAGAGCAAACACAGGCTGCGCTGGAAGCAAATTATTTCTTCAATTCCCTCATGGTCAGGAAAGGTGAGAATAAGTCTCAACCAAAGTTAATTATCGAGGTAAATAAGAATTTCTCCAGGGTACACATTCAGATCTAAAAATAGTTCTGTCTTGGGTGAAGGTGATACTAGAAGGACCCAGCCCCTGCACAGTGCCCTTCACTATAAGCTACCGAGTGGCTTTAGTCAGTGCTATTGCGAATGTACTGACTGCTTTTCAGTAAACACACTTATATCAGCAAGTTAACAGCTGTGAAGAAGTGTCAACCATCATTAAAATCCCATTTAAGTCCAATCTGATTGAGGGTGACCTGTCCCAGTGTGTTGCTGTAACCTTCTGTACTTTACTATATGGGGCTCCAAGTCATAGATTCACCTCACGTTCCTGGGACCTGTGTGATCATAAGGCAAACGACAGGGCTCTTGGTTTCACTGTCAAGGTCGGGTGGCAATGAGGTCTCCTCTTCCCAAGGGATCCACCAACACACAATCGTGAGACTTTGTCAGGACCTTCGGGAAATATCCTGGTGTGTGGAGCTGTCGTTACACACGCTGGAATCATCTCAGAATCCTTGGGTTGACACATTGGCACCAATCCTTTTTAGGTGATGATTTGAAGTTACCAATACCGCACAAAGACATCATGCTCCATATTGATAAACAGTAAATGTTTATTGTGCAGGATTTCAGAACTGTTTACATTTCATCTGAGATACTATCAGGCTCAAGTTGAGAGGAGGTGCTGGCTGTAGCACACACAAAAGACCTGGTTACCTCTTCCCAGGACCGGACCTGCTATGGGGGGGGAGCTTATCTCAATGATGTTGGAAATGCATTTCAGGCACCAATTTGTACAACACACCCACTAGCATAATGGTGTACCCCTGAAATTAATTAACAGGCAATTCACTGGGTCATCTCGAGAGAGAGCTCTATTCTGTATCTAACCCTGTACTGTCCCTGTCCTGGGAGTGTTTGATGGGGGAACAGTGTAGAGGGAGCTTTACTCTCTATCTAACCCCATGCTGTCCCT
>NC_063370.1:7056595-7059451 GCF_021869965.1 Rhincodon typus
ACCCCGTGCTGTCCCTGTCCTGGGAGTGTTTGATGGGGACAGCGTAGAGGGAGCTTTACCCCATAATTTAACCCTGTGCTATTCCTTGCCCTGGGAGTGTTTGATTGGGGGTCAGTGTCAAGAGAGCTTTACTTTCAGTTTAAAAGAGTAGAGGGGATGCTCTGCACTCTGCCTGATAAACTCTGGAGCCATATGCCCAACCCAAAGTGTTGGCAGTCGGGTCAATAGGTTCGGATCCGGGTGCCTCTCTCCTTACCCCCTATCATCCCCTCTCCAGCTCTGGGCTGGATGGCGGCTTGGGGGGGTGCTTGGAGAGTCCGAATGATACCAGAGCCCGTAGCAGGCAGCTCTGAGTTCCAACACAGTGCCTTGCTGAGGAAGAGGGAAGGATTAGCTCGTGTTACGAGCAGGATCTTTATCACCATGGTAACTGCTAGGCTGCTGGAAAATTGGTGCTGTTTCTTTTCAGGGCTGGCAGGGGCTGAGGTGAGGAAATGTCCACATCTCGAGGAGGTGAGTTTGTCGTGATCTTTTAAAGATGCCTCATCTTCCACTGAGTGTCGAGTCAGGTTGCGATGGACCCGATGAAGGTGTTAAACTGTTCGGGCATTGTGTCGGGAAACGCGCTCGGGTCTGCTTTGGAAATTTGGAACCCTCAGAATGTCATGGAGACTCGGGGAGGGAAGTGTGAAACTGAGCTGAATCTATAATCTCGTTGTGACTGTGTAGCAAAAATCCTTTATTTAATACGCATTCCTCCAGCACCATTTCCCTTCGTGGCTTCCCAGACAACCTATCAGCTGGAGTTAAGACATTGCTACGTTCTCATGCAATCTCAACGCGGACAGGTATGTGGATAGCTAGGGTTTGGAGGGATACGGGCCAAACGCAAACAAATGGGACTGGCTCAGTTTACGAAACCCTGGTGGGCGAGGACGGGTTAGGCCGAAGGGCCTGTTTCCATGCGGGCAGATTTCCCAGTCAGTCTGTCATCCGCGAATGAGATGCCACTTCGCACTCACACAATCTCAATGAGCGCAGGTGCCAACGCGGGGAGACAGGGCAGCGGGGAGCCTGGAGAGAGATGGGGGGCCAGTTCAGGGAGAAGGAGAACAGAAAGAGGTCTCCGGCCAAAGTCAATTGTATAGAAACACAGAAAATAGGAGCAAGAGTGAGCCATTCAGCCCTTTGATTCTGTGCTGATGTTCAACAGGATTATGGCTGATCATCCAACTCAGACCCCTTTGTCCATTTTCACCTCATATCCTTTGATCCCTTTAGCCCTAAGAACTATATTTAACTCCTTGAAAACATTCAATGTTTTGGCCTCAACCACTTTCTGTGGCAGAGAATTCCACAGACTCCCCACTCTCCAGGTGAAGACATTTCTCTCCATCTCAGTCCTGAACAGCCTACTTTGTATCCTTAGAGGATAAGGGATAGGCTTCACATCCTATTCTTCACCAGCATTTTGCATGTATAACTGCTTCCACTCATTACCCTAACAACACTGGATTGAGCAGTGTGTCTATTGACAGGAATTGTAAGGGTTACCAGCTTCTGGACCTCACAGTGGACAACTCGCACTTCCCTCCTGAGCCCAGGGGATTGTGGGGCCCACCCTCTTCCAAAGACTTTGGCCAAAAGTCCAGGAGGGCGCTCCCAGCGCAGTGCAGTGGGAGAGCCACACTTCCAGAGGGGAAGAGACCACAGCCTTGACTGAGCTCCTATATAGACGAAGACAAGCAGGAGTGTTTCCTGGCTAATATTTTTTTTATTTCATTCACGGGATGTGGGCCTCACTAGCCAAGCCAGCATTTATTGCCCATCCCTAACTGCGTAGAGAGCAGTTAAGAGTCAACCACATCTGGAGCTCGGCTTTAACTAGGGAGGGACTTTCTCGAGAAAGTGGGCTGGATACCACCTCCGTCAGGCCGTAAAATATAGGAGCAGAACTAGGCCATTCGGCCAGTCAGGTCTGCTCTGTCATGGTGGATTGGCCATCGTGCCCAGGAATGTATAGGCCAGGTGGATCAGCCTCGGGAAATGCAGGGATATGGTAGTTGGGGTGGGTCTGGGTGAGGTGCTGTTCGGAGGGTTGGTGTGGATTTGATGGGCCAAAAGGCCTGCTTCCACACTGCCCAGACCAGGTAAGGAAGACAGTTTCCATCTCTAAAGTGCACTCGTGACCCAGATGGGTTTTGTGCCCACACAATCATCAGCAACGCTGGCTTCACAGTCATCATTAGATTCTTCATTGCTTTTTATTTAAATCGATTTGAAATTCTACCATAGCAGCATTTGAACCTGCATCCCACAGAGCATTAACTGGGTTCCTGTATTAATAACGAAAATGGAAGTTGCTGGAAAAGCTCAGCAGATCTGGCAGCATCCGCGGAGAGAAATCAGAGTTAAGGTTTCGGGTCGAGCGACCCTTTCTCAGACCCTACCAGGTGTTAGTCTAGTAATCCTTCCCTGAATCTCCTCCTAAGTGAAGTTACCAATATTGTGTAAGGTATGCCAAAGACATTCTCTTTACAACTGAAGGAATAAGGAATAGCCTTCCTCACCTGGTCTGGCCTCTGTGCGACTTCAGATCCACAGCAACCTGGTTGACTCTTAACTATCCTCTGGTTAATTATGGATGGGCATTAACTAGTAGCTACCTGGCAATGACACCACATTCCCACAGGCTAGTATGAGTATAGTGCAATGAGAATGAACATGATGATGAGGTGGTGATGTGTGCCATGGTGTGACTGTAAAGTCAGCCACATGCACAAGACTATTATGAAAAAAGGACAGGACAGTCTATGATAAAAACCAAAAGAACTGCGGATGCTGTAAATCAGGAAC
>NC_063370.1:7059851-7068604 GCF_021869965.1 Rhincodon typus
GATGCTGCCAGATCTGCTGAGCTTTTCCAGCAATTTCTGTTCTTCTTTCTGATTTACAGCATCCGCAGTTCTTTCGGTTTTCCGGCTTAATAGTCTAGCAATAAAATCACTGGGCTATCACCTCTCTAAATATGGAGCTAAAAAGCTAATCGAGGCGATGGAATCACTGTTTATTGTTGCAAACAAGGACCAAGTTCACAAGGGAACACTTTAAGGAAGGGAAATCTGCCGTCCTTACAAGGTCTTACACGTGACTCCAGACCCACAGCGATGTGGTCGACTCTGAACTGCCCTCTGAAACAAGCCAGCATCTTGTGAATGAATGGTTAAAAAAAAGACATTTTCCACCCAGAGAACGCCAGTGGTTTCCTACGTCCTTTTAACAGGTGGCTCTCGTGCATTGTGCAACAGTGCGGAGTGTGTTCAAACTGCGCTGGGACAGGCTCCCCATGGTGTAACACGATCCATCTATTTCATGCTTGGCCACAGAGACAGATGGACCCCTTTGACAGTCACGCCAAGGCTCTGGTGATGTGTCTTGCAACACTTCACTTCTGATGGGTGTGGAGAGACAATTGTCACACGCTGAGTCAGCACAGAGGGCTGTGTAAAGGTTACCTGCACGCAGAGGCGTTTCTGTTCTGGTGTTCCACCAAGGAGCTGCCCCTTGAGAGCAAGTTCCAAATTGCGATGTGGGGCAGGGGAGTGGGGTGCTGGGGAGCAGTGATTAATCTATCTCTCCAATCAGTAATGTCGGCAGCTCTGCTTTAACTAGGGAGGGACCGAGAAAGTGGGCTGGATACCACCTCCATCGGGCCGTAAGATACAGGAGCAGAATTAGGCCGTTTGGCCTGGCTCTGTCATGGTGGATTGGCCTTCATGCCCAGCAATGTGCAGGCCAGGTGGAAATGCAAGGATACGGTTGTAGGGGGTGGGTCAGGTGAGATGCTCTTCAGAGGGTCAGTGTGGATTCTATAGGCCAAATGGCCTGCTTCCACACTGTAGGGATTGTACGATTCTATGATCATGGCTGATTTTTGTTTTCCTTTATTCATGGGATCTGAGCGTCGCTGGTTAGGCAGCATTTATTGCCCATCCCTAATTGCCCAGAGGGCAGTTTGAGTCAACCACGTTGCTGTGGGTCTGGAGTCACATGTAGGCCAGACCAGGTAAGGATGGCAGTTTCCTTCCCTAAAGGGCATTAGTGATCCAGATGGGTTTTTCCGACAATGAACAATGGATTTATGGTCATCATTAGACTCTTAATTCCAGATTTTTGTTGAATTCAAATTCCACCTTCGGCCGTGACGGGATTTGAACCCAGGTCCCCAGAACATTACCTGGGTCTCTGCATTAACAGTCCAACAATAACACCACTAGGCCATTGAGGTTCCCAACCCCATTCTCCTGCCTTCCCTCCATAACTCTTGTTCCCCTTACTAATCGAGAACCGATCTATCTCTGTCGTAAAGACACTCAATGACTTGCGCTCTCCCGCACTATCACACCTCCCCCGTCACACTCCACTCCCAGCCCCCACACTTCCCACCCCCCCACCCCCCTGCCCTCTGCAGCAATGAGTTCCACAGATGCCCCACCCTGAGAGTGAAGGAAGGAGCAAGCTGGTGAATTACTAGGCCAGAGGGGCAACAAGAAAGACTTGCATTCATACAGCGCCCTTCGCAACCTTCTGCCATCCTCAAGAGTCCCCTTATCGGCCAATCAGTTACTTCAAGCGTGTCGCCGCCTCGTTGGAACAGAGCAGATGCAGCGGCCATTTTTCTCTCTCAGTCTTCTGTAAAGGAGGTAGACATCGCTATGTGCGGGCCGCCATTCCTTGCCCCGTCCCTAACTGGCCCCTTGAGAAGGTGGTGGCGAGCTGCCTTCTCACACCGCTGCAGTTTTGTGCGGCATAGACGCACCCCAGGGCGCCGTGCAGGATTTCCAGGACGGCGACCTGACACAAAGAGCACAGCAAGATCCCACAGGCGGCAGCGGCGTCTCCGTAAGTCACAGGACTGGTCGCGATCCCAGCCTTAATCACTTGAAGAAGAACCGGACTGGACTGGAAACTCTGCTTTCTCTCTCCACTGACGCTGCCAGACTCCACTGAGTTTCTCCAGCAATTTCTGTCTTTGTTTCAGGTTTTGAGGTTCGATCCCCACCGCGGCAGATGGTGAAATTTGAATTCAGTAAAAATTTGGAACTAAAACAAATCTTCTGGTGGCCAGGTAACCACAGTTGAATAGTTTGGAAATCCACCTGGTTCACCAACGTCCTTTAGAGAGGGAAATCTGCCAACCTTAGCGAGTCTGGACTACACGTGATTCCCGACCCACAGCGATGTGGTTGACTCGTAACTTTTCTTCACACGCTTAACAAATGCTGGTCAATCCCAAAAATGAGCACACAATCGTTGTAAGTGACTTTTTGTAATGCATACATGGGCAGTAGATATCTCTGGTTAGACCAACACTCACCCTTAATTGCCTGGGGGTGGGTGGGAGTTGTGTGTTAACCACATTGCTGTGGGTCTGGGAGTCTTGCCAATGAGCCAAGAGGCAGGAGACTGCAGGCTGAAGAATTACTTTAGTGCGAGAAACCTGTTGCAATCTGAAAAATGCAGCCTGATAGCAGACTCAAACAATAATTCACCAAAAGGAACTGGTTAAATATACCAGGGAGGGCTGGGCAAGAAAACATGGTCTATGAGTGTGAGTAAATGGGATTTTTTTTGTAAAAGAACCAACACAGGTAGAGTTTTCCAAAAGGCCTATATTGTAGACAACGCTGGTTAATGTTCTGTCCTTAAATCTCTGAATTTTAAAACTAAACAGCCCCATCAGAGACAGAGACGCACTCAGGAATCTAAGAGGCTTGTAAACATCCCCTTATATCAGGATATTTTAGCAAGCATTGTCAAACAAAGCGAAGATGGACTGGTTATTAATACTGACACTGACTTCCTAAAGCAGCCGCTCAGCTCTTGAGAGGCACGGTATCTTTGACACGATCCAGGGAGCAGTTCCGAACAAACCGGGAACAATCCGCAGCTCTGGAAACTTCCGCGTAGCCCGGGACGCTCTTCAAAGTAGACACACTCTCGATTCAGAAGTCAGAAGATCACGGGTTTGAGTTGAAGTCAATGCATCGTCTGAGCCGACACTCCCAGGGGATGTACTGAGGGTCTGATGCACCTTCGGATGAAACGTTAAACTGAGCACACACACACGCCCACAGCGCCCCCAACCCCACCCCCACCCCCACCTCTGGCCTCTCAGGAGGACATTAGGCAGATCAGGGGGTTCTGGCTAATCCTTATCCCTCAAACATCACCATTAAAACACTGGTCGTTATAGGGTCATGCAGCATGGAAACAGACCCTTCGGTCCAACCATTCCGTGCCGACCATAATCCCAAATTTATCCAGTCCCACCTGCCTGCTCCCGGCCCATATCCCTCCAAACTCTTCTGATTGCTATTTTTGGGAGCTTGCTGTGCACAGTTGGCTTCCACTTTTCTCAGAGAGGGAATTGCCAGGATTTTGACCCAACCATGGTGAAGGAACAACGATATATTTCCAAGTCAGGGTGATGGGTGACTTGGAGGGGATCTTGCAGGGGGTGGTGTTCCCATGTATCTGCTGCCCTCATCCTTCTAGATGGGAGTGGCCGTGGGTTCGGGAGGTGCTGTGTGCAAGGGAGGGTGATAGCGTTGTCAGTGTGAGTTAGCATCCTGAGGCTAATTTGCACACAGCAAGATCCCACAACGAGTAATGTATAACATGTGATGAGGTAAAATGTGTGTGCTCGCGGACAATGGATAGCACAAAGACAGAAATTTGCTGCAGAAACTCAGCAGGTCTGGCAGCATCCGTGGAGAGAGAAAGCAGCGTTAACGTTGTGACTCAAGTGACCCTTCCTCACAAGGGACCGAAACATTAACTCCATTTCTCTCACCACAGATACTGCCAGACCTGCTGAGTTTCTCCAGCAATTTCTGTTTTGGTTTCTCATTTACAGCATCTGCAGTTCATACGGCATGGAAACACACTGTTCGGCCCAACACGTCCATGTTGACCAGGTTTCCCAAACTGAACTAGTCCCACTTGCCTGCGTTTGGCCCATATCCCTCTAATTTTCAGGGGTAGTTTTTTCAAAAGAGAGGTTGACGATGTTGGACCTAGCTCAATGCTTATCAAATGCCACGGCATGTCGAGTACACATTGGCTTTCTCTCTCGCCTGTAGGGCCTGACCCTGAATTTTGAGATGGATTGCCAGTTTCAGGTTCTAGTGAGCACAGCCTCACTACATCAGGCTTTGGTCGGGGTCAATTAGCTTTGCAATGCAGGGTGATACCAACAGCGTGGATTCAACTCCTGCACCAGCTGAGGTTTCTATGAAGGACTTCGCAATGTCACATCAAACCACATCCTGTCATTTCTATCTCACCAGACAGAGCCTTTCTTTTCCCCTTGTTTTTTGACTTGATACCAGCAGCAAGATGATTCACCTTGAGGTCACAAAACCATAAAAAAAGAAGAAATGAAACCTCCACATTGATAACTACAGCTGTTGGAGCATTTTCATCACATTTCAATTGTACCGTCCAGTAAGTGCTGTGTATGTTTATAAATATAGACTCCCAACTGCCTGGAAGCAGGCCATTCAGCCCACATTGACCCTCTGAAGAGCATCCCAACCAAATGCACCCCTTACCCTGTAAGTTACCCTGTAAGTGCCAGCTCTCTCCTTCTGCCTGAACACTCTTGTCCACACAATGGAAAGATTTACCAGCAGTGGGTACTTTTCAGAACAGAGAGACCTGGGTTGATTCTCCTTGGATCTGATACAGCCAATCCCAAACAAGGATAAACAAGGATATAAACACACCAAGAAATTTACAGAAACAGACAGCATAAACCTTTCTAATAGCCTGTACTAGGGTGGCTCTGTGGTTAACATTGCTGTTCGATTCTTACCTTTGGGCAACTGTCTGTGTGGCGTTTGTATTTTGTCTGCATGGGTGGGTTTCCTCTGGGTGCTCTGGTTTTATCCCATTGAACCAAAGATGTGCCAGCTGGGTGGATTGGTCATGCTGACTTGTCCAGGGATGTGCAGGCTAGGTGGATAGGGTAAGGGGTGAATTTGATTGGGATGCTCTTCAGAGGGTCAGTGTGGGCTGAATGGTCTGCTTCCAGGCTGTTGGGAGTCTATATTTATAAACATACACGGCACTTACTGGAGGGTTCAATTGAAATGTGATGAAAATGCTCCAACAGCTTTATTTATAAATGTGGAGATTTTATTTCTTTTTTATGGTTTTCATCTCATTAAAGGGCTTAGTTGTGATTGTTTTTTATTCATCCACAGGACCTGCTGTAGGAAGGATATTATGAAGCTGAAGAAGGTTCAAAAAGATTTACCAGGATGTTGTTGGGTCTGGAGGGTTTAAGTTATAAGGAGAGGCTAGATAGGCTGGGATCTTTATCATTAGAGCGCAGGAGGCTGAGAGGTGACCTTATAGAGGTTTATAAAATCCTGAGGGGCATGGATAGGGTGAATAGCCAAGGTCTTTTCCCTGGGATTGGGGATTTCAAGACTAGGGACATATTTTTAAGGTGAGAGGAGAGAGATTTAAAAAAGACATGAGGGGCAATTATTTTAAACAGAGAGGTTCATGTGTGGAATGAAGTTCCAGAAGAAGTGGTGGATGTGGGTACAGTTACAACGTTTAAAAGACATTTGGATAAGTACATGAATAGGAAAGGTTTGGAGGGATATGGGCCAGGCAGGTGGGACTAGCTTAGTTTGGGATTCCTTCATTCATTCACGGGCTGAGGGCATTGCTGGCGAGGCAGCATTTATTGCCCAGAGGGCAGTTCAGAGTCAACCACATTGTTGTGGCTCTGGAGTCACATGTAGGCCAGACCAGGTAAGGATGGCAATTCCTTCTCTAAAGGACATTAGTGAACCAGATGAGTTTTCCCCAACAATCAATTCACGGTCATCATTAGATTCTTAATTGCAGATATTTATTGAATTCAAATTCCACATTTGCCATGGTGGGATTCGAACGCAGGTCCTCAGAATGTTACCTGGGTCTCTGGATTAACAGTCCAGCAATAATACCACACAGCCATCGCCTCCCCTTAGGGTCAGCATGGACTGGTTGGGCTGAAGGGTCTGTTTCTGCGCTGTGTGACTATGTGAGCATCACTGACTAGGCCAGCACTTATTGCACATCCCAGAGGGCAGGTAAGAGTCAATGACATTGCTGTGAGTCTGGAGTCACACGTAGGCCAGAGCAGGTAAGGGCAGCGGATTTCCCTCACTCATTAGTGAGTCAGATAGTTTTTTTGTTCCCAACCTGCCCCAAATATGCATGGTCATCGTTAGACTCTTAATTCCAGATTTAGTCAACCATCTACCATGGCAGGATTTGAACCCACATCCCCAGAACATTACATGGGTCTCTGGATTAACAGTCCAGCAATGATACCACTCGCTTCCCCATCAAAGGGCAACAACCTGGATTTTTAACTCTGTTTCTCCTCACAGAAGCTGACCTTTTCCAGTTTTTCTTCGCTCTTCCTTCAGACTTCCAACAGCTGCTTTTGTACTCAGATACGCCTTTAAGACAGAGAATCACTGATACTCCTACAGGAGCACGCTACCAGAGGCAGGGGGCACGGATGAGGGGAGATTCCCGATCTCTTTTTCAAATGAGGAAGTTGGTAAATATTTACAAAAGGGATATTTTTTTCGAAAAAGAAAAGCTGTGAGGAATAGGAAGATGGGGTAGAAGAATAATTGGATAGCTTTCTGAAGGCATGATGGGTAAAATGGCCTCCTGCCATGTTGTACATTCCTGGGATTTGCTTATGTAAACTCACTACGGTAGATCCCAGCCCGTGATGGTTCCTTGAGGCGAGAAATCTCTGTCAAAATGGTGAATGGATATCTTACACAAATCTTCATTTATTGCTCAGTAATAAATACTTGCCCCCAATACCATAAGTTAAACCTTTCCTAGACTGAGTCTTCCCAATCATCTAGAAGGACAAAGGGCAGCAGATACATGGGAACACCACCCACCCTGAAAGCTCCCCTCCAAGCCACTCACCATCCTGACTTGGAAATATATCGCCGTTCCATCAGTGTCGCTGGGTCAAAATCCTGGAACTCCCTCCTAAAGGGCATTGTGAGTCTCCCTGTAACACATGGACTGCAGCGGTTCAAGAAGGCAGCTCACCACCACCTTCTCAAAGGGTATTAAGGAACACCAGAACAGGAGTAGGCCATTCAGCCCCTTGACTCTGTTCCATCACTCAATGAGATCACAGCTGATCTGTGGACTGAATCCATATACCTGCCTTTGGCTCATATCCTTTTGCTTAGCAAAAGATTATCTATCTCAGATTTAAAATTAACAACGGATCCAGCATGCGCTACCTTTTTTGGAAGAGTTCCAAATCTCTACCACCCTCTGTCTGTCAACGTGCTTCCTAATCTCTCTCCTGAATGGTCTAGCCTTAATTCTCTTATGTCCCCTTGAAACCACAACCAGTGGAAATAGTTTACCTTGACCGACTCTGTCTTTTCCTGTTGATATGTTGAAGCCTTCAATCAGATCACCCCTTCGCCTTCTAATTAACTCCATGAAGGCTGGTATTCTGTCACAAAGTCATCCTTTATTTACATTGTACATAACATGCATAGTACACAACACTGACTCAGCTAGTTCAGAGATGTCTCCTAAAGTGAGCAGAACCTCTGACACTCCTGTTTATGTCTGTCAGCCAGGGCTCCCTGATTGGACCATGTTAACAGCCCCAATCAGGGAACTCATATTCTGTGAGGTCCACATGGCTGACCTAATTTCAATGCAAAACTGGCCCCATTTGCCTGCGTTTCGCCCATTTCCTTCAAAACCTTTCCTACTCATGTACCTGCCCAAATGTCTTTCACATGTTGTAACTGAACCAGCATTCTACCACTTCCTCTGGCAGTTTCTTTTTTTAGGTTACTGAGGTATTGCAGGATCGTAAGTCAAATCAATCGAAGATCTCCTGATGCCATGATGAACCAACCCTCAACAATGTCGTGCATCAGGTGTAATTAGCAGTACAAGAGCAGTAATTTCCATACAGTCGAGAGAACGTTGAGGGGGAGTTGTGGTTTCTGTGAAGCTGAGCGCAGACCAAAGCAAATGGTGCAGATGTTTGCTAGAGTTTGTAGCTCACACCAATCAACAGCTACTGGGTACTTTACACATAACAGCCATCGCAAATAACCACTCCCTCGTTTTCTCATCAAATGTCTGAGCCAATTTTTCTAAAACTCCCATGTCCCTCCTTCAGTAGATTCGAATTGTAAATGTCGCTCTGTTGCTATATGTTTCCTCTCCGACTTATCAGGTTCTGCATTCAAAGGAACAGCAGGACATAATCATGAAAGAAAATAAAAGCAGACACTCAGGGTCAGGACTGAAGGAGTGCCGCACTGTCAGAGCGTCAATGCTGCACTGTCGGAGGGTCAGTAATGAGGGAGCGCCGCACTGTCGGAGGGTCAGCGCTGAAGGAGTGCCACACTGTTGGAGGGTCAGCGCTGAGGGAGCGTCGCACTGTGGGAGGGTCAGTGCTGAGGGAGCGCCCCACAGTCGGAGGTTCAGTATTGAGGGAGTGTCGTACTGTCGGAGGGTCAGCACTGAGGGAGTGCCGCACTGTCAGAGGGTCAGTGCTGAGGGAGTG
>NC_063370.1:7068614-7073003 GCF_021869965.1 Rhincodon typus
CGCACTGTCGGAGGGTCAGTGCTGAGGGAGTGCCGCACTGTCAGAGGCTCAGTGCTGAGGGAGTGCTGCACTGTCGGAGGGTCAGTACTGAGGGAGTGCCACACTATGAGCCATGCTGAACTCTGCACAATGCATTCAACTGATGCCTCCATCTGCCTGTTTCATGGATGCAAATTTGTTTTTAAACACATGGCATTATTTTGAAGAGGAATGGGTTTTGGCGGGTGGGGGGGTTAGTTGGGGGATTGTGGTGTCTCCCCTGTGGCCAATGTTTATCCCACAATCAATATGATGAGGAAGGGAGAAACTTCGTGTGGCCATTTCCACATCGAATGCCAATGGGATCTTGCTGTGCAGAAATGAGTGGCCCCCATTTCCCCTCCTGCGTGACCACGGAGACTGCCCCGTGCTGACTGGAATGTGCCTTGAGCCGCCTTTATCTTGCAAAGTGCTTTGTAGATCTGCCTATTCATATTTCCCGAAATGACTGCGTTTCCCTTCCCCTTCTGACGCCTTGTCATCCTTTTTCTGTTACTTTCTATTTATGGAATCGCCTTGAGAAAAAGGATATTCCTGAATGAGTGGCAAAAGGCTTTCCTGAGTTCCCTCTCCTCCTTCTGCTCTGGGACTTTGAGCGAAGTATTATTCGATCGCGCTTGTAAATCTGTCCTCTCACTGTGGATGCTGGCCTTAATTGTGACTAGCAGCTCTCTCAACGTCTGCTTTGAGTGAGATACAAACAGCTCACATGCAAACCTTGGCATTGTGGGTCTAACTGCAGCACCCTGGGTCAAAATCCTGAGAATTCCCTCCCTAAGGGGCATTGTGGGTCTACACACAGCCCCCCGGGTCAAAATCCTGGGAATTCCCTCCCGAAGGGGCATTGTGGGTCTACACACAGCCCCCCTGGGTCAAAATCCTGGGAATTCCCTCCTGAAGGGGCATTGTGGGTCTACTCAAAGCCCCCTGGGTCAAAATCCTGGGGATTCCCTCCCTAAGGGCATTGTGGGTCTACTTGCAGCCCCCTTGAGTCAAAATCCTGGGAATTCCCTCCTGAAGGGGCATTGTGGGTCTACTCGCAGCCCCCTTGGGTGAAAATCCTGGGAATTCCCTCCCGAAGGGGCATTGTGGGTCTACTCGCAGCCCCCCTTGGTCAAAATCCTGGAAATTCCCTCCCTAAGGGCATTGTGGGTCTACTTGCAGCCCCCTTGGGTCAAAATCCTGGGAATTCCCTCCCTAAGGGGCATTGTGGGTCAACCTACAGCACATGGACTGCAGCGGTTCAAGAAGGCAGCTCACCCCCACCTTCTCAAGGGGGCAACTAGGGACGGGGGATCAATGTTGGCACAACTCAGCAATGCCCACAGCCTATGACTCAATAAAAAAATTGGGAAGAGCAGACCTGTAGGGAATAGGGGGATTTCAAATAACCAGAAACTAACTCAATGGAAGCCTGCACTCGTTGTCCCATTGAATGAGAATTTGTATAAAATTTATTCATCCCTGAGATGACACTTGATCCCTAATTGTCCCCTTGAGAAGGTGGGGGTGAGCTACCTGCAGTCCTCCTGCTGTGGGTTGACCCACAACGCCCTTAGGGCGCCCTTCAGCGGCGATATATTTCCAAGTCAGGATGGTGAGTGGCTCAGAGGGAACTTGCAGGGGGGGTGGTGTTCCCATGTGTCTGCTGCCCCTTGTCTTCCTATAAGGCCATGTAATGTAGGAGCAGTAACAGGCCATTCGACCCATCAAGTCCAGTCCACTTTTCAATGAGATCATAGCTGATCTGATCTACCTCAACTCCACATCCCTGCCGTTTCCCCACAACCCTCGATTCCCTTACTGATTAAAAATCTCTCTAACTCTGCCTTGAATATACTTAATGACCCAGCTTCGACAGCCCTCTGTGGTAAAGAATTAAACAAATTCACTGAGAGAAGAAATTCCTCTTCATCTCTGTCTTAAATGGGCAACCCCTTGTTCTGAGATGATGTCTTTCTGGTCCTAGACCCGGGGGGTAGAGATTGTGGGTTTGGAAGTTGATGACAGAGGAGCCTTGGCGAGTTGCTGCAGTGCATCTTGTAGATGGTACACACTGCTGCGACTGAGCCTTGACAGAGGAGGGGGTTCACCCTGAGGACTCACCTTTCCCCACATTCCCCCATGCCCACCCTGGTGCCACTGGCCTCGAGGATGTTGGGGGGGGTGGGGTATAACAATTGACCTCAGTGCCATGTAACCAGCAAGTCAGAAAAATTGCATCCCTGACCTCTGCTATTTCTCATTCATTGATGACCAG
Organism: Rhincodon typus; assembly: GCF_021869965.1. Classification (NCBI taxonomy): domain Eukaryota; kingdom Metazoa; phylum Chordata; class Chondrichthyes; order Orectolobiformes; family Rhincodontidae; genus Rhincodon; species Rhincodon typus. Next base: position 7,070,914 of record NC_063370.1, read on the forward strand.
TGACCTCTTAACTATGTCAAAGGCACTATATAAATGCACATTCATTCATTATCAGTCAGCAGAGTTAAAAGTGGACAAACAGGACATCTCCCCATGGCTTGGAGTTTCATGCACAAAGGAGAGAATTTTACCCCAAAGAGGCTGTTTGTTATCTACGTGTGAACTTTGGAACCAGCTGAGATCGGAAGGCTTTACAAGGGAACCCTTGTCAATTAAACGTACTCGGGAGATTCCCAAGAAACCAAAGACTCCCCCCAATACCTTTGCTCCACGTTAATAATGCTCTTCCAGGGATTCACAGGCTCAATGAATGAAGGAGCAACCTGCATTTGTGTAGTGCCTCTCCCAATCTTAGGACTTCCGAAAACGCTTCACAGCCTTATGGGGTACTTTCGTGACTCATTCACTCGGGGTTTATATTCTCTCATGGGATGTGGGCATCAATATTGAGGTCATCCATTATTACCCACCCCTAATTGCCCCTTGAACTAAGTGGCCCTTTCAGAGGGAAGTTAAAAGGTGGGGGGAGAGAGGAGGAGAGAAGGAGTAGAGAGAAAGGGAGGAGGGGAGGGGAAGGGAGTAGAGAGAAGGGGACGGAGGAGAGAGGAGGAAGAGAGAAGGGGAGAGAGAGCAGGGAGAGAGGGGGAAAAAAGGGAAGGGGGAGAGGGGTGAGAGAATGAGGGAGGAGAAAGAGAAGGGGATAGGGAGGGGGGAGAGAGAAGGGGAGGGATAGAGGGGGAGAGACGGGGAGGGGAGAGAGGGAGAGAGTGGGGGAGAGGGAAGGAGAGGGAGAGGGGGAGGGAAAGGGGGAAGGGGGAGACAGAGGGGACGGGCGGGGTGTGGGAGATTGGGAAGCGGGGAGAGGGAAGGGGAGGGCAAGGGGTGAGAGAGAAGGGAAGGAGGGGGGAGGAGAGGGGGAGAGAGAGGGGGAGTGGAGATGGGTGGAAAAGGGGGAAGAGAGGAGGCAGGAGAAGGGGGAGGGGGAGAGAGAAGGGGAGCGGGAGATGAGGGGATAAAGATGAACCCACATCACGGGGGCTGCAGGGGTTTGAGATGGGGTCAGCTCAGTGTCACCTTTTCAAGGGCCATAAACAACGGCACACTCACCTACCCACCCCCCCCAACCCCGTAACCCCCATACCAAAACCGAATAAACAGCTGGGTAATGTTCCAATCAGTCTGTTATCCTTCACACAGCGTCAGTTAGAATGGGGCAGATATTGGTCAGTGCACCAGGGGTGGGGATAATTCTCAGCCATCTCCCTCTTCTCCTCCACTTCTCTCTCCCTCCTCTCTCTCTCTCTCTCTGTCCCCTTCATTGGAATAGCACTGTAAGACATTGCACATCCCCTTGAGAGTGCAGGCTGGATGGATGATAGTTGTGTAAAGCCAACAATGTAGTGCTGGCTCAGTACCGAGCTGGGAGCAGCTGCCAGGCCTGGCCTGGATAAGAGAGCCTCGATCTCTCTCCTTGTGTGACAAATTGCCCCTTTGACATCCTGGCAGTGCCAACTGCCGTCTGAATAAAAACCGAAAGAACTGCGGATGCTGTAAATCAGGAGCAGAAGCAGAAGTTGCTGGAAAAGCTCAGCAGGTCCGGCAGCGTCCGCGAAGAGAGAAAGCAGAGCTAACGTTTCGGGTCCGGTGACCCTTCCTCAGAAATGCCATCTCACCGCTGCCCTAGAGGCAAGGTGATGAATGGTGTTCGTTGGCCGCTTGTCAACTTCAATCAGTCCAATATCTTTGTCACTTCCCCAGACGGGCACGCCCACAGCTGGCCACTACGCACACAGGAAGGAATCGCAAGTGTTTGAAAACAGACCTGGCTCAAGTGCCAAGTCTGCATTGCCAATCTCGAGTGTGATATTGTCAAGCTGAATAAATAGGTTCCCACAGAAAGAGGAAGCTGTGCTTTGGTTTGGTGATGAGGTGGCTGCTGTTCTTTAGATATTTTTAGAGTCTGTGAATAAGGTCAGCAAATGAATTACAACAGATGTCAACCGGACAAGTCCATTGGAGCAAACACACAGAGGCGTCAGGGGTGGCACGGGCAGTTCAAAGTAGGAACCTGAGCCCAGCTCCAGCCTGGG
>NC_063370.1:7073013-7074865 GCF_021869965.1 Rhincodon typus
CCAGCTCCAGCCTGGGGACCACGGCCCAGCTCCAGCCTGGGGACCACAGCCCAGCTCCAACATGGGACCTGAGCCCCGCTCCAACATGGGAACTGAGCCCAGCTCCATCTTGGGGACCACAGCCCAGCTCCAGCCTGGAGACCATAGTCCAGCTCTGTTCTAAGGACCATAGTCCAGCTCTGGCCTGAGGACCACAGCCCAGCTCTGACTTTGGAACCACAGGCAAGCTCCAACCCGGGGATGACAGTCCAGCTCCAACGTAGAGACCTCATCCCAGCTCCGTCCTAGGGACCTCAATTACACCTTCAGTTCAAACCAATGAAGGAGCTAAGTGTTACCAACAAAACGATAACTTTAGCCTGCTGCTCCATTCAATCTGATGATGGCTGATCTTGAGTTTCAATCCCCATTTCCAGCCATTATCCTTATCCCTCCATTCCCTGCGACAGCCAATCACTGGCTCTCTCCCGGCCTTACCCGTTTTCAAAGATGGAGCATTCACACCATCTGGAGCAGAGAATTCCATTGATTCACAGCCACACTGGGTGAAGCACATTCTCCTTGTCACTGTCCTAAATGCTCAGTAGTTTATTCTGAGACTGTACCCCCTGGATCTTCAATTCCCCAACCAATGGATTCATCTCTCAGAGTTGACATTGACCAGATCATTCGGAATCTCAGTTCGCTGAGTGAAATCGTCTTTTGTAATTCTGAACCCTGGATTTTCAACAATTTTACAAAACTCAGCAACCCAGGAGCTTTACTTTCTGTTTAAAAGAGTAGAGGGAGCTCTACGTTGGATCTAGTTTCCTGTTGTATGTGTACAGAGAGTGTTTGATGGGAACAGTGTAGATAAGTCATTAATTTTAGTTTAAAATAGCGCAGGCTTTACACTGTATCTAACCCCATGCTGTCCCTGTCCTGGGAGTGTTTGATGGGGATATTGTACAAGAAGCTTTACTCTGTATCTAACCCCGTACTGTCTCTATCCTGGGAGTGTTTGATGGGTATAGCGTACAGGAAGCTTTACTCTGTATCTAACCCCGTACTGTCTCTGTCCTGGGAATGTTTGATGGGGACAATTTGGAGAGAGCTTTACTCTGTATCTAACCCAGTGCTGTCCCTCTCCTGGGAGATTTTGATGGGAACAGTGTAGAGGAAACTTTACTCTGTATCTAACCCTGTGCTGTCCCTGTCCTGGGAGATTTTGATGGGAACAGCGTAGAGGAAACTTTACACTGTATCTAACCCCGTGTTGTCATATTGCTGCAAATGTTTGATGCTCTTAGAAAGAGGTGAGATATTTCCTGGGATTTCGGATAAGTGATCTACTGCCCAGATATAACAATTAAAATTGCAGCGTTTACTGGAACTGTGATTCCAGACAAATCCCATATGATATGTCAAAACCTGCAGCCTATTATGCACTAATTCTTAAACCCTGTTCACTTCCTTGTTTAACATTCTCAATCCTCCAGGTTGCCTGGGCTCTGGTCATGAAAATATCAATGGCCTGAATATTTACTGCTTTGTTCGTAATAGTGGTCATATATACAGGTGCAAGGTGTGGTTTAGTTAAGTACTTAGGGCACTTATGAAGTGAGACCACTTTTTCCTTTCTCATGATTATAATCATGGCCGTGGGGAGGGGCCGCACAGTTCCAACAGTAATCAGGCTTTCCATAAGCAGTGCCGCATGATCCTTACAAAGATATTTTCATTTAAATTGATCAAATTCCTTTAAGTTCTCCCTTTATTTACATTGTCCCTTTAAGAGCCATGGGGTTAGATGCAGAGTAAAGCTGCCTCTACCCCGTCCCAATCAAACACTCTCAGGACAGGGACAGCACGG
>NC_063370.1:7074875-7079832 GCF_021869965.1 Rhincodon typus
CCTCTACCCCGTCCCAATCAAACACTCTCAGGACAGGGACAGCACGGGGTTAGATACAAAGTAAAGCTCTCTCTACACTGTCCCCATCAAACACTCCCAGGACAGGGACAGCACGGGGTTAGATACAGAGTAAAGCTCTCTCTACACTGTCCCCATCAAACACCCCCAGGACAGGGACAGCACAGGGTTAGATACAGAGTAAAGCTCCCTCTACACTGTCCCCATCAAACCCTCCCCAGATCAGAGACAGCACAGGGTTAGATACAGTGTAAAGCTTTCTCTACATTGTCCCCCATCAAACGCTCCCAGGACGAGGACAGCACAGGGTTAAATACAGAGTAAAACTGCCTCAACACTGTCCCCATCAAACACCCCCAGGTCAGGCACAACATGGGGTTAGATACAGAGTAAAGGTTTCTCTACATTATCCCCATCAAATACTCCCAGGACAGGGACAGCACAGGGTTAAATACAGAGTAAAACTCCCTCTACACTGTCTCCATCAAACACTCCCAGGACAAGGACAGTATGGGGTCAGATGCAGAGTAAAGCTTCCTCTACACTGTCCCCCCATCAATCACTGCCAGTTCAGGGACAGCACAGGGTTAAGTACAGAGTAAAGCTCTCTCTACACTGTTCCCCATCAAACACTCCCAGGACAGGGACAGATACAGAGTGAGGCCTGCACTGTCCCTAAGATGAATTTCTCATTGTGTGTCCCGCTCAGGAAGGGAGTGTTACATCAGGGAGTGGAGTGGCTTGGAAATAACACATTGCTCCTGCTGTGACGCGTGAAACAAATGGGACTTTTTAAATTTGGAAAAAAAAACATAAGTTCTTGACATGCGGGCAGCATTGCCCAAATTGGTCCCTGAGAATGTGTTTCTCTTGCTGCAGTCCCTGTGCAGTGCTGTTGGGGAGAAATGTGTCTGGGCTTGGACCCTTTAACAAACCCCCCCACACCCCCTGTGAAAAGCCAGTGATCCGGGAAGGAGGGAGTTAATCATTCTTCTCGATGGGCGACAAGCTTAGTCCTTTGAGAAAAGCTTACTGGACGCCCAGGGATTCTTATAAACCACTTCCTGCTTCTCAGACTCTATTGTAAGGAGTTGTCAGCAGCTTTCTAAACAGTGTACAACAGGTTGGACATAGAGTCCTCTGTCTCTGCTTCTTAGCATACACACACACAGAGAGAGAGAGAAAGAGATCGAAAGCAAGGAAAGGAGCGTGAGAGAGAAAGTAGAAGGAAGGGAAATTTTAAAAAACACACACACACACAGGACGAGAGAACCATCGCAGCACCTGTGCAGTGAGCTGAAGGCGAACAGGGAATTTCAGAGTGAATGTCTAAAGTTTAAATCGATCACATCGAAGGCTGACTGTGAATCCAATCCAGCCCTATATCGGCTTTAGGGTGCTGCTGGAGAATGCTTTTTGCAAAAGGAGGCAGAACTGAAATGTGTGACTGAGCAGCAATTTTTTTTTTCTCTGCCTGAACCGAAGAGGAAATCGCTGCAAACACTGAGATTTGGAGCTAACAGTTTGATACCTTGGGACAGCGGGACTATGGAAGTGAATCTCTTGTCATCACCTGGGACCTGCAACTTCGACTTTTAAGGTCATTTTTCCCCCTATTTTCTTCTTAAATGTTTTTATTATCGCAGTCGGTGGCTGTCATAGAAGGGGAGGGAGGAAGAGAATTGATGCTTTGCAATTAAATTCTACCAATGTGCAGATTTCCAGGCAGGCAGAGCTGCCAACTTTCTCTCTCTTGCTAGATATAATAATTTTGATTCTTTCTGACTCCTTGGGTGTCAGTTGGTTCTCTCTCTCTCTCCCCCCTTCCTTTTGAATGCTCTCCTCCATCTCTGGAATTCTCCATGCCAAACTATTGTTGATGCTCAGTGCCAGAGGAGCTGGGGCGATGTGGGGGCTCAGAGGGAACAGGGACCCCCTCGGATTGAGGGTGAACGGGCTCCGAGGCGTCCGTGCGCAGCCCCAAAGGCCGCTCGGTCCCACCCTCCGATTCTCTCCCACCCCAGCCAGGCTCGCGTTCCACCATCACCCGAAGAGAGTCGTGGCAGAAATGGGGCAGAAAGATTTTGGGAAGCACCGAGAGAGGGAGAAACTGATGCCTTTGGTGGGACGGTTTGAGGACAAGTTGGGTGTTGAATAAATGAATCAGGCCACTCAGCCCCTCCAAATCCACCTGGATAATCTTTTGCTCATTAAGAATCTATCCAAGTCTGCCTTAGGACGTCCCAAGACTTTGCTTCCGCCACTACCATTTTTGAAGAAGTGCATTCCAAAGACACTCGGCCCTCTGCGAGAAAACGTTATCCTTATCTCTGTCTCTATTGGACAAGCCCTTTATTTTCACCCATGAGCCCTGGTCCCAGATTTTCCCACACCCACCCTCAGGTTCTTAAACAAGGAAAACAGAAATTGTTGGAGAAACTCAGCAGGTCTGGGGAGAGAGAAATGCAGTTAACATTTCCAAGTCCAGTGACCCATCTGGATCAATCAAGTCACCTCTTAGTCTTCAGGTACAAGCTCAACCTGTCCAACTTTGCTTTTAAAAGACAACCCACTTGCTCCAGGTATTGGATGGCACGGTGGCTCAGTGGTTAGCACTGGTGCCTCACAGCGCCAGGGACCTGGGTTCAATCCTACCCTCGGGTGCCTGTCTGTGTGGAGTTTGCACCGTCTCCCTGTGTCTGCGTGGGTTTCCTCCGGGTGCTCCAGTTTCCTCCCACAGTCCAAAGATGTGCAGGTTAGAGTGGATTGGTGATGCTATAGTGCCCATGGATGTGTGGATGCAGGGTTACAGGGATGGGGGTGGGGGAAGGTGCCCTGGATGGGATGATCTCCCAAGAGACAGTGTGGATTCAAAGGGCTGAATGACCTGCTTTCCACACTGTAGGGATTCTATGATTCTATTAGGCTGGTAAATCTTGACCAGGCTGTGTCATGGTGCCAGGGGCCTGGGTTTCAGTGATGATTCTAATATGCTTACATCCCTCCTTAAATAAGATGGCTAGTACTGTACCCAGTATTCCAGATGAGGCCTCTCCAGCACCCTGCATACCTGAAGCATAACCCCTCAGTTTTTGTGAGACAACAAGGTGCAGGGATGGATGAACACAGCAGGCCAAGCAGCATCACAGGAGCAGAGAGGCCGCGCCTCGGGCCTAGACCCTTCATTCAGTTTCCCTTGCCATTGGTTCAAGGCAATTGGAAAAAAGAGGCCAGATCCTTTGTTTTATTCTCATACGGTGAGTGGTTAGGATCTGGAATGCACTTCTTAAGAGTGTGGTGGAAGAAGCAGGATCAATTGAGGTTTTTGCAAAAGAATTTGATGATTATCTGAAGTGAAGAAAAGCAGTCACAGGGCAGGGGGGAATTGGAAACAGTACTTTCCCAAACAGGGAATCTGCGGTGGCCTGACAACTCAGTTGAAGTCCCTTGCCCAAGTGTGAGGGGAGGAGGGCAATAAATGCCATGGGAAGGGGGAACAGGAGGGTGACTACTGAACAGAAGCCCTTATTCTGAATGCCCCCTCCCAGGACATTTCTCAACCTTCACCCAGAGGTTCCACTCCCCTACTCCCATAACAAGAAAACTAACATTTCTTTGGTGCAGCATTTCATGGTTGAGCAGCCCTAGGCCTCAGGCCGTCAGCTGCATGTAGCGTGGGACTCCAGTTGAACAAGGTACCTGATAGGCCAGAAGACCCTCAGGGGCTAATCAAGTGCCCGATTGGTCTTTTTTTTGATAGTGATGAGGTAGTGGTCTGGTTAACCACCAATGAAGAGTCAGTACAGTATGGGACCCTCTTGTTTGAGGTTCTGCTACCATCCCAGCATCCACATGTCAAGTCCACTCTGAATTTGACATAGAGTCATGCAGCATGGAAACAGACCTTTTGTCCAACTAGCCTTAGGGAAAAGACCTTTGCTATTCCCCTTATTCCCCTCGTGATTTTATAAACCGCTACAAGGTCACCCCCCACCCATCCCCAACCTCCTATTCTCCAGTGAAAAAAGCCCCGGCCTCTCCTTACAACTCAAACCCTCCATTCCTTGCAACATCCTGGTAAATCTCTTCTGAACCATCTCCTTGATTCCGTCTTTATTTCAAAAGTATACTTTATTCATAAAAATGTTTAAACATATGTATTCACTGAAGCAGTTCGATTCTGTAGAGTCTTACCGTATTGGGAAGAAACAATCATTGGAGTTTGACTCTCCCGCCTGTTCCAACAACCCAAAATCACTTCTTACGTATGCAACGTGTTATTTACAGATATTTAAGGCATAGGCCACCTTCCTTTCTCGTTTGCTCCCTCAGACTTCTGAGCAGAAAGTATCAGGCCCTTCACCTCAGTCCACAGGACATCCCTCTCTTCTCAGGGGTGATTGCATGCTCCTTCCAATTTTACCTCCTGCTAGTTGGCAAATCGTAGAATTCCCAGCTGCATGGAAGCAGGCCATTCGGCCCATTCAGTTTGCGCCAACCCTCTGAAGAGCATCCCACCCTGTCCCTGTGGCTAATCCCCACCTAGCCTGCCTGTCCCTGGACACCTTAGCATGACCAATCCACCCTAATCCGCACACCTTTGGACTGTGGGAGGAAACCGGAGCACCCGGAGGAAACCCACGCAGACGCAGGGAGAATGTGCAAACTCCACACAGACAGTCGTCCGAGGGTGGAATCGAACCTGGGTTCCTGGCGCTGTGAGGCAGCAGTGCTAACCACTGAGCCACCTGTGGAGGCCAGCAGATTCCCTCAGATTCTAAATAAAAACCGAAAGAACTGCGGATGCTGTAAATCAGAAACAAAAACAGAAATTGCTGGAAAAGCTCAGCAGATCTGACAGCATCTGTGGAGAGAAATCAGAGTCAACGCTGACTCTGATTTCCCTCCACAGATGCTGCCAGACCTGCTGAGCTTTTCC
>NC_063370.1:7080232-7093563 GCF_021869965.1 Rhincodon typus
CTGTTTTTTTGTCTGTGAGATTTTATTTGCTTGCTGGTTCAAAGACGCTCATCATGCATCTTTACGAAGCTGCCCGGGAATTAAAGGATCTATATTTTGCTCCTATGATGCTGCTTGGCCTGCTGTGTTCATCCAGCTCTGCACCTTGTTGTCAATAGATCAACGCACATTGATGGAGTGAGTTAGCGTTCAACCAATAAGGCTGAACCCATTGACTGACAGAGTGCAGTGTCTGGGAAACAAGAGAGAGTTGGTTGTGCGCACAATGGCTTATTAACAAGACAAATCAACCCACAGATCTGATAAAATGTGGATTACTCTCACCGCTGCGCAGCTTCATTTGGATTAGGTCACTTCAAATCTGTAGACTGCTTCTTTGTTGTTTGTTGTCTGGTTTTTTTTGAAGGAACTCTCCTGTGCCTACGTGATGCGTTGGCTGAGATCAGCTCAGAAGGACTCTTCTTTACTCTGGTGTGTCTGAGATTTCTGTGTGTGTGCAGGGAGGGCCACACGTGTAAATCTTAAATCCCCACGCTCCATTATTTTCAACACATCTCCACAATAACGAGCCCTGGTGGGTCATTAATTTTATATTCGCGCAAAGTCAAGCGAGGGGATGGGGAATCAATTGGCCCAACTTGTATCGCTCATAGAGTCATACGACACAGAAACAGACCCTTCGGCCCAACTCGTCCATGCTGAGCAGGTTTCCTAAACCAAACTAGTCCTGTTTTGGCCTGTGTTTGGCCCATATCCCTCTAAATCCTTCCTATTCATGTATCCATCCAGATGCCTTTTAAATGTAATTGTACCAGCCTCCGCCACTTCCTCTGGCAGCTCATTCCATACACGCACCACCCTCTGTGTGAAAAAGTTGCCCCCTCAAGTCCCTTTTAAATCTTTTCCCCTCTCACCTTAAACCTGTGGCAAAATGCAAAATGTGCAGGCTTGGAGGGACGAAGGGCCTGTTCCTGAGCTGTACTGTCCTTTGTTCTGTGCCCTCTAGTTTTGGACTCCCCTATCTTGGGACAAAGACCTTTGACTATTCGCCTTAACTATACCCCTCATGATTTTATAAACCTCCTACAAGGTCATTCCTCAGCCTTGGACGCTCCAAGGAGAAAGGTTCTGGCCTCTCCAGCCTCTCCTTGTGACTCAAACCTTCCGGTCACTTCCCCAGTTTTCATCTTCGTTCTCAAATCTCTCCATGACCTTGCATCCTTCCTATCTCAACAACCTCCAACAGCCCTGCAAAACCCTCCAAGGCTTCTGCACTCCTCAAACTCCCCCAAGTCCCATGAGCATTGCAAATTTTAATTGCTTTACCATCGGTAGTAATAGTTTCAGTTACCAAGTACTAGAATGCCCTCCATTAAAGCTCTTCGTCCATCTTTTTGAAAAGCTTATTAAAAACCTCCTTGGTCAGCCAAGCTTTTGATCGCCTGATCTAAAAACTACCTCATGCAGGTCCGTATCATATTTTGTTTTATAGTGCTCCCCTGAAGCACCTTGGGAGCCTTCATTACACTAAAGGTGCTACTTAAATAGAAGTTGTTGCTTTATTTCCCTGGAAGGGTCAGAACAGCAACCTATTATAGAATCCCTACAGTGTGGAAACAGGCCATTTGGCCCATCAAGTCCACACCAACCCTCTGAAGAGCATCCCGCCCAGACCCATACCCCCCTACCCTATCCCTGTAACCCTGCATTTCCCATGGCTAACCCACCTAACCTGCACATCCCTGGACAATTTAGCAAATCAAACTAGTCCATGCTGACTGAGCAGACATCAGCTTTGCCATCTATGGTTGCACATATTCATAGAATCCCTACAGTGTGGAAGCAGGCCATTCAGCCCATCGAGTCTGCACTCACCCTCCGAACAACACCCCACTCAGACACACCCCTGTACCCTATCCTTGTAACCCTGCATTTCCTGTGGCTAGCCCACCTAACTTATACATCCCTGGATGCTATGGGGAAATTTAGCATGGCCAACCCACCCTAACCTGCACATCTTTGGACTGTGGGAGGAAACCAGAGCACCCGGAGGAAACCCATGCAGACACGGGGGAGAATGTGCAAACTCCACACAGACAGTCGCCCGAGGCTGGGATCGAACCCGGGTCCCTGGCACTGTGGCCACTACACAATGGCATTTCAGTCTCTCTCTCTCTCTCTTCCTCCCACTGCAGACCTGCCCAACTTTCTCTGAAATTCTGTTTTCTTGTTTTGTTCTCACTCTCATGATAAGAATGGTCCTTTCTAAGCTTCCTGGATCACAGGATGGAAACCAGGGCAAGAGCCAGATTTTCAGGATTTGAGAGCAGTAGGAGTGGATTAAGCAACATTACATTTGTATAGCGCCTTTCACAGCTGTAGGGTGTTCCAAGTTCCTTTGGCACGTAGGAACCAAATTGTGCACAGGAAGCTCCCACAAACGACAATAACCAGATCATCCCTTGTACAACTGTAGGACATCCCAAGCTCCTTTGGTGTGTAGGGACCAATTTGTGCACAGGAAGCTCCCAAAACACAGTGATGACTGGATCATCCGTTGGGATTTGTGATGTTGAATGAAGGATAGATATTGGCCCAGGTCACCTCCTCTGTTTTGCTTTGAAATAGTGAGTTTTTTTTAACATTGGGGCATATTGGAGGCTATTGGGCCCCTTTAACCTGCGCAGTGCTATCTTCCTGCACTGGCCCCACTCGTCTTAGCATCGCTAATCAGTCAGCTGACCAGGGGCTATAGCTGGACGTCTCAGGTGAGGGGAGGGCTCTTCTGGTCATGTGATTTTTATACTCAAGTTTCAAGTGTAGGTCTTGAACCCACGACCTTCTGTCTCTGGGGTGGGACTGTTACTCGCAGAACCAAAACTGACCCTGTGACACCGCTTAGAAACCACGATTTAGGTATCCATTCTCAGATCTTCAAGGGCATCCAAATCATCCAGCACCCCTCCTCTTCCTATGCCTATCCCTGTGTGTCGTAAAGATTATAGTTTGAGCTGTTGTACAAACGTGGAAAATAGAAGCAGGAACATGCCATTCGGCCCTTCAAGCCTACACCTCCATTCAATATGATCATGGCTGATCATGCAACTCAATCCCACTTTCTGCACCCCCCCCAACACCCTTTGATCCCTTTATCCCTAAGAACTATATCTAACTCCTCCTTGAAAACATTCAATGTTTTAGCCTCAACCGCTTTCTATGATAGAGAATTCCACAGGCTACCCACTCACTGGGTGAAGACATTTCTCCTCATCTCAGTCCTACCCCATATCCTTAGACCGTGACCCCCTGGTTCTGGACGCCCCCGCATCATCGGGAACATCCCTGTCTAGTCCTGTTAGAATTTTACAGGTTTCATTGAGATTTCCTCCCTCCTCATTCTTCAAAACTCTAGTTAATATAGCCCTAATCAATCCAATCTCTCTTCACACAAGAACAGCCAACAATTGCCTATTCCTCCCAATAACTGCCCAATTCTCCCTGTAATTCTGCCCTCTTTGAGCAGCCTACCCTTCACAATCACCAAACACTATGAATAATCGTCAAATTTCAACTTGGCTTTTCTAAAACCTTGTGGCACAACAGGTAGTGTCTCTGCCTCTCAGCTGGAAGCTCTAGGCTCAAGTCCCACTCCAGGAGCTTGGTGGCCAAGGCTGATGGCCTTAAAATGTGGCCAATCCTTCCAAGTCTCAGTAGGCAATAAAACCATGTAAGATGGAGCCTCTCCTATTTACTAATGTCAGACTATAACACACATCTAAATGTGTATACTGTCTCCAAGGGAATGGCAGAACAACACCATCACCATCTAACATTAGTCATACAGTCATACAGCACGGAAACAGACCCTTCTGTCCAACCAGTCCGTGCTGACCATCATCCCAAACTAAACTAGTCCCACCTGCCTGCTCCTGGCCCACATCCCTCCAAACCTGTCCTATTTGTGTACTTATCTAAGTGTCTTTTAAACGTTGTAATTGTGCCCACATTCACCACTTCCTCTGGAAGTTCATTCCGCACGTGAACCACCCCTTATGTAAAAAAAAAATTGCCCCTTATGTCTTTTTTACATCTTTCCCTTCTCACCTTAAAAATGTGCCGCCTAGTCTTGAAATCCCCCTACCCGAGGGAAAAGACACCTGCCATTCACCCTTTCCATGGCCCTCATGAATTTATAAACCTCTAAGTTCACCCCTCAAACTCCTACGTTCCAGTGAAAAAAGTCCCAGCCTATCCAGCCTTTCCTAATAACTCAAAACCCTCCATCCCCAGCAACAACCTTGTAAATCGCTTCTGAACCCTCCCAGTTTTATTAATATCTTTCCTAAAACTGGATAACCAGAAATGGGATACAGTTTTCCAGAGGAGGCCTCACCAACATCCTGTACAACCTCAACATGACTTTCCAACTCCTACACTCAAAGGGCTCTTCTGGAGAACTGTGTCCAGTTCTGGTCACCCTGTGATAGGAAGGATACTGTTAAGCTAGGGACAGTTCAGAAGAGATTTACCAGGATGTTGCCAGGAATGGAGGGTTTAAGTTATAAAGAAAGGCTGGGACTTTTTTCACTGGAGCCTAGGAGGTTGAGAGGCAACCTTATAGAAGTTTATAAAATAATGAGGGGTATCGATGGGATTAATGGTAGGTGTCTTTTCCCTAGGGTGGGGGATTTCAAGACTAGGCGTCACATTTTTGAGGTGAGAGGAAAGAGATTTAAAAAAGACATGAGGGTTAAATTTTTTTACACAGTGGTTCGTGTATGGTACGAACTTCCTGAGGACTAAAAATAACTATTGATTAGCAATTCAGGTCTTGAGACTTGGTTATGCGATACCAGCCAAGAGACAGGCAACTTGTCTTACACAGGGAGTGGTTCGTGTGTGGAATGAACTTCCAGAGGAAATGTTGGATGTGGGTACAGTTACAATGTTTAAAAGACATTTGGATGAGTACATGAATAGGAAAGGTTTGGAGGAATATGGGCCCAGGAGCAGGCAGGTGGGACTAGTTTAGTTTGGGGTTATGGTCAGCATGGACTGGTTGGACCAAAGGGTCTGTTTCTGTGCTGTATGACTCTAGGCCTATAAGAGGCCTCACAAATGTCATGTACAACCTCAACATGACTTACAAACATAATGTTTGGAGCAGGAGTACAGCCATTTGGTCCTTCTTCCTGTTCTGCCACTTGAAATGGGTTCACTTGTGACATTGATCTTGAAAACAAGGAGGGATTGGGATGATTAGTGAATGAGGAATGGAGGGTGGGTTGGCGGGGGTAGCCCATGGTTCAGTCATGATAAGGTGTGAACCAGCACTGGGGTGTTTTATCATGCTACAGAGGTTCTATGCGAGTGAAATTCAGACTGTTTTAACTGGTGCCACCTTGTAGAGAATCCACGGGCCAATTTCCCATCAGCTCCAGGGGGAAAGTGCCATGAAGTCACTCCCCCTAGGGATGCCATCTCTTTTTGGACTTTTCTTTAAAAAATTTCCCACCTCCAACTACCCAACGAGGTCAAACAGCCCTTTGCTTCCCGTCTGCAATATTTTCAAAACGAGCTCAAATGCTCAGACAAAATGGGGTGGGGAACTGTGGGGAGAAAGGTGATATAGTTATTTTTAATGCCCCCCCCCCCCACCCCACAAATCCCAGTGATTGATTCTCCATCTTTTTTGGGGTTTCGAGGGCAATCCTGCAGAGTAGTTTCTAGAAGGCCATTCTAGAGGGGTCAAGGTGACCTAAGGAAGGTTCTGGAAGCACAGAGCGGGTCAGGTTAGAATCCGTGAGCTCGTGTTTCAGATCAGTGAGCTGTTGTGCGATTGGGAAAATATCACCACGGTAACGGGTTGCAGAGACAGGCAAAGTGGGTGTGAGGGAAGTGGGTGATTAACTGTCAAGGGGGACGAAAGCAGAAACTAAAAACACAAAGAGGACAACATTGCGACAACCAAAAGGAACAAAAGGTGGGTCAAAAGGAGTTGTAAATAGATATGGCACAATTATTACCAGGCCTATGCTCTGAATGTGGGTGTTTTGCAAATAAAGGTCACCCAATCTGTACTCGACCTTCCCAGAGTAGACCTCCATCTGAGTGGTGACTACAAAAGGAAATAATCTACTTTCTCTTTGTTTTACCCTTCTCACCATGGATGGGCCCTGACTGGCAACTCATAGACTCATACAACACGGAAACAGACCCTTCGGCCCAACTAGTCAATGCCAACAAGGTTTACCAAACTAAATTAGTCCCACTTGGCCCATATCCCTCAACCCTTCTTATCCATGTACCTATCCAAATGCCTTTTAAATGTTGTAATTGTACCAGCCTCTACCACTTCCTCTGGCAGGTCATTCCATACACGCACCACACTCTGTGTGAAAAAGTTGCCCCTCAGGTCCCTTTTAAATGTTTTCCCCCTCACCTTAAACCTATGCCCTCTAGTTTTGGACTCCCCTACCCTGGGGAAAAGACCCTGGCTATTCACCTTATCCATTCCCATTATGATTTTATAAACCTCTATAAGGTCACTTCTCAGCCTCCGATGCTCCAGGGAAAATAGCCCCAGCCTATCCAGCCTTTCCCTATAGCTGAAACCCTCCAAACCCGGCCACATCCTTGTGAATCTTTTCTGAACCCTTTCAAGTTTCACAACATGTTTCTGACAGCAGGGAGACAAGAATTGAACTCAGCGTTCCAAAAGCGGCCTAACCAATATCCTGGCCTGTTAGAATTTAACACGTTTCAATGAGATACCCACCCCCTACCCCATCATCCTTCTCAATCCTAGTGAATACAGATCCAGTCAACCTGATCTCTACCTGGAAGACAGTCCTGCCATCCCCAGTATCAGTCTAGTGAAACTTAGCTGCTGTCCCTTCTGTGCCAATTACAGTCTGGATTTGCACCCTGTAGATGACCGATAGGCTTTGGGGGGCCAGAAAGTGACTTAGTTGCCGATGCATTCCTGACCTCTGACCCGCCATTGTGGACACAGTATTTGTGTGGCTGGTCCAGTTAAGTTTCCGGACATTAGTGACACCAGGATGTCTATAATAGGAGAGTTGGTGATGGTAATAGCCATTTTGTTGTAGAGAAAAAAATTACTTATACAAATGGACATGTGCACGTGTGATTTACGCTGTGGCTCAGTTGATAACGTTCTCGTCTTTTGGTTCAAGTCCCACTTCAGGACGAAGTATAAAGTTAAGATTAATGTGCCAGTGGAATATAGGAACAGGGTAGTCCATTCAGCCCCTCGAGCCTGTTCTGCCATTCAATGAGATCATGGCTTACTTCCATGTACCTGTCTTTGTCCCATGTGCCTCAATACCTTTGCTTAACAAACAAAACAATCTCGGATTTAAAATTAACAAGGGATCCAGCCATTTGTGTTCATTTAGCACTGAATTGGGGTTTCTGATGGTGCAGTGGTAGTATCCCTACCTTGAAGCTAGGCAGCCCAGGTTCAAATACCATGTGGTCTAGGGGTTAGTCATAACAACATAAATTAGGAAAATATATCAAATTGGTTGAACTCAATGATTTGAGAGAGGGGTAATGTCTATGGATGTGATTTTTTGAAAAGCAATGGACATTTGGTTTTGTCTGTTTTAACAAGTGTTCTATATTTCAATGATAGTAGGAACTGCAGATGCTGGAAAATCTGAGATAACAAGGTGTAGAGCTGGATGAACACAGCAAGTCCTATGATGCTGCTTGGCCTGCTGTGTTCATCCAGCTCTACACCTTGTTATCTCTTCTATATTTCAATGCTTTGTTTTGACTTGATTGAAATCTTCACGATATTAACAGGAAAAGACAGGGTAGATAAACTATTTCCATTGGTTGGGGTTTCTAGAACTAGGGGGATAGTCTGAAAATTAGGGCCAGACTCTTCAGGAAAGATGTTAGAAAGCACTTTGACACACAAAGAATGGTAGAGATTTCAAACTCTTCCACAAGTGGCAGCTATCAATTTTAAATCTGCGATAGATACATTTCTGTTAAGGGAAGGTGGGCCAAAGGCAGATATATGGAGTTAGGTTACAGATTGGCCATGATCTCATTGAATCTCAGAACAGTATCAAGGGGCTAAATGGCCTACTCCTGTTCCTATGTTTTGTTTTATCAATTTCCTTTCATACAAAAGGTAGTGAACTTTTAAAGTTTATTAACGAAAACCTGCAGCCCTGTGTGCTTATATTTCAGGGAATGACCTGATTAAATTAAATTTAAAACAAATTATACATGATCTATCAAGCCAGGTCTCATTCTGGCTTGTAACATCAGCTGGGATCATTACACCAGCTATTGGCTGAGATTTGTAAATCTGCCAGAACTGAAAGGGCTTAAAAGGTCCCACGGTGCTAGTTTAATGAAGACACCAGGGCTAAGAACAGTATGGACCAGGAGTAGGCCATTCAGCCCCTCAACCCTGCTGTGGCATTCAATTGAGATCAAGGCTGATCCAAATGTGGCCTCAGCTCCATATCCCCAGTGTCCAGGCCACTACTTAACCCTCGATCAACCCCGCAGAAACCAGTTGATCTCAGCCATTATCTCACTGCTGGTTGTGAGGAGCTTGCTGTCTGCAAATTGGCTGCTGTATCTGCTACACTACCACAGTGGCTGCATCTCATTGGTTAGAAAAGACTTTGAGACATCCAGTGGCCATGAGAAACATTTACTTACAAGTTAATTTGTTCTTTTTGCCACCTTTACTTCTTCTGTTTTTACCTTTTAATTCCTAAATGTGAAACTTAGATAGTCAAATTAAGGTTGACCAAATGGTGCGTGCATAGATATTGCAATGGAATCCCTCAGTGCAGAGAGAGAGAGGCCATTCAAGTCTGCACTAAACCACCAACCCCCCCCACCCCCAAAGAGCATCCTACCCAGACCCCACTCCATCACCCTGCATTCCCTGTGGCTAACCCACTTAGTGACCAGGGATGTACAGGCTACAGGCAATTTAGCACAGCCCAATCCACCCTAACCTGCACATCTTTGGACTGTGGGAGGAAACTGGAGCACCTGGAGGAAACCCACGCAGACGCGGGGAGAATGTGCAAACTCCACGTTGAACCGAGGGTCCTTGACGCTGTGAGGCAGCAGTGCAAACCACTCTGCCACCATGCCGCTGCATAATCACAGCAAAAGGCTGAAGCACCACTTTATTAACACTAAATCCATTCAGTTCCAGCTTACAGTGAGCCCCGTGATATTTATTTCGACTGCATGTGGAGCAGTTCTGGTCCATGATGACAGAAAAATATCTGAGCTGGCAGGGACCTAGCCTGAGGAATTTGTCCCCAAGCTTTTATCATGAACGTTGTAAATAACATATCCCACAGAGGGCTGCATGTTCTGAAACTAACCCAGAGCTCACCATGAGCGGAACAGCAAAAATATCACTGAGAGGTTTATACCAACTTCTTGAAGTGAGCAAAAAATAAAAGGATCTGAATTCAAGGGTTTGTTCCTCTTTAATTCCTGAAAAGTTTGTGCAGGAAACTTAAATGCAGCGTTAAAAATTTAATTAAGAAATTAATTCACTCTTCTTCCCAATTGTTATTAACACTGACTCGCCATTTAATAATAACAGTTCTGAGGAAGGACCCGAAACGTTAACTCTGACTTTTTCCTTCACAGACGCTGCCAGACCTGCTGAGCTTTTCCAGCATTTCTGTTTTTGTTGTTAATAATAACAGGAGCTGAAGGCTAAGGTCAGACTGACTGTGGCCCCATTAGTGCTACTAATTTATATCATTGGATTAATTCCCACATGACCTCAGGCACTCTACACTCTACATGCCAGTCAGGCACTGAAGGAGGCCATTTGGCCTATTGAGCCTGTGCCGGCCCTCTGAAAGAATGACACCATCCATCCTTTCTGATGTGGCATACAAATGACTCCAGACCCACATCAACACGTTTGACTCTACACTGTAATGGCCTGGCAAATCACTTCATTTGAGGGCAGTTACAGATGGGATTAGTGCATTGAGTATAGCAGTTGCGAGGTCATGTTGAGGCTGTACAGGACATTGGTTAGGCCACTTTTGGAATACTGCGTTCAATTTTGGTCTCCCTGCTACAGGAAGGATGTTATGAAACTTGAAATGGTTCAGAAAAGATTTACAAGGATGTTGCCAGGGTTGGAGGGTTTGAGCTACAGGGAGAGGCTGAATAGGCTGGGGCTATTTTCCCTGAAGCATTGGAAGATGAGGGCTGACCTTATATAAGTTTGTAAAATCATGAGGGGCATGGATAGGGTGAATAGCCAAGGTCTCAGGGTTGGGGAGTCCAAAACTAGAGGGGCATGGTTTTAAGGTGAGAGGGGAAAGATTTAAAAGGGACCTGTGGGATAACTATTTCACACAGAGGGTGGTGCGTGTATGGAATGAGCTGCCAGAGGAAGTGGTGGAGGCTGGTACAATTACAACATTTAAAAGGCATCTGGATGGGTACATGAATAGGGAGGGTTTAGAGGGATATAGGCCAAATGCTGGCGAATGGGACTAGATTAATTTATTATATCTGGGCAGCATGGTCGAGTTGGACCAAAGGGTCTGTTTCCATGCTGTACAACTCAACAGCTCTAAATGCCTTTGGCTTTTGCCGCTGCGGGGAATGTCAGATCCGATGTTTTTTTTTCCCTTTTGATATGCAAAGACTATACAGAACCGCTTCAGTCCCTGTGTATGCACAGACAGATCTTCCATTAATAAAGTATATTTTTGGAAAAGAAAAGATGTAAGGTGTTGGACAACAAACGACAGCCCTCATTGGACAGAGGAATAAAGAATAAAACAAAATCCTTGAGAATGTTGACAGTCTCCTTGAGAACCACAATCAAATGTGCCTCGTTTCTAGCCCAGATCAAAACAAACTGCTCACAGATGAATTACAAGCAGGAGGAGGTTATTGAGCCCTTCGTTGGCCGTGCTATTCCTCTACAAGTATAGCTCAGCAAGTCCCCACTATTGGCTCCCAATAACAAATGGAAACGTTTGCAGGGCACTAGCTAGAATCTTAACTTGCAAAAGGCCCAAGGGACTGAGGGATCCTTAAATCGGCTGAGATCCCCCGTCACAGCTTAATGGGCACATTCCATTTGCGACAAACGCGGCGTCAATGTCTGCTTTGAAATGACAGCAGACACTGGGAAATACCAAAATTATTTGCAGTCCGTAGGGATCAAAGGAAGAGCAACAATATTTTTGTTGACGAAAACAAAGTAAAACATTACCAGATGCCAACAGAAAGGCAGGGGAAAAGAGCTGTTTGACATTTACTTCTTTCCTTGGTGTTACTCCATACTTTAGCAACTCCTGACCCACACCCCTGAATCCAGTGACTCAGTATGCGTTGCATTTACAAAGGAGCCTGTGCCTCACCCAAGCAGCCTCTCTGTCGCAAGAAAAGTATTGCATGTGCTGGAGATCAGAAAGAAACAGAGTGCTATAGATACAGAGTAAAGCTCCCTCTACACTGTCCCCCCATCAAACACTCCCAGGACACGGACAGCATGGGGTTAGATACAGAGTAAAGCTCCCTCTACACTGTCCCCATCAAACACTCCCTGGACAGGGACAACACGGGGTTAGATACAGAGTGAAGCTCCCTCTACACTGTCCCCATCAAACACTCCCAAGACAGGGACAGCACGGGGTTAAATACAGAGTAAAGCTCCCTCTACACTGTCCCCATCAAACACTCCCAGGACAGCGACAGCATGGGGTTGGATACAGAGTAAAAAATACCTCCACAAAAGGCACTGTCCAGTGGTAGTTACTGAGAAAGAGGTGTGGCTATGCTGTCATTGCTTTCACTTCATGAAGTAAATGTAGTTGAAAACGCCTTCCACACACAGGCACTTTGACAAGAGTGTGTTTACTTAACAAAGCCACAGGCCAGTCACTCAGAAGCCAGGAACGCTGCAGCATCCCATTTACGTTGTGTGATTTCCCCCTGGCATTTTCCCAAGAGTCACTCAGAGGTTAACTTTCATTTCCCCACGTGAGATTGAGCATCACCTCTGAGGACCAACGAAAGGTTTGATTATCCTGTGTGTCACCTTTCCAACCATCTCTGGTTGAGATTGCCAATGTACCTTTTTCCTCGATTTGATCTGTCTTCCTTCGAACAGAAATTAATTCTTGAATGTGTGATTGACACAAAGGAAATGATGAAATCCTTTTTTTTATTTCACTTGTTTTACTAATCATCGTGTTCAGAGATGTTATTACACAACTCTAGAGCACATGGGACTTGAACCTGGGCCTACCGATCCAGGGCAGGGACACTATCACTGCACCACAAGAAGACCCTTATGTTTGACGGCAAGAAGACCAG
Organism: Rhincodon typus; assembly: GCF_021869965.1. Taxonomy (NCBI): domain Eukaryota; kingdom Metazoa; phylum Chordata; class Chondrichthyes; order Orectolobiformes; family Rhincodontidae; genus Rhincodon; species Rhincodon typus. Next base: position 7,092,611 of record NC_063370.1, read on the forward strand.
GGCAGAGATAACACAGTGTGGTGCTAGAGGAACGCAGCAGGCCAGGGCAGCATCAGAGGAGCGGGAAAGTTGACGTTTTGGGTCAGGACCCTTCTTCAGAAATGGGGGAGGGGAAAGGGAGCTCTGATCAGGGCAGAGCCAAGTTAAGTTTAGTGCAATGTATATCACTCCATTTGTGTTTAAAGCTGGTTACAGGTACATGCAAAGGAAAGGCTTTGAGGGAAATGGGCCAAAAACAGGCAAATGGGACTAGTTGAGTTCGCATGGACAAGTTGGGCCAAAGGGTCTGTTTCCGTGCTGAATGACTCTTGAGATTGGATACAGTTCCCCTGGTGGTAAGGCCACTTCTCTATATTGCCGTCAGCCAGAGTTTCACAGCACTGTCCTACAAAGTCAGTGCCACCTTCAACTCTTAACAGGCTGTAACCTTATCTATTCACAATGTCTCCTTTCCCTGCATCACATCTATTCTTGCAATGTCACAGCAACCTAAGGTTTCTTCTGGAGTTCTGAGGAAGAGTCACCGGACCCAAAGCATTAACTCTGATTTCTCTCTACAGAATGCTGCCAGACCTGCTGAGCTTTTCCAGCAATTATTGGTTTTGTTCAAGGTTTTGGGTGACTGTAACAGAAGAGGTGGTCAATATCTTTCAAGGACCAGCGGTGGGGGTTGGTGGGGGGAGGGGTTCATCCCAGTGTCCCGGTCAATATTTTTTTTTCCTAAATCAATGTCACAGAAAAGAGTTATCTGGCCATTATCATGTTGCTATTAGTGGGATGTTGCTGTGCATAAAGAGGCTGCTGTGCTTCCTACATTAATACAGCAACTACATTTCAATGTGCACTTTGGGACATGCCTAGGTGTGCAAATTCCACAACATATTTCTTTTTTTTACACCACAATTCACAGGGTCAGTGTTTATTCAGCAGGGTGAGGGTCACTCACTGTGTAA
>NC_063370.1:7093573-7124452 GCF_021869965.1 Rhincodon typus
GCAGGGTGAGGGTCACTCACTGTGTAACTGTACAGGGTCAGTGTTTAATCAGCAGGGTAAGGGTTAATCACTGTGTAACCGTACAGAGTCAGTGTTTATTCAGCAGGGTAAGGGTTAAATCATTGTCATTCAAAAAGAGGCTGAATATTTATCTTGTGTCATTATTGTCAACCTATTATATACTTCACTGCTCCTGACTGCAGAGCATTGCAAAACAATAGCCTGCAGAGCCCAGGAGAATAATCAAACTGTCAGTGCTCTGTGATTTGCATGAACTGTGTCTGAGTGGAGAGATATGGTGACAAGGCTCAGATCATAGGATGGAGCAACGATAGCAATGTTGGCATGTTGCCACTCTATTGTCTTGGGACTGGAATAAAATTTGAAAGACTAAGGTGTTTTCTGAGAATAACAGTCTTCTGCCAGCGAAAAGCATTTGCCGAGTGTTGGTCACACACAACGATACATTAAACGTGATTGTCATTGGCCCCAACTCCAAACTGAAGGAAATTCACCAAATGTGTGGTGACTTTATTGTCATCTTCCATCACCTCACTTTCCTGCAAACTACTGATTTTAGACTGGAACAAGCACTAGCACATCCTCAGGCCTGGTCTCCAGCCACAGAGATGTACAGCATGGAAACAGACCCTTCGGTCCAACTCCTCCATGCTGACCAGCTATCCTAAATTAATCCAGTCCCATTTGCCAGCATTAGGCTCATATTGTTCTGAACCCTTCCTGTTCACATATCCATCCAGATGTCTTTAAATGTTGTAATTGTACCAGCCTCCACCACTTCCTGTGGCAGCTCGTTCCATACACCCACCACCCTCTGCGTGAAAAAGTTGCCCCTTTGGTCCCTTTTTTTAATCTTACCCCTCTCACCTTAAGCCAAGGGTGGCTCAGTGGTTAGCACTGCTGCCTCACAACACCAGGGACCTGGGTTTGATTCCACCCTCGGGTGACTGTCTGTGTGTGGAGTTTGCATGTTCTCCCCGTGTCTGCGTGGGGTTTCCTCGCCCAGTCCAGAGATGTGTGGGTTAGGCTGGTTTGGCTATGCCACATTGCCCATTGCCCATTGTGCAGGTTGGGTGGATGAGTCATGGGGAAACACAGGATTACAGGGAATAATGTTGGGGTGGGTTGGATCTGGGTGAAATGCTCTTTGGAGGGTCAATGCGGACTTTGTAGAAGGATAGGAGCAGGAGGAGGCCATTTGGTCCTTAGAGGTTGCTCTGCCATTCTTCACAATCATGGCTGATCATTGAACACAACAGCCTAATCCTGCTTTCTCCCCATAACCTTTGATCCCATTCACCCCAAGTGCTATATCTAGCAGCCTGTTGAATACATTCAATGTTTTGGCATCAACTGGCACTGTGGCTCAATGGTTGGCACTGCTGCTTCACTGCACCAGGGGCCTGGGTTCAATTCCACCCTCGGGTGACAGTCTGTGTGGAGTTTGCACATTCTCCCTGTATCTGTGCAGGTTTCCTCCAGTTGCTCCGGTTTCCTCCCGCAGTCCAAAGATGTGCAGGTTAGGGTGGATTGGCCGTGCTAAATTACCCCATAGTGTCCAGGAATGTGTAGCTTAGGTGGGGTATAAGGGGATGGGTCTGAGTGGGATGCTCCAATGGTCAGTGTGGACTTGTTGGGCCGAAGGGCCTGTTTCCACACTGTAGAGATTCCATAAATAATTCTAAAACCACTTCCTATGGTAATGAATTCCACAGGCTCACCCCTCTTTGGGTGAGGAAATGTCTCCTCCACAGAAGGAAAAGGGCCAAATGCTGGCAAATGGGTCTAGATTCATTTAGGATTTCTGGTCGGCCTGGACAGGTTTGTCTGAAGGGTCTCTTTCTGTGCTGTATGTCTCTATGTTTCCATATGCCTTGCCACTTTTGTTATTTTTAATCGTGTGTGGGATGAGGGTGTGATTTTAACAAGTCGGGTCCACAGTTAAGCAGGATTACAGATGGAGATAACATCAACTGTTGGTTGATTATGTTTTGCTTCCCATGGTGTTGGATGAGGAAAGGCTTGTTATCCAGGGCTCTAGGGGTCTCTCAGCTATGTTTGGTACCAGATATTTTATGGTATCCATCTAAAGTGTCAGAAAGCAGCTTGGTTCCCCAGACAAACCAAACACAATGCTGCAAATTTCAAAATTAATTTGACCCCACTTATCTGGCTCTCTTTGGGAACACAGGCTCACAGATTTCCTATTCTGGTCCACGAAATACTTTACATGAAATTTCAAGGGAGAGCAGCCCATATGTTTCTTTGTCCCTGGAGGATGAGTTGGAAGGAATTTGTTTTCCCACACGGAATGCTGTCTGCCTTGAAGAAACCCGACAGAGAAATTTGTTTCAAGGCGTTTAGACTTGCATTTAGAGAGCGCCTGTCTCAGCCTCAGCACTCCACTGCCAGGGGTGAGGGGGGTTGTGGAGGTGGAGGGGGGTGTTAGCGCCTCTCACGGCGGTCACTGTACAGAACCGTGGCACACGGTCAGCTCTCTAAAGCTCTGCACGGAATAAGCAGCAGGGATTGAGAGCGCCAGGAATTCTCTGCAAATTGGGCAGCCCCTCTGAGGGGGAGAAAGGGATTTAATGTTTTTGTGTTTCACAGCCTTTTCACTTGAGGGCTGTTTTCCGGTGGTCTCGCTTCGGGAGAGAAATGTCACCCAGGAAACCTCTTTATTGCCCTTTAACTTCTTCAAATGTCATGCAGAATTCTAACCAACTCTTAATCTGAGGAGCTATTCCTGTCCTTTTTAATCTCTCCATTCTTGTGTTCTTAACAGCTCTTTGACATTCAACACTATTCAACTCTAAATATGTGCAATTTAATATTTTTCTTCACATTTTGTGGACTTATGAAGTAATAGGGACAGGCATAGACCCTCAAAACTTGCCCTAATATTCCAGAGGACTGTGGTGTGACCTTAACTCCATTTGCTCCCTCTTATCTCTGTGTCCCTTTGTTGAATTGGTGCCCAAATATCAACAAGGTGAGGGTCAGGAGGTCACAAAATGACTATCGATCAGCAATTCAGGTCTTGAGGCTTGGTTATGTGATACCAGCTCAGAGAGAGGCAACTTTTCTTGCACAGAGAGTGGTTCGTGTGTGGAGTGAACTTCCTGAGGAAGTGGTGGATATTGGTACAGTTACGAAGTTTAAAGGACATTTGGATAAGTACATGAATAGGAAAGGTTTGGAGGGAGATGGGCCAGGAGCAGGCAGGTGGGACTAATTTAATTTGGGATTACGGTCGGCAGAGGCTGGTTGGGCCGAAGGGTCTGCTTCCGTGCTGTATGACTCTAAGGTATCCCTACTGTATTTCTCGAATGTTTTCTCATTACATACTTGCTGGAACTGATGCTGACGATTGAGTCTCCATTGAAATGGCTGGTGCACAGATGGTCACTGGTTTAAGGTGAAGTTAGATGCAAGAATAAAACAACTAAAGTTCTACCAGAATAAAGGAGCAGGCCATTCAGCCCCTCAATTCTTATTCTTTGATTCAGTTATGTTGCGGCTGTACAGGACATTGATTCGGCCACTTTTGGAATACTGTGTTCAGTTCTGGTCTCCCTGCTATAGGAAGGATGTTGTGAAACTTGAAAGGGTTCAGAAAAGATTTACAAGGATGTTGCCAGGGTTGGAGGGTTTGAGCTACAGGGAGAGGCTGAATAGGCTGGGGCTATTTTCCCTGGAGTGTCAGAGGCTGAGGGGTGATCTTATAGAAGTTTATAAAATCATGACGGGCATGGATAAGGTGAATAGCCAAGGTCTTTTCCCCAAGGTAGGGGAGTCCAAAACTAGACGGTATGGGTTTAAGGTGAGAGGGGAAAGATTTAAAAGGGACCTGAGGGGCAACTTTTTCACACAGAGGGTGGTGCGTGTATGGAACGAGCTGCCAGAGGAAGTGGTGGAGTCTGGTACAATTACAACATTTAAAAGGCATCTGGATGGGCAAGAGTCCACTTCCCTAATTACCCCAGGGGGCAATTAAGGTCAACCACATTGCTGCGGGTCTGGAGTCACATGTAGGCCCAGACCAGGTCAGGATGGCAGTTTCCTTCCCTGAGGGACAGTCGTGAACCAGATTAATTTTTCCCCAACAATGGATTCATGGTCACCATTAGATTCTTAATTCCAGATTTTTAAAATTGACTTCAAATTCCACCATGGTAGGATTTGAACCTGGGTCCCCAGAATGTTATCTGAGTCACTGGATTAACAGGCCAGTAATAATGCCATTAGGTTATTGCCTGTCCAGAGTGACTACAAATTTAAGAACATAAGACTGTAAAACCTAGGAGCAGAGGTCATCCATTCAGCCCATCAAGTCTACTCCATCTCAATGAGGTCATGCTTGATCTGATATTCCTCACCTCCAGTGTTCTTCCTTATCTCTTGATTCCCCTCCTGATTTAAAAAATCATTTCAGCCTTGAATATACCTAATAGCACAATCACAACATCCCTCTGTGGTAAAGAATTGCACAGATTCCCTACCCTCTGAAAGAAGAAGTATTGAGACTTGAGTATTGCTGAGCAAAACAGTTTTTGGATTGGACACATCAGGGCAGTTTGCAAGAATGCCAATTTAAAGGGAAACAACATGTTTATACTATATGAGAACTGTGTGATTGATTGACAAGCGGATTCTGGTTGCTCTGGACGTTGCCTTGAAGAATGCACCTGTCGGTTGATAACTAACAGTTAACCGCCAAGTTTTGTTTAAATTTAAACCAGGCAGTTTGCTGATTGGACGAGGCATAGCCTTGGAGAATGAACTTGAGCATATTTGTTACATATTTAGCTCTGTTAAAATGGTGCAAAGTATCTACATGCTATTTGTCTCCAAAAAAAAAGTCCTGTATATTAATGTATGTAGGTTCTGATATGCAGCCCAACTGAAAATCTTAAATTCTTTACATATTTTGTAGCACAGCCTGGATATTTTAGCAAATGCAGTCTGATTCCAATATCACATCTAACCTGTGTTTGCAGGGCATGATTGAAAAATGAGGGGTCTCCTGTATAAGCCAGAGTTGAGGAGAATTTTTCTCACAACAGGTTGAGAGTCTTTGGCCCTCTCCCTTCCCCAGACAGTGAGGGAGAGACAGAGTTGTTGAATAATGTTAAGGCAAAGGTGGACATTTTCTTGGTTGAGGAAGGGTAGAGGTCAGGTAGGAAAGTAGACTTGAAGCCACAATCGGATCAGCCATGTCCTTGTGCATGAATCAGCAAAACGTTGGTTTGCAGATGCAGCAGGTAATTAAGAAGACAAATGGAATTTTGTCCTTCATTGCTAGAAGGATGGAGTTTAAAAACAGGGAGGTCATGCTGCAGATAACAAGGTGTAGAGCTGGAGGAACACAGCAGGCCAGGCAGCATCAGAGGAGCAGGAAAGCTGACGTTTTGGGTCGGGACCCTTCTTCAGAACTGGGGGAGGGGAAGGGAGATCTGAAAATAAATAGCGAGAGGGGGAGGCGATGATAGAAGGCGGATAGAGGAGCAGATAGGTGGGAGGGAAGATGGACAGGGCAATGATGTGGGGATGAATCCAGTAAAGGTGAGTGTAGGTAGGGAGTTGGGATGGGGGTTGATCAGTGAGGAGGGAGGGGCGGATAGGTGGGAGGGAAGACAGATAGGTCAAGGAGGCAGGGACGAGAGGGGCTGGTCTTGGGATGAGATCCTACTATCTCTGAGGTTACGTTGCAGCTGTACAGGGTGCTGATGAGGCCACACCTGGAGTACTGTGTACAGTTTTGGTCTCCTTCCTTGAGAAAGGATGTACAGGCACTGGAGGGGGTGCAGAGGAGGTTCACTCGGTTGATACCAGAATTGAGAGGTTTGGCTTATGCGGGGAGATTGAGTAGCCTGGGACTGTACTCATCGGAATTTAGAAGAACGAGGGGGTATCTCATAGAAGTATGAAGGGAATAGATAAGATAGAAGAGGGGAGGTTGTTCCCACTGGTGAGTGAAACTACAACTAAGAGGGCATAGCCTCAAAATAAGGGGCAGCAGGTTTAGGACTGAGCTGAGGAGGAACTTCTTCACCCAAAGGGTTGTGCATCTGTGGAATTCCCTGCCCAGGGAAGCAGTTGAGGCTTCCTCGCTGAATGTTTTTAAGGCAAAGAGAGGTTTTTGAACAGTAAAGGGATTAAGGGTTATGGTGAGCAGGAGGGTAAGTGGAGCTGAGTCCATGAGAAAGATCAGCCATGACCTTATTGAATGGCAGAGGAGAGGCCGAATGGTCTGCTCCTGCTCCTGTTTCTAATGATCTCATCGAACGGTAGACCAGTCTAGAGGGGCCGAATGGTCTACTCCTGCTCCTAATTCATATGTATATAGCGTCTACCAACTTTTTGGAAAGGGAATCGCTCATTTCCAAGGTCTTTTGCGGGAAGAACTGCTTTATGATTCACTGCCAATCGTTCACTTCATTCTTTGATTTTATGCTTGTCCCCGTTTGTTTGCGCTGAGCCAGCAGAGGAAGTAAGTTCTGCAGAGCTGTTCAACAAATCCTTTCCATCATTTTAGACATTTTTAAAGGCTCACATTCAACCCTTTAAACTTGAGGGACGCAAGCCAAGTTTATGAAGCTGAAATGTTGCTAAAAAGAGACACAAAGTCAAGGCCTTTCATCCTGCCTTTCTCGTGCAAGAGATTACAGTTAGAAAGTGCATGCTGTAGTTACACATTGTTGCTACTGAGCGTCGGTGATGGGTAGAGTGAGTGGGTCAAGAAAGTGAATGTGGTGCCAATCAAATTGCGATTGGACAGGGCGTTGATGAGGCCACTTTTGGAGTTCTGTGTACAGTTCTAGTCGTCCTGCTACAGGAAGGATATTATTAAATTAGAAAAGGTGCAGGAAAGGAAGGGGCAGAACGATGGCTCAGTGGTTAGCACTGCTGCCTCACGGCGCCAGGGACCCGGGTTCGATTCCACCCTCGGGTGACTGTCTGTGTGGACTTTGCACATTCTCCCCATGTCTGCGTGGGTTTCTTCCGGGTGCTCCGGTTTCCTCCCACAGTCCCAAAGATGTGCAGGTTAGGGTGGATTGGCCATGGGGAATGGAGGGTTACAGTGGTAGAGTAGAGTAGAGGGTGTGGGTGGGGTGCTCTTTGGAGGGCCAGTGTGGAATCAATGGGCCGAATGACCTGCTTCCACACTGCAGGGATTCTATGAAAGATTTGCCAGGAATGGAGCATTTGATTCATAAGGAGTGTAGGAGGTTGAGGAGTAGCCTTAAAGAGGTTTATAAAATCATGAGGATGTGGATAAGATGAATGGCAGGTGTCTTTTCCTTAGTGGGGGGAGTTCAAGACTAGGGGCATACTTTTAAGGTGAGAGGAGAGAGATTTGAAAAAGACTTGGGGGTAATTTTTTTTTGCACAAAGTGGTTCATATGTGGAATGAACTACCTGAGGAAGTGGTAGATGCGGGTACAGATACAACATTCAAAAGACTTTTAGATAAGTACATGAATAAGAAATGTTTGAAGGGATATGGGTCAAGTGCAGGCAGGTGTTACTAGTTTAGTTTGAGATTATTGTCAGCATGGACTGGTTGGACCGAAGGGTCTGTTTCCCTGGAGTGTAGGAGGCTGAGGGGTGGCCTTATAGAGGTTTATAAAATCATGAGGGGCATAGATGAAGTGCATTGCCAAGATCTTTTCCCCAGGGTAGGGGAGTTCAAAACCAGCGGCATAGGTTTAAGGTGAGAGGGGAATGATTTAAAAGGGACCTGAGGGGCAACTTTTTCACACGGAGAGTGGTGCATCAAATGGAATGAACTTTTGAAGGAAGTGGTAGATGCAGGGTCAGTTACAAGTTTGGACATGAATAGGAAATGTTTGGACAGATATGGGCTAAACATTTGGACATGAATAGGAAATGTTTGGACAGATATGAGCTAAACACTGGCAAATGGGACCAGTTCAGTTTGGGAAATGTGGTTGGCATGGACAGGTTGGACCGAAGGGTCTATTTCTGCGCTGTATGACTCTAAGTGGGCTGCTTTGTCCTGGATGGTGCCAGGTTTTTGCATGTTGTTCCTGTGTGGAACCTGATCATACGTGTTGTAGAAATCTGTAAAGACACCAGCTATAAACCTTCTCCCCCACCCCCACTTCTCCCACCTCCCGTTGAGTAAATTTAACTAACAATTTGTTAACCTCAGCCCCATTATGGGTTAATGTACAAGTATTGCATACACAGACCAATTGTAGCAACCAATCTCTCCATCGCATCATGGATCAGCACAGATTAGTCAATACTGGGGCCTTCTGAGTCTGTGTTTATTTGTTTTTCTGCTTTCGAAAAGCCAGACTTCCAGTCACTAGGTGCTGTCAGTGCTCATACTCTTCAGTGCCGTAGCGTTCAGTTGTGTTACAGCCTCTGTATCAATTTTGCAGTTGTATCATTCTGTCCCAAGCCACTAGATTCTTCGAACTAGATAAGAGGGAGATGGAGATAAGCTCATGACACTTAACCACCTGGAAGTTAGTCCTAGATGTGAAAGGATGTCAGTCTCACTGGCTTACATTTTACAGGATCCTAGATTCCATCAGAGACTGTACAAGTGTGTGTATTCACAGCAAGTCTCTTTCTTTTTATTTTCCTATTGGGATTTATTGGCCATCCCTAATTGCCCCTTGAGAAAGGGGTCTTAAACTGCTGCAGCCCATCTGCTGTTAAGTGCACCTGGAGTGATTTTTTGGGAGGGATTTCCAGGACTTTGACCCAATGGAAGTGAGGAAATGGCCGATATAGTTACAATTGAAGATGGGATGTGGCTGGAGGTGAACTTGCACATGGCATTCACACTCATTAACCCTAACTCTAACCTTAACTCCTGCCTTTCTTGGTGATAGAAGCCAACTATCTTCAGCTGCTTCATCAATGACCTTCCCTCCATCCTAAGGTCAGAAGTGGGGATGTTCGCTGACGATTGCACCATGTTCAGCACCATCCACGACTCCTTGGATACTGAAGCAGTCCGTGTTCAAATGCAACAAGACCTGGACAATATCCAGGCTTGGGCTGACAAGTGGCAAGTAACATTCGTGCCACACAAACGCCAGGCAATTTCCATTTCCAACAAGAGAAAATCTAATTATTGTCCTTGATATTCAATGGCATTACCATCACTGAATCCCCCACCATCAACATCCCCAGGGCCTACCATTGACCAAGAATTGAACTGCACTAACCATATCAATACAGCGGCTGCAAGAGCAGGTCAGAGACTGGGAATCCTGCAGCAAGTAACTCACTTCCTGACTCCCCAAAGCCTGTCCATCATCTACAAGGCACAAGTCAGGAGTGTGATGGAATACTCCCCACTTGCCCTGGATGGGGGCAGCCCCAACAACACTCAAGAAGCTCGACACCATCCAAGACAAAGCAGCCCCCGTTCAATTGGCAACACACTCATAAACATCCACTCCCTCCACCACCGACGCTCAGTCACAGCAGTGTGTACCGTCTACAAGATGCACTGTAGAGATTCACCAAAGATCCTCAGACAGCACCTTCCAAACCCACGACCCCTTCCATCTACAAGGACAAGGGCAGCAAGGGGGGGGCATCCCACCCAGACCCAAACCCCTTATCCTATTTCTGTAACCCTGCATTTCCCATGGCCAATCGACCCTAACCTGCACATCTCTGGACACTATGGGATAATTTAGCACAGCCAATCCACCCTAACCTGCACAACTTTGGACTGTGGGAGGAAACCAGAGCACCCGGAGGAAACCCACGCAGACACGGGGAGAACGTGCAAACTCCACACATACAGTCGCCCGAGGGTAGAATAAAACCCAGGTCCCTGGCACTGTGAGACCGCAGTGTTAACCGCTTACACCCACCTCCGCCCAATCTGGCTTCTCCTTAAAATGCGTCTGTGCTTTCCAAAGGTAAACTCTGGAATTAGAAACCGGCTCATGCTGAACAAGGGCACCTCTCTGAAGGCGAATCTTTTCTCTGAATCTCGTCCAGGCGGGTCGGGGGGAGCTGGACCAAGCTGTAACGTTGACTGTGTCCGTTCGATTCCTTCAGCTGTCTCAGAGGGTCAGCGGAGGGAGCATTTTAATCGCGTGTGGTCATCCAGGAGCGGGAGACTGGGAGACACCGGCTCAGGCCGGACTGGTCTGGGGGAAATCAGTCGAGGGCTGCTTCTAAAAAAAAAATAATCAGGCTGGCACTGTACCGCTCATCCTGGTGCATGCCCATGACAGCAATGGATGCTGGTAACCCCATTATTCTGTGCTAAAAGGGATGGTGCGTAAGTGGCAGGCCAGCTAGAGGTGTATGCAACGCTATGGATCATTAGCTGAACATTCAGCTCTGCTCTGGAGAATTTAAAATTTAATTCCCCGTCTGTCCCCGGCAACCTCTCCAGCAGAGAAAAACAGATTTCAGCACTTCAAAAGGGAAATTCTTCCAGCGCTTTCATCCTTCTTATAGAATCCCTTGCAGTGCGGAAGCAGGCCATTCAGCCCAGTCCCAGTCCCTCCAAAGAGCATCCCCTACCCAGACCCAACCTCCTACCCTGTAACCCTGTATTCCCCATGGCTAACCCACCTCACGTATGCCTCTCTGGCAGCCCACCACCACCACCATCACCTTCTCAAGGGGCAAGTAGGGACGGGCAATAAATACTGGGCCCAGGCAGCAATACCCATGTTCCATGAATGAATAAGTAAAAAGTAAAGAGTGTGGTGGCTTGCAGGGGGCAGTTATTTAGCCCCTTTAACCTGCTCACGCACCCTCTGGAGCAGGTGGGACTTGACCCCTGACCTCCTGGTCCAGAGGTGGGGACACTACCGCTGCAGCACAATGCAGAAGTGGTTTTTTTTTTCTTTTGGAAGGAAAACATGGTGGACGCACAGCGCGTGGGTGAAGAAAAATGTCGCATCTTCCCCCCCCCCAACCCCGGGCACTGTGAGGACCTGTACCCTCTTGAATGCCAGCTAACGGCCTCGACCATCCAACCTCCAGTTGGCTCCAACCATGAGGCGGGGTGGCAGCGATGGGGAACATCAGTTCCCTTGACGTCTTCCCATCCCCAGTGTCAACCCTTCCCTCTTCCCATTGTGACATCCGAGGCTTTTCCCACATGTCTCAGCCGCCCTTCCTGGCTACCGTTCAGGCTATCTAAAGAAATACTTCCTGCCTTCGCTTCTAAACATGACCTTCAGGGCTTCGTCACTCCATGCCCTTTTTATATCTCCCATTCCGTTTTGACTGAGTTTCTTTTCCTGTTGCAGAAACTAGAATGATGCAGCAGTTTGCGAACATACAGGACGCAATTTAATGACGAATATTTTCCCAAAGGTCACCAGGGTCCTTTCTGTATGAAGCCCAGCAGCTTCCAAATTTGATTTTTTTTTTGAAAGGAAGAGAGACCTGCATTTGTGTGTCGCCATCTGTCACACATCGGTGTGCCCTAAGGTGTTTTACACCCTATGTGTTACGTTCACAGTGTGGTCTTGGTTGTAATTAATTTTGTTACCACACATTGCCTCAGCATCCCCTGTCTGCAAGCTATTTAGAATCTTAAGATGGTCACGAGAGGAGGCCACTCAGCCCACAGTGTTCATACTGGGTCCCAGCAAATCAGCCTGCCCCCCTCATAGAATCCCGATAGTGTGGATGCAGGCCATTCAGCCCACTGAGTCTGCACCAACCCCACAAAGAGCATCCCACCCCTTATCCTATCCCGTCCCCATAATCCTGCGTTCCACATGGATAACCCATCCAGCCTGCACACTATGGGGTAATTTAGCACAGCCAATCTACCCTAACCTGCACATCTTTGGATGTGGGAGGGAACCGGAGCACCCGGAGGAAACCCACGCAGACATGGGGAGAATGTGCAAACCCCACACAGACAGTCGCCCGAGGGTGGAATCGAACCCGGGTCCCTGGCGCTGTGAGGCAGCAGTGCTAACCACTGAGCAACACCCCAATACAATCTGCCTGCTGGCCCTGCATTTTAAAAAAATTCAGATAATTATCCAATTCTGTTTTAAAAACTTCGATTAAATCTTGAGGTTGGTCGGCTCGCCAAGCTGGTTTGTTGTTCCTCAGACATTTCATTACCCTGCTGGGTAACATCATCAGTGCAGCTTCGTCCATCTTCTCTCCCACCTATCCGCTCCTCCCACCTCACTGACCAATCGCCACCACTGCCTACCTGCACTCACCGATCACCATCCCACCTACCTTCGCCAGCCCCAACCCTCCTCTCTATATTTATTTCCCAGCTCCCTTCCCCCTCCGCATTTCTGAAGAAGGGTACCGACCCGAAACATCAGCTTTCCTGCACCTCTGATGCTGCCTGGCCTGCTGTGTTCCTCCAGCCCCACACTGTGTTATCTCTGAGTGATTTGTAACCCCATTGTGAAGCCTCTTCCTAGGATTGCCCACCTTGAAGAAGTTATCCCCCTCCCTTGAGAAAGACCCCAGTGGATTAAGATTAATTTCTCCTCACCTCTGTTGCAAACCTGCTAGTATGTGGTAGAGCTCACACATTGAGGAAGGTGCTATCATAGGAGGCCTTGATGTGTTGAGAAAGTTATCTTGTAGATGATACACAGTGATGCCATATATCCCCAGACTGATGAATGGACTCTCTAACTTCAAATAACGCTGATCTTGTTAATGCTGATCTTGCCTGGTGCACGTTTTGTGTGGTGTAACCTGTAACCCTCACTTTGTCCAAGTTTTTTTGTCACCCTTTGATCTGTATGTTCTTGTTTACTATGATCTTCCTTTACTGTTCGCAAACAAAGCTTTTCACTGTACTTAGGTACACGTGACGGTAAGTTGAATCGATCAGTTGTTGGTGGAGGGAGGGAACATTGAAGGTGATGGTTTGTGATGCCCATCAAATGGGCTGCTTTGGCGTGAATGGTACCAAGCTTCTCCATTGCCCTCAAGAAAGATACTTCACTGGCAGCGGAGTATTGAGGGGGTAAAAGTCGCGATGTAAATACGGGTAGTTTTCTCTTTGACCTATAAGTCAACAGGACTGTGGATCAAATGGCAAGCTAACAGCTCGCAACGAATCACAGTGTGCGTGTACCACTCTTACAGCGACGGTCCAAGAAGCTGTGGGCAGCACGCAGCTGGACCAGGAAGGCAGAGTCGATGCGGGGAAAATTTCCACCCAATTAATCTCTGCTGCTGAAGGAAAGTTTTGCAAAGCTTTCTTTCCATGGAAAATTTTCATTTGGTTACTCAATCGATGCATAAATTATGTAGCAAATTGTCCATTGCGTGCGAGGTGGAGATTGCTTATCTGCGAGAACATCCATTTATCACTCTCTGTGTTTACTCATCCGTGACTTCTGAATTTGTGGATTTGTATAGCATTGCAAGACCCCTGAACAGTAAGTCAGGATTCTCAGAGTTGTACCCAGAGTCTTTATTGTATTCTTCTGTTTGATTTTCAGAATTAGGAACTAAGGTGCGAGAGTGCCACGGAGCCATGAGCAGGGGGGGGTAATCTGCCATCCTTTCCCGGTCTGGCCTACACGTGACTCCAGCCCCACAGCAACGTGGTTGACTCTTAACAGTGGCGGGGGGGTTGGTGGGCAATAAATGCTGGCCCAGGTGGTATCCCATGAGCGAATATAAAAAAATGTTTGGTACACTTGCCTTTATTGGCCAGAGTTAGAAGTCTCGCGACACCAGGTTATAGTCCGAAAGGTTTATTTAAAATCACAAGTCTTTGGAGCACTGCTCCTTCATCAGGGGAATTGATCTGATGAAGGAGCGGCGCTCCGAAACCTTGTCATTTTAAATAAAGCTGTTGAACTGTAACCTGGTGTCGTGTGATTTCTGACTTTGTCCCAATCCAGTCCAACACCAGAACCTCTCCATCATGGCATTTATTGGTCAGTGCATTGAGTGTAGGAGTTGGGATGTTATGTTGTGGCTGTACAGGACATTGTTATTTCACTTTTGGAATACTGTGTTCCATTCTGGTCTTCCTCCTATAGGAAAGATGTTGTTAAACTTGAAAGGGTTCCGAAAAGATTTACAGGGATGTTGCCAGGTTGGGAGGGTTTGAGCTGTAGGGACACGCTGAATAGGCTGGGACTGTTTTCCCTGGAACGTCAGAGGCTGAGGGGTGACCTTATAGAGGTTTATAAAATCATGAGGGGCATGGATAGGGTGAATAGTTAAGGTCTTTTCTCTAGGGTAGGGGAGTCCAAAACCAGAGGGTATAGTTTTAAGTTGAGAGGGGAAAGATTTAAAAGGGAACTGAGGGGCAACATTTTCATGCAGAGGGTGGTGCATGTATGGAGCGAGCTGCCTTCAGAAGGCATCTGGATGGGTATTTGAATAGGAAGGGTTTACAGGGATATGGGCCAAATGCTGGCAAATGGGACTAGGTTAATTTAGGATATTAGGTCAGCATGGACATGTTGGACCGAAGGGTCTGTTTCCGTGTTTCCGTAAACTCTGTAACTCTAAAAGATAAGTAATTCTCTTCCCCCCTCAAAAACCTTCCACCTTTCCGTTCCCCTCTGCACCCACAAGAATCTCTTTGATACTCAGCTTTTCAAATATATTGTCATCACCTTTTTCCCCCTCCTAGTTTCTCCATCTCCACATGCCTGCGGTGAAACCATTTGGATACTTGTCCGCAGTGAAAACGTTCTTGAAATGACCAGAGTAGTTTGTCAGAGTAGTTTGGGCCTGTACTGATTGGAGGTAGAAGAATGAGAGGCGACCTTATTGAAACCGGGAAGATTCTGAGGAAACTTGACAGGGAAGAGGTTGTCTTCCCTTGTGGGAGAGTCCATGTCCAGAGGCTATCATCTCCAGAGTATGGTGGTGAAAATTTAACAGAGACATAAGGAGGGTAAAGAATCTGTGGATTTCTTTACTACCACAGATTGCTGTCAAGGCTGGGTCATTAAGTATATTCAAGGCTGAGAGAGAGATATTTTTAATCAGTAAAGGAATTGAGGGTCATGGGGGAAAAGAAGGGCTGGAGATTATCAGTTCAGCCATGATCTTATTGCCTGGCAGAATGGACTCAATGGGCCGAATGGCTCCTTTGGTTTGTGGTCTGTTTTCCTTCAGATGTTGACAGATAAATATTGGCCAGGATAGCATGAAGAGCTCGTTTGCTCTTCTTTGAAATGATGGGCGTGGGTATTTTACATTCACTTGAAGGTGGCTCAGTGGTTAGCACTGCAGCCTTA
The DNA here is from genome assembly GCF_021869965.1 of Rhincodon typus. Taxonomy (NCBI): domain Eukaryota; kingdom Metazoa; phylum Chordata; class Chondrichthyes; order Orectolobiformes; family Rhincodontidae; genus Rhincodon; species Rhincodon typus. Next base: position 7,108,822 of record NC_063370.1, read on the forward strand.
CAGTGCCAGGGACCTGGGTTCAATCCCACCCTCGGTCAATTGTCTATGTGGAGTCGGCACATTCTCCCCGTGTCTGCGTGGGTTTCCTCCGGGTGCTCCGGTTTCCTCCCACAGTCCAAAGATGTGCAGGTTAGGGTGGACTGGTCGTGCTAAATTGCCCCATGGTGTGCAGGTTAGGGTGGGTTAGCCATGGGGAATGCAGCGTTACAGGGATAGGGTGGGATGCTCTTCGGAGGGTCGGTGTGGACTCGATGGGCCAAATGGTCTGTTTCCACTCTGTAGCGATCCTATGGAAGGTGGAAAGGCTGGTGCTCCACAGGAGTGTCACCTCTGCCGCTCTATAGCCCTGGGTAGGGACTTGAACCTGATACTGCGTGACTCAGAGAAGAATAAGTAACAAACTGAGCTGCAGTTGATACACAACAGAAACTGTTGTGAAGAGATTGAAATGGTAAGACTCCCTGTTAAATCCTGCATTGCAGGAATCTTAGACAATGAGCTACACTCAGCAGAATGTGCCCGTATTTTAGTTTTGAGAGGACAGGGTTCCTTCCCCCATCAGGTTTTATCTTTTTCCAAACTGTTCCAAAACAATGAGCTGATCTAGCCAACATTATCAGAAGTCTCGATCTCGTGCTGGAAGGGAGCAAATCCTGCATGGGCAAAATGCGGGTCAGATGAACTTGCAGTGCCTTCACTGAGGAGTTCCCTCGCACACCCACACACTGCGCTGCTCCACAATATTCTCACAGTGATTACTCTGGGAGGAAAGATCCACCAACTCCAACGTCCTCGACCAGGCCAACATCCCCAGCATCGAGGCCCTGACCCCCTCCCCCTTGACCGGCTGCGATGGGCTGGGTACACCATCCGTGTATCTGACACGAGACTCAGCTGCCCCACCCCCAGCTCTGAAACGGCAGGCCAGCCCCAGGGGGACAGAGGAAGCGTTTCAGTGATCCCCCTCAAAGCCTCACTGGGGAAGTGCGACATTCCCACAGGCACCTGGGAATCACCGGCTCCAAGACCGTCCAAAGTGGAGGAGGAGGAGGAGCATCTGGGAAGGCATGGAGCTCCTGGAGACTCACCGTCGGGAAAAAGCGGAAGCTGGGGTGGGGGGAAAAGAGTGAAAGGGGCGCGCTGCCACACCAACGCCCAACCCACCCCTTCCCGTGCCCACCTTCTGCCCCAAGTGTAACAGAGCCTGCGGTAGCCCCCTCGCTCTGTACAGCCACCTACAGACTCACCCTGAGACGGGAAGGGAGTCACCCTCATCTGTGAGGGACCGTCAGTGGTGATGATGATGACTCTGAATCCCCATCAGCTCCAGAACGTCTCGCGGTGTCTCAGCTCAGCTGCCTGGACAACTTGGAGAGCGGTAACAGAACAGGAGGAGACCCAGTTGGTGTCCCGCCAGAGATTGTATTATCCCACCTTTTCTCCTCTCGGCCCTGCAACAATTCCCCATCAGGTAATAAACTGATTACCTTTCGAAACTCCCCGTTTTCCAGACCTCCAAGCACATGCTGCATTAAGAGGTTTCTGCCCGTGTGGCCTGTTTTATTCGCTCACTGGATGTGGCCATCTCTGGTTGGAGCAGCATTTATTCTGCATCCCTAAACAAGGCAATAAAGAGTCTGCCATATTGCTGTGGGTCTGGAGGTCAGACCAGGTAAAGCCAGTGTAGGAGACTGAGGGGTGACCTTATAGACATTTATAAAATCATGAGGGGCATTGATAAGGTAGAGAGCTTTTCCCCAGGATAGGGGATTCTAAACCTGGAGGGTATAAGTTTAAGGTGAGAGGGGAGAGATACAAAAGGGTCCAGAGGGACAATTTTTTTCCGCACAGAGGGTGGTGAGTGACTGGAACAGGCTGCCAGAGGTAGGGGTGGAAGCAAGTACAAATTAAGAAACATTTGAACAGATACATGGATGGGACACGTACGGAGGGATATGCAGCAAATGGGACTAGTTTAATTGTGAAAACTGGGCGGCATGGGCAAGTTGGGCCGAAAGGCCTGTTTCCAGGCTGTACACCTCTCTGACTCTGTTTCCTTAAGGACATAGTGGGGTGGCTCAGTGGTTAGCGCTGCTGCCTCACAGCGCCAGGGATGCGGGTTCAATTCCATCCTCAGGCGACTGTCTATGTGGAGTTTGCACATTCTCCCCGTGTCTGCTTGCGTTCCCTCCGGGTGCTCTGGTTTCCTCCCACAGTCCAAAGATGTGCAGGCTAGGGGGGAATTGACCGTGCTAAATTACCCATAGTGCCCAGGGATGTGTACGTTAGGTGCATTAGCCGCAGGATTGTAGGGATGCTCTTCTTCAGAAGGTCAGTGGGCCCTTGTTGGACTAAATGGCCTGCTTCCACACTGTGGGGATTCTATGACATTAGTGAACAAGATGGGTTTTTCCTGACAATCAACAATGGATTCATGACCATCATTAGGCTCTTAATTCCAGATATTCATTGGATTCAAATTCTGTAGCAGGATTCAAACCCTGGTCCTCAGGACATTATCTGGGTTGGATTAATAGTCCAATGATAATACCACTAGGCCATCACCTTCCCCTGATTCTCACCCCTTCCGCCAATGGTTACGTTTTCGCTCTCTCTCTCTCTCTTAAACAAAAGGCTGGAGAAACTCAGCAGGTCTGGCAGTCTCTGCGTGGAGAGAGAGAGAGAGAGAGAGAAACAGGGTCAATGTTTCAAACCTGGCAACTTCTCACCAGACTCGAAACGTTAACTCTGCTCTTCTCTCTGTTTCCACACAGACGCTGCCGAGTTTCTCCAGCAATTTCAGTTTGTGTTTCAGATTCCCAGCATCTGCAGGAGTTTCGTTCCACCCTCCCTCCAGACCCCTTCGCAATCGCTCAAATCTGCTCCGCACCCCTCTCCAAAGTAAACAGGACCCAGAGTGGCTGATGCAGGCACAGAACAGCCAATGTTGGAGCCCACGCAACTGTTGTGGCCCTTTTTCATTCCTTTATTCGTTCATGGGATGTGGTCATCACTGGCCAGGCAGTATTTATTGTTCATCCCTAATTGCCCAGAGGGTAGTTAAAAGTCAACCACATTGCTGTGGGTCTGGAGTTACATATAGGCCAGACCAGGTAAGGATGGCAGTTTCCTTCCCTAAAGGGCATTAGTGAACCAGATGGATTCTTCCCAACAATCAGCAATGGATTCATGGTCATCATTAGATTCTTAATTCCAGATATTTTATTGAATCCAAATTCCACCATCTGCCATGGTGGGTTTCGAACCCAGGTCCCCAGAACATCATCTGGGTCTCTGGGTTAACTGTCCAGCGATAATACCACGAGGCCAACGCCTCGCCTTTCTCCATTCCCTTTGCACCTTTCCAGAGCCTCCACACGAGACTGGGACAGTTTATATTTTTTGTTATTATTTGTAAAGCTTCCCCATTCATTTCCTGGCCGTGACAAGGTCAGAAGGTCGCGTTGACACCAGGGTGAGAATTTCAGAAGTTGACGCCTTAGCCCAGCAGTAAACCTGGCCCTTGGTGCGGGTTGGAATGCGGGCCGCAGAGTTTTGGATGAGTTCAGGTCGAGCTCGAGTGGGAATGGAGAACTGAAGGTCACCCAGCAAGAACACTTCAGAGAATTTGAAGCTGACAGAGGGGAGGGATGAGAGTTCAAAGCAGCACGGTCGCTGAGTCAGGACTACAGGAATTGCAAGGTTAGGAAGGAGGCAGTGTGGCTGAGGGGCCGAGGGTTTGATCGAGAACGAGGGAAGGGGCACTTGGGAATTGTTGTCTGAAAGCCATGCAAACCAGGCAGTAGGAATTCAGTTCAATCAGTGTTGCGCCCTCGTGATAATGCTAAAATTTTAAAATTCTCCCATTCTGCGGCTTTGCAACGTGTTCCGTTCCTAATTTCCCTCCAACACTCTGCCTCTGTGTTTCACCCATTCACCCGCTTCGACAAATTTCCAGCTCCTTCTCCTGCCGAGCCCACCAGTCATTGATGGCTACCCCTTTAAATCATCCACATCTTCCGAACGTTCTCCTCCAGGGTCGGCACGGTGGCTAGCACTGCTGCCTCACAGCGCCAGGGACCCGTGTTCGATTCCACCCTCGGGTGACTGTCTGTGTGGAGTTTGCACATTCTCCCCGTGTCTGTGTGGGTTTCCTCCGGTCTCCTCCCACAGTCCAAAGTTATACAGGGTAGGGTGGATTGTCCATGCTAAATTGCCCCGTTGTGTCCAAAGATGTGCAGACAAGGTAGGTTAGCCATGGGAAATGCAGAGTTACAGGGATAGAGTAGGGGGTGTGGGTCTGGGTAGGATACTCTTTGGAGGAATGGTATGGGCCGAATGGCCTGCTTCCACACAGTAGGGATTCCAAGCATCTCTCTGTCGTTTCTTGTTTCATAAAACTCCTTTAAAAGCCAGGCACATCTGACCAATCCTCTGGCTCAGCATTGATTTTTCCTAAAATACATTTACAAGGAGCAGCCAGAGCTGATCCCCCCCCCACCTAAGGGTGTGTGGAAGTACATGAACTGTTGTAATATTTATGCTAAACAAATGCCAAGCAATGACCATGTCCGACGAGAGTGAATCTAACCATTGCCCCTTGATGTTCAGTAATAATACCCTCGCTGAATCCCTCTCTATCAACAATCCTGGGGCATTCTGTTGTCCAAAAACTGAAGTGGACCAGCCTTATCAAGACCGTGGGTGCAAGGGCAGGGCAAAGGCTGGGAATCCTGTGGCGAGTAACTCACCTCCTGACTCCCTATCCCACCACCTACAAGGCACAAGTCAGGAATGTGAGGGAATACTCCCCACTTGCCTGGATGGGGGCAACTCCAACAACACTCAGGAAGCTCGACACCATCCAGGACAAATGGGAATGGGTTTGATTTGATTTTGATTTTATTGTCACGTGTATTTTACAGTAAAAATACAATAAAACACAGTGAAAAGTTTTCATTTGTCACCACAAAACAGCATCATTTTGAATAATTTAAGAGTAAGGAAAAAAAGGATATAGTTTGAATAGAGTACGTTAGGAATACAGGGTGAGGGTTTTAATTTGTTCAAATGCTGTGCATTGGGAATAAATGAGAAAGCCGTGGTCCTCCGAGTTTTGAACTGGAGTGTGTGATTTGCAGGTCCCTTCTATATCATTGATCTGAAGAGTGTCAGATAAGGGGATTTTTCACCTGTTTCCCTGCTACCTCTTCAACTGAAGCTGTCTCGCAGTCTCCACTGTTTCAGTTAGTTTGTTGTTCCTTTGCCAAGTATGTAATGGGATCCTTTTTGGTTATCAGCCCTGTAATCTGTTGTGCTGCTAGGGGCTCAAGGCAGTTCACACTGCAGAGCTGTCTGCTGCAAAGAAGTTGCATTATCTCATTTACTGCTTGCAACCAGCCTTAAACATAATAATCTCACCTCTGGCAGGATACGTTGGATGGAAGAATTATAGAGGCACTGAAGGAGCCTATCATGTCTGTGCTGTCTCGCTACACGCTGCAGCCTTTTCCCCAGAGCCCTGCAAATTATTTTATCTTCATGGACTAATCCAATTCTCTTTTGAAAGCCTTGATTAGATTTACCTCCGCCACTGTTTCAGGCATGCGCATTCCAGTACCTTGCTGAAAACTGGAATAGCTCTGTCCAATCTCCTCTCAAACGCGTAAGGCGAGAACAAACAAAATCGCTGTTGCTCGTGCAGATACAAAGGCATAAAGCAAGACGCTGCAGGTGCTGGGAGTCTGAAACAAGGAGAGAGAGAGAATGCTGGTAACATCCAGCAGGTCAGGCAGCATCTACAGAAGGAGAAACAGGGTTAACACTTCAGGTCCATGATCTCCAACCAGTGTTGGGGAAACAAGGTGTAGAGCTGGATGAACACAGCAGGCCAAGCAGCATCAGAGGAGCAGGAAGGCTGACGTTTCGGGCCTAGACCCTTCTTCAGAAATGGGGGAGGGGAAGGGGGTTCTGAAATAAATAGGGAGAGGGGGGGAGGCGGATAGAAGATGGATAGAGGAGAAGATAGGTGGAGAGGAAACAGACAGGTCAAAGAGGCGGGGATGGAGCCAGTAAAGGTGAGTGTAGGTGGGGAGGTAGGAAGGGGATAGGTCAGTCCAGGGAGGAAAGATGTTTGGAGCCTTTATTGGTCAGTGTATTGAGTATAGGAGTTGGGAGGGTCATGTTGCGGCTGTACAGGACATTGATTAGGCCACTTTTGGAATACTGCGTTCAATTCTGGTCTCCCTGCTATAGGAAGGGTGTTGTGAAACTTGAAAGGGTTCAGAAAAGATTTATGAGGATGTTGGAGGGTTTGAGCTGTAGGGAGAGGCTGAATAAGCTGGGGCTATTTTCCCTGGAGCGTCGGAGGCTGAGGGGTGACCTTATAGAGGTTTATAAAATCATGAGGGGCACAGATAAGGGTGAATAGTCAAGGTCTTTTCCCCAGGGTGGGGGAGTCCAAAACTAAAGGGCATAGGTTTAAGGTGAGAGGGGAAAGATTTAAAAGGGACCTAAGGGGCAATATTTTCACACAGAGGGTGGTGTGTGTATGGAACGAGCTGCCAGAGGAAGTGGTGGAGGCTGGTACAATTACAACATTTAAAAGGCATCTGGATGGGTACATGAATAGGAAGGGTTTAGAGGGATATGGGCCAAATGCTGGCAAATGGGACTAGATTAATTTAGGTTATCTGGTCGGCGTGGACGAGTTGTGGACCAAAGGGTCTGTTTCTGTGCCGTACAGCTTTATGACTCTAAGGAAGACTGAGGATGGTGAGGGGTGCTGCCGCTGATGGTACTGATGGGAGAAAGAACAAAAGGGAATACTGCTATATGTCGCAGGCCTGCTGCAATTGGGAAGGTGATGGCCTAGTAGTATTATCGCTGGGCTAATAATCCAGGGACCCACGGCATGTCCTGGAATCATAGGTTCAAATTACACTATGTCAGACGTTGGAATTTGAATTCAATTAAAAGGAAAAACATCTGAAATGTAGAGACAAATGAAACCATTATTGGAAAAACCCATCTGGTTCACTAATGTCCTTTAGGGAAGGAAGCTGCCATCCCGTACATGGTCTGGGCCTACATGTGACTCCAGACCCACAGCAATGTGGTTGACTCTTAACTGCCCTCTGGGGCATTTAGGGATGGGAAATAAATGCTGGTCTAGCCAGTGAATGATTATTTTTTCAAAAACCAGAGGTCAGGTACAGGATAAGGAGATTACAGCTACAACAGGATTTGAGGAGTGGGGTGGCTTTCAAAATATACCCCATGAGTCGGTTGTCTGTTCAACGGTGAGGTTTAGGAGCTAGGAATATTTCTGTCCCTACCTGAGGTGTGCGATGTCACTGCAGTTCACAAGACGGCACTCCTGTCTCAGAGTCAAAGAGTTGGTCTTTTGCTCCTTGAGTATAAAACACTCTGAGTAGGAGATCTGGGAATCCCTACCGTGCAGAAAGACGCCACTTTGCCCATCTAGTCTGCTCCAACCCTCCCATACAGACTCAAACCCCACTCTATCAGAGGAGCAGGAAGGCTGACGTTTCGGGCCTAGACCCTTCTTCAGAACAATTAGTGAAGCAATTTTCCTGGCAATTGACAATGGATTTATGGTCATCATTAGACTCTTGCAGGTATTAATTGAATTCAAATTCCACCATCTGCTGTGGTGGGATTTGAACCCAGGTCCCCAGAACATTATCTGGGTCTTTGGGTTAATAGTCTAGTAATAATACCACTGGGCCATCGCCTCCTGCTTAGCCAGGCTGCTACCACAATGCTGTCTATGGGAGCTCCTTGTGTACAAATTGGCTCCAACACCCCCCAGCCTAACAGCAGGAGCTACATTTCAAAAGATAAATTGGGTGTAAAGGGCTTTGAGTCTAAACTGGCCATGACACGTGCGATATAAATGCACGTCCTTCTTCCAGTGCCATTGTCTCGGCTAATTAACATCACGGGATAGAAAGCTGCCCTGGTGGCACGGAAAGTGTTGGCATCACTGAGGGGTCCAGTTTGGTGGTGAGGCCGGGCTGGGCAGAGCTACAACAGTAGAATCCAGACTTCCAGGGCATTAGAGATGGTGCCACATCAAAGTCTATTGCTAAAATTGAAAGCTCATGGTGACATATTGGACAGAAGACTGGCTGGCAAACAGAAAACAGAGAGTAGGAATAAGTGGGTCTTTTTCAGGTTGGCAGATGTTATGAGTGGTGTGCCACAGGGGTTGGTGCTGGGCCGTCAACTCTTTACAATTTATGGAAATATTTTGGATGACGGGATCGACCATATGGGAGCTAAATTTGTCGATGACTCAAAGACAGGTGGGAAAATGTGTCGTGCAGAGGACGGAAGGATCCCACAAAGGAATATGGATAGCCTCAGTGAGTGGCAAAGATCTGGCACATGGAGTGCAATGTGGGAAAATGGGAAATTGCCCATTTTGGCAGCAAGATTGAAAAAAGGGACATATTATCGAATGGCGAGAGGTTGCAGAGCTCTGGGATGCAGAGGGATCTGGGTGTCCTAGTGCATGAATCACAGAAGGTTGGTCTGCAGGTTCAGCAAGTAATCAGGAAAGCTCATAGAATGTGATGGTTTATTGGGAGGGGAACTGAATGCAAGAGAGTAGGGAGGGGATGCTTCACGTATACCGAGCATCAGGAGGACTGTGTACAGGACTGTTCACTGTACCTACAAAAGGATGTTAACGCAGTGGAAGCAGTTCGGAGAAGGTTTACCAAACTAACCCCTGGAGTGAATGGATTGCCTCATGAGGAAAGGCTGGGCCTCTAACCTCTGGAGTTTGGGAGAGTCGGAGGTGACTGAATTGAAACATCTACAATCCTGAGGGGGTCCTGACTGGCTGGAAGTGGAAAAGATGGTTCCTCTTGTAGGAGAATCTAGAACGAGGGGTCACTGTTTAAAAATAAGGGGTTGTCCATTTATAAACAGAGGTGGGGAAACATTTTTCTGAGGAATTGAGAGTCTTTGGAATTCCCTTCCTCAAATGGCAGTGGATGCGGAAGCTTTACATCTGAGGAAGGGTCACATTAACTCTGATTTCTCTCCACAGATTTTTTTTTTGTTTCAGAGTCTTTACATTTCTTTTAAGGCCAGAGGTAGAAAGATTCTTGTATTAAATAAAACAGAGAACTGCAGACGCTGGATACCGGAAACAAAAACTGAAATTGCTGGGGAAACTTGGCAGCATCTGCAGAGAGAAAAACAGAGGTAACGATTCAGGTCCATGTGACCTTTTGTCAGAACCTCTGGATAGTGAGGTTGTAAGGGTTACACAGGACAATAGAATTGTGGGTAAAATCAGAGCAGCCACGATGGCAGAGAATCAAGAAGGGCCGAATGGCCTGCTCTTGTTCCTGACTCGTGGAGGAAGACACTGGTCTCTGTCGTCCTGTGCCCTCTCTCTCTTTCTTTCTCTCTCTCTCTGTTTCCCTCGTTTAATTTGCACAGCGATGAAGCCCCTTTAAGGCTAGCTCCATTCTGGTAACTAGTGAAGCGAGGCAAGACCAAGCTGTTAATCTGAAGCATTAATGACAGGGCTCTCAGTGTAGACACCTGGGCCAGACAGGAGAGGTGGAATGCGACAAGGCAGCCCCAACGATCCTGTTCACTGTCAAAACGCCTCAAGCATCACAATTTGTATCGGGCCGGTACGGCCACAAGGAAATAAAAAAGGATCCACGGGCGCAGTACCACGCTTGCTTTCGGTCTGTGGGACGGCATTGCATTCCTGTAGACACAGCAGCGTCTGCAAGTCGGACCTCAGTGGGATATGTGAGCATTTCCTCGATTTTATTCTCCTTTGTCTCATTCTAAAGCTAATTGAAATCTGATCCGGCCTTTCGTTGTCCCGGTCCCTGATTTCTCGAATCATGGTGAGGTCTGGGGGGGTTGGGGGGCAAGGGCCGTCCTTAACAGTGAGGTGTGGAGGTTGTGGGGGAGAGGTGTGCTGTTACCATGTCAGGATCACAAATCTCACTGTATTTACTGGACCCAGGGTGACCTGCCAGCTGAGTGAGATCTTGGGAACGGCGTTCCGAGGATGGATACATGATGGGTAGACACCATGACCTGGAGCGGAATTATAGTCAGGCATCCTCAAGGTGACCTGGATCCCCACTGTCTCGGAATTTGCTGTTAAATGGTTTGTTGTGGAGTTGTATACACATGGAATTATCTAAAGGATGATTTTTGTTTATGGCGTGATCAGGACAATGATAAAAAGGGCAGAAACGGCTCACTGAGCTTGATCTGCTGTTCGATGCACTGGCAGTGAATCTTAGATCCCCTCTGCATAATCGCAGCCTCTCTGCGACCAGCGGTGTGCCACAAGGATCGGTGCTGGGTCCTCTGCTTTTTGTCACTTATATAAGTGATTTGGATGTGAACATAGGAGGTACGGTTAGTAAGTTTGCAGATAACACCAAACTTGTTGGTGGAGTGGATGGTGAAGAAGATTACCTCAGAATACAGTGGGACCTTGATCAGATGCGCCAATGAGCCGAGGAGTGGCAGATGGAGTTTAGTTTAGATAAATGTGAGGTGCTGTGTTTTGGAAAGGCAAATTAGGGCAGGACTTATACACTTAATGGTAAGGTCCTGGGGAATCTTACTGAACAAAGAGATCTTGGAGTGCAGGTTCGTAGTTCCTTGAAAATGGAACCGCAGGTAGACAGGGTAGTGAAGAAGGTGTTTGACGCTTTCCTTTATTGGTCAGTGCATTGAGTATACGAGTTGAGGGGGTCATGTTGTGGCTGTACAGGACATTAATTAGGCCACTTTTGGAATATTGCTTGCAATTCTGGTCTCCCTGCTATAGGAAAGATGTCGTGAAACTTGAAAGGGTTCAGAAAAGATTCATAAGTAAGTTGCCAGGGTTGGAGGGTTTGAGCTATAGGGAGGGGCTGAATAGGCTGAGGCTATTTTCCTGGAGCGTTGGAGGCTGAGGGATGACCTTATAGAGGTTTATAAAACCATGAGGGGCAAGGATAGGGTAAATAGACAAGGCCTTTTCCTCAGGGTAGGGGAGTACAAAACTAGAGGGACATAGGTTTAAGTTGAAAGGGGCAACTTTTTCTCACAGAGGGTGATGCGTGTATGGAATGAGCTGCCAGAGGAAGTAGTGGAGGCTGGTACAATTACAACATTTAAAAGGCATCTGGATGGGTATAGGAGTAGGAAGGGTTTAGAAGGAAATAAGCCAAATGCTGGTAAATGGGACTAGATTGATTTAGGATATCGGGTCGGCGTGGACGAGTTGGACCGAAGGGTCTGTTTCCGTGCTGTACATCTCTATGACTCTCCACATTTGAGTAAAGGATGACCTGGTGATGGGATACCAGCTGCTGAGCAGTTATTGCAGTAATAGTCTCTCAGTGTTTATCCTGTCGAACCCTTTTGAAATCTTGTATTTTGCATTGAGAGCACCTCTCACTCTTCTGAACAACAAAGAGTATAAACCCAACTTGGTCATCAGCTCATCATAGGACAACCCTGTCATCCTCGGGTCCAATTGAAAGAACCTTTGCTGCACTGCCTCCAATGCATGTGTAACTTTTCTTAATTGTGGAATCCAAAATGGTGCACAGGATTCCAAGTGTGGTTTCACCAACGCTTCATACAATTGTAATGTTTGATGAGGAAGTGGTGAGACTCAAATCTGTTTTAAGTTTGAAATATTCCCTGGAGAGAGAAAGGAAAATTGCAACAACAAAAAAAAATCTGATTTTAAAGCTGAAAGGAATGGAGAGAAGAAGCAAAAGTGGGACTGAAATATATTTAGTGTATTTTTGGCAGTATGGACTCGATGGGCCAAAAGGTCTCATTAGATTCGAAAATACTCCCAAAAATATTGATAGATATGGCACCCAGTGACAAATTATCCAGGTTAATTCAATGAGTTGGTTCCCAGGCATGTCATTGGATGTTAAGAGATTGTCTCTTGAGTATGAATGTGCTAATTGATCGAGAATCCAGGAAGAGGCCATTTGGCCTACCAAGTCTGCATCAACTCTCCAAAGATCCTCCCACCCCGACCTACCTCATTTCCCATGGCTAATCCACCTAGCCTACCCATCCCTGGGTACTGTGGTGGAATTTAGCATGGCTTCTCTACCTAAGCTGCACATCTTTAGACTGCGGGAGGAAACTGGAGCATCCACTCAAGGTCGTTAGCCAAGGTGTGCAATTGAACCCAGGTCCCTGGCACCGTAAGGCAGCCATGCTAACCGCTGTGCCACCTGACAGCAATGTCATGTGAGTTGCAAAGAGGTAATGACTAATTCTAGACTGATTCAGGGATGTTCTAATTGATTAGCCAAGGTCAAGGCAGATGGGACTAGTTTAGTTTGGGATTTATGTTCGGCATGGACTGTTTTAGACCAAAGGGTCTGTTTCTGTGCTATGTGACTGTTTGACTCTATATAAGAAATAGAAGCAAGAGTGGACAGTATTGTCTCTTGCCTCTCCTTCACTTTTTAATGAGATTACATCGCTCTATTTTATCTCCTCCTTTCTTGCCTTATCTCATTGGCCATTGATTCCCGTAGAGCCTGTAACTGTTGATTTCAGAGCTTACCACACAACTGAGCAACAGCATGTGTGAATTTCAGCGCGATGCCAGGTAGATATATCAATCAGCTGGTCGAATCAAACAGTAAGGTCCATCGGTTGTTCACAACAGACAGAATACAGTCTGCTCTCCAGCAGTCCACACTTATAAAACCCAAAGTAAGTGTCTGCTGTCAGATGCAATTCTGTGATTGGGGAGCAGTCCCCAACGTTAAACAGCTACAATGGCAACCAATTTAAGGTAATCCTTCAAACATAGCTCATTACAATCACTAGTGTGTCTGGGGAGATGAGGGCCTAGTGGTATTGAGATGGGAGTGTTAATCTAGAGACTGTGGTGGAACTGGGTTTCAATCCTGCCACAGCAGATGTTGGAATTTGAGTTTAATTTTTTTTTAGAAAATCTAATGTTGACCATGACAATTTTTTTGGAAAACCCCATCTGGTTCACTAATGTCCTTTAGGGAAGGAAACTGCCATCCTTATCTGGTCTGGGCCTACGTGTGACTCCAGACCCACAGCAATGTCGTTGACTCTTAATTGCCCTCTGGGGCAATTAGGGGTGGGCAATAAATGCCGGCCTGAATGAACAAAAACAAAGAGTGTATTTAAGATGGAGATGGCTTCTTGATGACTGAGAGGGGGAATCAAGGGTTACAGGGAGAAGGCAGGAGAATGGGTTTGAGAAACATGTCAGCCACGATCGAATGGCGGAGCAGACTCGATGGGCCGAATGGTCTAATTCTGCTCCTGCGTCCTGTGATACTGGTCAGTCAGATAAGAGCAGAGCAGAAAATCTCTGGAGAGAAGAGCAGATTTAACGCTTCCAGTCCAATGCTCTTGGAAAGCGAAATAGGTGGCTATCAATCAGGCGCTCTCACAGTTGATGTCTGTGACAAATCAGAATGAAGGAACTAAATTATCAGGAGCATTAGCCCATCATTGCCCTGGGCTGGTATCAGCACATTTCCCCTCAAGTATTCACACTCACAGAATCACATTGACGGCGCTCGATAATCACAAGATAGTTCTTTTTTCCCTCCCACCCAGAGGCTGTGAAAGGACAGAGGACGACACGGCCACAGCTTTAAAGCCGTCGGCTAGCAGAAGCAAAAATGATACGAGGCAGGAGAAAAGTCCTTTTTGTGTAGCACATGGAATGGCCTGCCTGAGAGTGTTGACGGGATTCAATTCAAAGGGGAATTGGATTATTACTTGGAAAGCTAGAATGTGCAAAGATGGAGGAATGCCCCTATGGAAACTGCTCATTTGGAGGGTTGGCCCAAACTTAGAATCCCTACAGTGCGGAAGAAGGCCATTCAGTCCATCCCAACCCTCCGAAGAGGATCCCAGCCAGTAGCCCTGCATTTCCCATGGCTGATGCACTTAGCCTGCTCATCACTGAGCACTTTTGCTTATCCTTGCCCCAATCTCTCAGGTAGATAGATAGAATCCCTGCAGTGTGGAAACAGGCCATTCAGCCCATACCACCCTCCAAAGAGCATCCCATCCCCTCCCTGTAACCCTGCATTTCCCATGGCTAACCCACCCAGCCTGCACATCCCTGGACACTATGGGGTAATTTAGCATGGCCCAGTCCACCCTAACCTGCACATCTTTGGACTGTGGGAGGAAACTGGAGCACCCTCACATAGAGGCAGGGAGAATGTGCAAACTCCACACAGATAGTTGCCCGAGGTTGGAATCGATCCCAGGTCCCTGGCGCTGTGAGGCAGCAGTGCTAACCACTGAGCCAACATGCCACATCTTGTTGAGGTGTCTGTTCTCCTTTTGTGCTGAAACAATTCAGTGATTAATTTTTCCAGCAATTTTGTCTCTGGCCACTGTTTAATTTCAAAAGTCAACACAGCTTGACAGAAATGGATGTGTAAAGTTATTAATAACTATTCTAAATGCTTAATTATTGAGACAGGGTGTAATGGGCAGCAGGAACACAAACAGTACCTAACGCTTTTTATAGATGCCCTCCAGAAAGCATCCTATCTGGATGCATCACAGCATGGTAGGGCAACTGCTCTTCCCAATTCTGCAAGAAATTACAGAGAGTTGTGAACACAGCCCAGACCATCAGACAAACCAGCCTCCCATCCACTGACTCCATCTACACTTCCCGCTGCCTCAGGAAAACAGCCAACATCATTAAAGACCCCTCCCACCCCACTTCAACTCTCTTCCATCGGGCAGAAGATACAACAGTTTGAAAACACGTACCAACAGATTCAAGAACAGCTTCTTCCCCGCTGTTATCAGACTTATGAACGGATCTCTCACATATTAGAGTTGATCTTTCTCTGTAGCTCTAACACGATATTCTGCATCTGTTCTATTGCCCTGATGGACTTATGTAAGGTATGATTTGCCTGGATAGTACGCAAACCAATACTTTTCACTGTATCTCGATGCATGTGACAATAATAAATTAAATTAAATTAAATTAAGGTCTTGTCATTGGCTATTCCCTAACAAACTCTGTCTTCTCTGAGATAGTGGGAACTGCCGATGCTGGAGAATCTGAGATAACAAGGTGTAGAGCTGGATAAACACAGCAGGCCAAGCAGCATCAGAGGAGCAGGAAAGGGTCTTTCTGAAGAAGGGTCCAAACCCGAAACATCAGCTTTCCTGCTCCTCTGATGCTGCTTGGCCTGCTGTGTTCATCCAGCTCTACACCTTGTTATCTCCGTATCTTCTCTGGAAGGTTGGGTAAGACCCTGTTTTGAAGGCGTAAATGATGTGAACGTTGGTGAAAAAAGGGATATATTGCCATACCATCGCGCCTCTTTGCTTCTCTTTCTTTATCCATGGGATGTGGGCGTCGCTAGACGAGGATTTGTTGCCCATCCCTAATTGTCCCTTGAACTGAGTGGCTTTCTTAGCCATTTCAGAAGGCATTAAGAGTCAGCTGCATTGCCATGGGTCTGGGGTCACTTTTCGGTCTTGGCCCGATTTAAGGACTCATCCTGGCACCTGTGGTATTTATAGGAACAGGAAGTAGGCCATTCAGCCCATCCTG
>NC_063370.1:7124462-7151022 GCF_021869965.1 Rhincodon typus
TATTTATAGGAACAGGAAGTAGGCCATTCAGCCCATCCTGGCACCTGAGGTATTTATAGGAACAGAAAGTAGGCCATTCAGCCCATTGGACCTGCACCGCCATTCAGTAAGATGATGGCTGATTGAACACATCTATTCCTCTGACTCCATGCCATAACCCCATACGCCAACTGGCAAGAGTGCACAAGGCTGTCATTATGTGGTAATCCTTCAAAATCAAAGCCTTTTGTGTTTGCTTACAGCCTTGTGGAGGGAGCGGGGGACACCCTGTAGCGTCTAAAAGCATATTGTATTTGGACGTTCTCCACAGAGAAACCATCAAAGGATCATGAACTTCAGGTCTTAGTGGTGGCTTTCCCATTTTATTGGCACACTCTTGACCCATGATACTCCGTCTCTGAAAGATGTTTTTCTTTAATGAAGAGTTACTTTGCTTTCCCCACCACTCGCTTCATGATTTGACTCCTCTCCCAGCCCTTTCACTTTTTAAAATACTCACCAAATGAATGAGGAGCTTGAGTTTTTCATCTGTGATCCCACTGTCAGCAAACTGCGACAGTGCGTTGCCAGACATTGGGTTTTGTGTCAGATGTAATTCTGCATGAGACTACAATTACCCACAAACCTTAAACAGCCATGCCCTTTGGCCCTGAGTCCTCTGGTCAGAAAGGGGGACTGACTATCCCCTCCCTACCTCCCCACCTACACTCACCTTTACTGGCCCCATCCGCGCCTCTTCGACCTGTTTGTTTCCTCTCCACCTATCCTCTCCTCTATCCCTCTTCTATCCGCCTCCCACTCTCTCCCTATTTATTTCAAAACCCCCTTCCCCTCCCCCTTTTCTGATGAAGGGTCTAGGCCCGAAACGTCAGCCTCTCTGCTCCTATGATGCTGCTTGGCCTGCTGTGTTCATCCAGACCTGCACCTTGTTGTCTCGGATTCTCCAGCATCTGCAGTTCCTACTATCTTTGAATTAGATTGAATTAGCTTTATTGTCACATGTACTCAAGTGAGTACGGGAAAAAGTTTACAAGTCGTCACTTACGGCACCACCTTAGGTACAAAGTACCTCGGTACAGCTTCTTCAGTACAAGTTCTGAGGAAAAAGAAATAGAAAAATAAAGAAATAAAATGTCTAGCAATACAGATCATAGGAATAAATTAGAAAGTAGTGAAATAAAAAGTTCATATCAACAGACCTTCCAAACCAAGCTAGTCCAGGCTGGCTGAGCTGTTCAGGTGACATCAGGTTTGCCATCTATGGTTGCAAACAATCATAGAATCCCTACAGTGCGGAAGCAGGCCATTCGGCCCATCAACTCAGCACTGATCCTCTGAAGAACATCCCACCCAGACCCTAACCCACCTCGCCTATACATCCCTGGGCATTATGGGTAACGTAGCACGGCCAATTCACCCTAACCTATACATCTTTGGACTGTGGGAGGAAACCGGAGCACCCGGAGGAAACCCACGCAGACACAGGGAGAATGTGCAAACTCCACACAGACAGTTGCCCGAGGGTGGAATCGAACCCAGGTCTCTGGTGCTGTGAGGCAGCAGTGCTAATCACTGAGCCACCATGTTGTCCCTGGAGGTGTCACAACTTGGCCTCCTCCCTCCAACTGAAAATCCCTCCCCGAACAGACTGGCACCAATGGTCAAACAGCATCTTAATCATCACGGAACTCTATTCATTCACGGGATGGGGGCGTCGCTGGCCAGGCAGCATTTATTGACCATCCCTAATTGCCCAGAGGGCAGTTAAGAGTCAACCACATTGCTGTGGGTCTGGAGTCACGTGTAGGCCAGACCAGGTAAGGATGGCAGCTTCCTTCCCTAAAGGGCATTAGTGAACCAGATGGGTTTTTCCCAACAATTGACAGTGGATTCACAGTCTTCATTAGATTCTTAATTCCAGATATTTGTTGAATTCAAATTCCACCATCTGGTGTGGCGGGATTCAAACCCTGGTCCTCAGAACATTATGTGAGTCTCTGGATTAACAGTCCAGCGATAATACCACTGGGCCATTGCCTCCCCATAATGGCCAACTCGAAAGCAAGAGGACCGAGGGGGACGATTTCTTAACAGTCGAGTCCAGTTTACAGCTTCTAGTCCCACACCAGAGAGCTCAGTGGAAAATCCCAGTTGCCGCTCCCTGTCAGGGGTGTACTGCCTTCCTGGTGAGATGTCAGACTGAGATCCCATCTGTCCTCAACACAACAACGCCTCAAAGAAGAACAGGAAGGTTCTTCAAAGTGTGCTGTCTGCAATACTTATCCACCAACCAGAGGGTGCTCACTGTGGGATCTTGCTGTGCGCAGCCAACTGCTGCAGTTCCCTACGGCGCATGATAAAAGGGCATTCAGTGCTCTTTGGGGATGTCTCAAGGTTGTGAAAGGCGCAATATAGATTTAAGCCTTTCTTCGTGGCACTTTTCCACATCCAAAATGTTTATTATTGGTGGAAGCTGTGGGGCTCAGTTGAGCAAACAGCTGACCGGTGATGCACAGTCCCACCAACACCGTGGGTTCGATTCCTGCACTGGCTGAGATTAACATGGAGGACTCTCCTTCACAGCCTCTCCCTCGCGTGGTGACCCTCAGTTACCACGTCGCCCTTATCTTTTGTGACAGTGGGAGATGGTGACTTTACCTTTGGTTATAACTGATAACCAACATATTCCAGGAAAATTGTAAAAAGTTGCTCACCACAGAGCCCTGGAGATTAAACATGAAATTCCGGGGCTGTTCTTAAGGGTTGGCAATCCTGGGACATGCATTCCATTGTCAACTAGTTTGCAGTTTTGTTTTATTTTGAATGGGGAAGTTTGAATGCATTAAGGGGCGGTGACAGCCTAGTGGTATTATCGCTGGACTGTTAAACCAGAGACCCAGATAATGTTCTGGGGACTGGGTTCGAATCCCACCACTCCAGATGGTGGAATTTGAATTCAATAAAATATCTGGAATTAAGAATCTAATAATGACTGTGAATCCATTATCGATTGTTGAAAAATCCCATCTGGTTCACTACTCTCCTTTAGGGAAGGAACTGCCATCCTTACCTGGTCTGCACCTACATATGACTCCAGACCCACAGCAATGCGGTTGACTCTTAACCGCCCTCTGGGCAATAAATGCTGGGCCTAGACAGCAACACCCTCATGCCATGAATGAATAAAGGGAGGGAAAAAAAGAATTTGCAAGCTGCACATTTCAATCCAAACCATCACCCTGTGCACAGTTAGAAGTCGAACTTAATGGATGAGTTAATGAAAAATATTTGCAGATAGTGGTGTGGGATATGCAGGGCATCAGCCAACAAAGAAAGGGTTTTGCAGGGAAAGAAAGAAAGCCTTAAATTTACGAAGCTGGGAGCTATCCGCCTCTGATGGAAGAGTTAGTATGAACTGCTGATGCTGGAGTCTGAGATAACAAGGTGTGGAGCTGGAGGAAGAGATTTTCTGAAGAAGGGTCCAGACTCGAGCTTTCCTGCTCCTCTGATGCTGCCTGGCCTGCTGTGTTCCTCCAGCTCCACACCTTGTTATCTGATGGAAGAGTGCTGTAGCAAGACAGATGTCAAGTATGTAAAAGGGGGGTCTCTAAGTTAGGAAAGTCGAACTTCCAAACGCCAGTGGTTGCGAGAGTGATCCCATAAAGAGGTGTAACTTTAAAAATCTGACATAAGCGTTTTTCTTGTACTTTAGTGTTTCCATTGTTCTGCATTGTGTTCCGACTTCTGTATGAATCAATATCGACACAGACTCCAGATTCCCATTTGCATCCCAGGGACTGTCAGTAAAAATTTAAGGTGTAGAGATTCCTCAATTCTTTTCCCTAATCTGTCACAATCATGTGGCAGGAAAAATGAAACAACATTTTCTGTTTGCGACGTGTTAATGTATCACCGACTGCATTTTACCGACAATATTCTGGTCGCCCCGTTAAAGGAAGGATATTATTAAGCTGGAGAGGGTTCAAAGAAGATTTACCAGGATGTTGCCGGGTAGGGAAGGTTTGACTTATAAAGAAAGGTTGGATAGGCTGGGACTTTTTTCACTGGAGCATAGGAGGTTGAGAGGTGACCTGATAGGAGTTTATAAAATAATGAGGGGTACAGATAGAGATTTGGTGGGTGTCTTTTCCATAGGATGGGGGATTTCAAGACTAGGGGGCACAACTTTAAGGTGAGAGGAGAGAGATTTAAAAAAGACATGAGGGGCAAGTTTTTTACAGGTAAGATAGTTTGTGGTGGAATGAACTTCCAGAGGAAGCGGTGGATGTGGGTACAGTTACAACATTTAAAAGACATTTGGATAAGTTCATGAATGGGAAAGGTTTAGAGGGATATGGTCCAGGAGCAGGCAGATGGGACTAGTTTAGTTTGGGATTATGGTCAGCACGGACTGGTTGGGCCAAAGGGTCTGTTTCCGTGCTGTATGACTCTATGTAACAAATTTCTCTTACGTTCCCTTTAGTGATCTTGCTGTTTAGGTTGGTAACTTGCCTGTGCAGTATTCAATGTGGGAGCTACACCAGCGATGTATTGCCATCACACACTGAACATTTATTAAACACGATAACAAAGAGCTTTAGAAACTTAGAGACTAGGAACAGATGTAGGTCATTCAGCCCTTCCATTCACTATGATCATGGCTGATCATCCAACTCAATCCCCTGTTCCCACTTCCTCCCCCCCATACCCTTTTAATCCTTTAGACCTAAGTACTATGTCTAACTCCTTCTTGAAAATATTCAATGTTTTGGCATCAGCTTCTTTCTGTGGCAGAGAATTCCACAGACTCCCCCGCTCTCCGGGTGAAGACATTTCTCCCCATCTCAGTCCTACCCCGTATCCTCAGACTGTGACCCCCAGTCATCAGGACCATCCTTCCTGTGTTTACTCTGTCCAGCCCTTTTTGATTTGATTTGATTTATTATTGTCACATGTACCTCAGTACAGTGAAAAATTTTGTTTTGCGTACAGTACAGGCAGATCGTAAATAATAGGGCGATAGAACAGAGCAAGGACTACAATGGCAGAAGAGAAGTGGCACAGAGAGCGAGATCAACATGAGGTTAGAAATTTGAGAGGCCCATTCAGAAGTCTAATAACAGCGGGGAAGAAGCTGTTCTTGAATCTGTTGGTCCATGTGTTTAAACTTTTGTATCTTCTGCGCAACGGAAGAGGTTGGAAGAGATTATAACCGGGGTGGGAGGGGTTTTTGATGATGCTGGCTGCCTTTCTGAGGCAGCGAGAAGTATAGATGGTGTCAATGGATGGATGGTTGGCTTGAGTGATGGTGTAATCCTGTTAGAATTGTAATAGGTTTCTACAAGATACCCTCCTCATGCTTCTAAACATCTTGCTTCTCCTATGATGCTGCTTGGCCTGCTGTGTTCATCCAGCTCTGCACCTTGTTGTCTCGGATTCTCCAGCATCTGCAGTTCCTACTATCACTGATTGCATTTATATAGCGCCTTTTTCCACCTTGGAACACCTCAACCCACTATTTAAGTCCATTAAGCACTTTTGAAGTGCAGTTAGTTAATCACAATTAATTATTTATTGTTACGTTATTGTAACATTGGAAATGCAGCCTGCAATCTGTACACAGCAGGATCCTACAAGCAGCTGAGCAGTAGTTTAGCCAGATCGTCCAGTAATTTTGAGATAATGGCAACATACTACAGATGCTGGAAATCTGAAACAAAAACAGAAATTGTTGGAAACTCAGCAGGTCTGGCAGCTTCTGTGGAGAGAGAAACAGAGTTAACGTTTCAAGTATGGTATGACTCTTCAGAATTATATACTCTGTTGAGTTCTGAAGCGGAGTTATAGCAGACTCGAAACATTAAGTCTGTCTCTCTCTCTCTCTCTCTCAACAGATGCTGCCAGACCTGCTGGGTTTCTCTAGTGTTCTGTGTGTTTGTTTTTGCGAGTTTGGCTGAGGGATAAAAGTCAGCCAGGAATCATTTGCAGCTCCCCTGAGGATTAACAGCATCTGGGTTGAATGTTGCAAAAAAGCATTAGATCAGAACCAGTGCTTTCTGGTACTTGTCCAGTACAGTTCGGTCAAACTCGTCAGTAGTCTAAAACAAGACGGAATGACAAATTAGAGAAGCATTAAAATGAAACTGAATTTGTGCCTAGCTGAGAAATACTGCTGTACATTTAAAGAGAGTGTTATCAGTTCTCTGAAGGCTTTTCTGTGAGACGCTTTGTTGCTAAACAGTGGGTACTTGATGATTGATAATTGATGATAGTACAAGGTACGGGTGAAGGTTAGATAGACCTTAGGTTTAGGGTAAAAGTTCAGCATGATATCGTGGTCCGAAGGGCCTGTACTGTGCTGTACTGTTCTATGTTCTATGTAAAGCCCCTACCTCTGGTCCAGAGGGTCTGCATCTGAGTTCCAACTCAGGTCCTGTTGTCCGCGGAACGTGCAGCCATAATACAGTTGGGCAGGTCAATTATTGCTATGTTCTTGCAGTTACTGAGACTGGAAGTTTTTTGAGTTATAAGGAGTGCATGGATAGGGTGAATAGTCAATGTCTTTTCCCCAGGGTAGGGGGAGTCCGAAACTAGAGGGGCATAGGTTTAAGGTGGGAGGGGAAAGATCTAAAAGGGACCTGAGGGGCAGCTTTTTCACACAGAGGGTGGTGCATGTATGGAACGAGCTGCCAGAGGAAGTGGTGGAGGCTGGTACAATTACAACATTTAAAAGACATTTGAACAGGTACATGAATAGGAAGGGTTTAGAGGGATATGAGCCAAATAGGACTAGCTTAGTTTGGCAAAACTGGATGGATTGGACAAGTTGGGCCGATAGGTCTGTTTCCATGCTGTATGACTCTATGATTTGCTGCAGAGGTGTGACTAGGTATGAGCAGGTGAGACTTGAATCCAGGCCTCCTGGCTCAGAGGCAGGGAAACTACCACTGCACTATAGATGATCCATTTCAGTTGATAGCCATGTGGGCGGAGCTGGGGAGTGCCCTGGATAGCCATCCAGCAGAATTCCAAGGCCAAATCACTGGTCCACTTTGACCATCCAACAGAGGTCCGAGACTTAGCCCTCGGAAACGAGGATGAGGAAAACAGACAGGGAGGCCGGAAGAGTTTCTCTTTAATTAACTCTCCCATCTGAAAGATGGCATCTCTGATCGTGGCATGTCCCCTCAGTCCTGCTCTGGGGTTTAAGCTTTGATTTGGACCACAAACTCCTTAAGTCAGACTTGAACAGGGGAAGACAGTGATGCATTGGAAACGTCAACGGGACGAGTACTCCAGAGAGACCCTGACTCATGGGCAAATAGGTTCAGATCCCTCCCCCCCACCCCAGGGAGTTGGTGGGATTTGAATTCAATTACAAATCGTAGAATCCTTACGGTGTAGAAGCAGGCCCATTCAGGCCATTGTGTCCACACTGACCCTCCAAAGAGCATCCCACCCAGACCCCCACCCCCCCAACCTTATCCTTGTCACTCTGCATTCCCCACGGCCAATCCACTGTGGCCTGCACATCCCTGGGCACTATGCGTAATTTAGCACGGCCAATCCACCCTAACCTGCACATCCCTGAACACTACGGGGCAATTTAGCATGGCCAATCCACCCTAACCTGCACTGCACATCCCTGGACACTATGGGTAATTTAGCACGGCCAATCCACCCTAACCTGCACATCCCTGGGCACTATGGGTAATTTAGCATGGCCAATCCACTCTAACCTGCACATCCCTGGGCACTATGGGTAATTTAGCATGGCCAATCCACCCTAACCTGCATTTCCCTGGGCACTATGGGTAATTTAGCACGGCCAATCCACCCTAACCTGCACATCGCTGGGCACTATGAGGTAATTTAGCACGGCCAATCCACCCTAACCTGCACATCCCTGGACACTATGGGTAATTTAGCACGGCCATTCCACCCTAACCTGCACATCCCTGGGCACTATGGGTAATTTAGCACGGCCATTCCACCCTAACCTGCACATCCCTGGGCACTATGAGGTAATTTAGCATGGCCATTCCACCCTAACCTGCACGTTTGGCCTGTGGGAGGAAACCGGAGCACCCAGAGGAAACCCAGGTCTGTTTTCCTTTCAGATTTCCAACATCTGCAGTTTTTTTTTCCTGTTTGGCACTCTCTCCCCACATGGTTGTGAAATTAAGCGTCCACCCCTCAAAGAGAATTAAGTGCAGCGGAGAGCTGCCTCGTTGATGGTGACTGTGACACTGTCGTTGATATAAAAACTCATCCAGGTTGATGAATACCCTAAATCTTCCCTCCTTTTCATGGTCTGGCCTACACGTGATTCCAGTGATGCTGCTGAGTCTTAAAGGCACAGCAGCTCCCACAACTCATGCAAGGGCTTTTTTTTAAACAATGTCGGCCATAATGGGAACAATGGCAAGACGGTTTATCTCTTTTCTTTTGGACAATGTTGGCTTTAAAATAGATATTGGGCAGGGCATGGAACAGAACTGCCAACTACTCCCCTTTCAATGGTCCCATTTAATTCTTCTGTTGCCATCTGAGAGGGCATCGAGAGAAGAATTATCACGTTATTTTTGCATCCTTTATGGTTAGGCCTGCTGGTACACTGGTTGGCACTGCTGCCTCACAGCGCCAAGGACCTGGGTTCAATTCCATCCTGGGGCAACTGTCTGTCTGCGTGGAGTTTGCACATTCTCCCCGTGTCTGCGTGGGTTTCCTCCGGGTGCTCCGGTTTCCTCCCACAGTCCAAAGATGTGCAGGTTAGGGTGGATTGGCCGCGCTAAATTACCCATAGTGCCCAGAGATGTGCAGTTTAGGGTGGATTGGTGATGCTAAATTGCCCATAGTGCCCAGGGATGTGCAGGTTAGGGTGGATTGGCCATGCTAAATTACCCCATAGTGTCCAGGGATGTGCAGGTTAGGGTGGATTGGCCATGCTAAATTGTCCCATAGTGCCCAGGGGTGTGCAGTTTAGGGTGGATTGGCCGTGCTAAATTGTCCCATAGTGCCCAGGGGTGTGCAGTTTAGGGTGGATTGGCCATGCTAAATTGTCCCATAGTGCCCAGGGGTGTGCAGTTTAGGGTGGATTGGCCATGCTAAATTGCCCATAGTGCCCAGGGATGTGCAGGTTAGGGTGGATTGGCCATGCTAAATTGTCCCATAGTGCCCAAGGGTGTGCAGTTTAGGGTGGATTGGCCATGCTAAATTACCCATAGTGCCCAGGGGTGTGCAGTTTAGGGTGGATTGGCCGTGCTAAATTACCATAGTGCCCAGGGATGTGCAGTTTAGAGTGGATTGGCCGTGCTAAATTACCCATAGTGCCCAGGGGTGTGCAGTTTAGGGTGGATTGGCCGTGCTAAATTACCCATAGTGCCCAGGGATGTGCAGGTTAGGGTGGATTGGCCGTGCTAAATTAACCATAGTGCCCAGGGGTGTGCAGTTTAGGGTGGATTGGCCATGCTAAATTGTCCCATAGTGCCCAGGGGTGCACAGTTCAGGGTGGATTGGCCGAGCTAAATTGTCCCATAGTGCCCAGGGGTGTGCAGTTTAGGGTGGATTGGCCGAGCTAAATTGCCTGTAACCATGGGAAATGCAGGGATAGGATGGGGGGGGTGCGATCCTCTTTGGGAGGGGTCAGTGTGGATTTGTTGGGCTGAATGGCCTGCTTCCACACTGGAGGGATTCTATGATTGCATCAACCCTGGTTTTCCCTCAGTACTTTTGGCAACAGGCATGCTGTACTGTTTTCAAGATTGTCTCAGACCGATTACATTACAGTCAGCCAGTGAGTCGGTCAATTCCTCTGATCATGCCATTTCCCGAAATGACTTTTTGATTGTACTCATGGGAAATAATGAAATGAGTCAATCACACTGTTGGAAGTTAGTGAGGGGCGACAGTACAAATTTCTGTGAACTGAAGAAAGTAATAGGAGACCTTTTCTTGACCCTGAAACATTACGTCTGTGAGGTAGGCAATCCTTCAGAGATGTGTTGGTTATTATTACGATGACAAAACCCAGGAACAATAGAAACAAAGACTGAAAGTGCTGCGAAATTGCTCAGAGGAAGGGTCACTCGATCCCAAAACGTTAACTGTGATTTCTCGCCACAGATACTGCCAGACCTGCTGAACTTTTCCAGCAACTTCTGTTTTTGTTTCTGACTCACAGCATCCGCAGTTTATTTTTTCTTTATTTATTCATGGGATGAGAGCGTCACTGACCAAGCAGCATTTATTGTCCATCCCTAATTTAAAAGTTTTAAAGTCAACCACATTGCTGTGGGTCTGGAGTCACATGTAGGCCAGACCAGGTAAGGATGGCAGTTTCCTTCCCTAAAGGGCATTAGTTAGAGTCATAGAGTAATACAGCATGGAAATGGGCCCTTTAGCTCAAACTGACCATGTTGCCCACTCAGCTAATTCCAATTGCCCACTTTTGGCCCATATCCCTCTAAACTCTTCTCATCCGTGCACCTATCCAAATGTTATTTTGGTTTTTATTTTATCCCGGAACAGCAGCACTGGATCAGACAGGTTTATCTAACAGGGTAAGGTCTAGCAGGTTGAAATTATACTCACTGAAGCACGATGGTTAACAGAAACGTTAACGCTGTTTCTCTCTCCACACAGATGTTGCCAAGCTTGCAGATTTTCTCCAACATTTTCAGTCTGTGTTTAACATTTCAGGTCTCATCGCAGAGCTGAAATCCTGCTTAGCTCCCTAATTTGATAACCATTTTCTATTTTTATGATCCGTTTTGGGGCTGTTGCTAAGGGAGAGCTCTAAGCCTAATTCTTATGTTTTTCTTTAAAATACTTTGCATCCAGCTACAAACATAAACTGAACCTCGGTGTAAGATCTCATGTAAGGGACTGCATCCCTGACAGTGCAGCGCACCTCTTACACATACAGCCAGTTTCACTCGAGCCCTCTGGAACTATGTATGGGTGATGTTTAAACTTACAACCTTTTGAGGAAGGGATCTCAATGAAAAATACAAAGAACTGCAGTTGCTGGAGATCTGAAACAAAAGCAGAAATTGCTGGAGAAGCTCATCAGGCCTGGCAGCATTTGCGGAGAGAGAGAGCAGAGTTAATGTTTCGGGCCGAGGGACTCTCTCTCAGAAGTTCTGGACCCAAACTGTTAACTCTTCTCTCTCTCTCTCACAGCAGACACTGCCAAACCTGCTGAGTTTCTCCAGCAATTTCTGCTTTCGGGTGGAGAGAGTGCCTCTCGTTCACTGCGGTCTCACAAGCACATTGCTGGCAAACGAAGAACTACTTCCCACGCTTTCCCACATGAACTCAACTTTTAATCTGTTTGGACAATGATTTAACCCATTCACTCAAAAAAAGTTGTCAAAACTCTAAGAACCCTGGCAGTGCAGAAGGAGGCCATTCAGCCCATTGAGTCTGCACCAACCCTCCAAAGAGCATCCAAACCAGACCCATCCCTGTAACCCCACATGGGGTTTTTACCATGGCTAACTCACACATCCCTGGACACTATGGGGCAATTTTGCACAGCCAATCCACCCTAATCTGCACATCTTTGGACTATGGGAGGAAACCAGAGCACCCGGAGGGAACTCAAGCAGACACTGGGAGAATGTGCAAACTCCACACAGACAGTTGCCCAAGGGTGGAATTGAACCTGGGTCCTATGTGCTGTGAGGCAGCAGTGCTAACCACTGAGCCACTGTAACACCCCTATGATTCTAAAAATTTAAACCATTCACTCAGAAATTCACCAGAGCTGGTGAGATTGCCTGAGCTCTCCTTGTGAAATACTCAGGGGAGGGGGAATGTTGTCATAGAATCCTTACAGTGTGGAAGCAGGCCATTCAGTCCATCGAGTCCACACTAGCCCTTCAAAAAGCATCCTTCCCAGCCTGCTATCCCTGTATTCCCAATGGCTAACCCACCCTAACCTGCACATCCCTGGGCACTATGGGTAATTTAGCACGGCCAATCCACCCTAACCTGCACATCTCTGGACACTATGGGTAATTTAGCACGGCCAATCCACCCTAACCTGCACTCTTTGGACTGTGGGAGGAAACCGGAGCACCCGGAGGAAACCCACGCAGACACGGGGAGAATGTGCAAACTCCACACACAGACAGTCGCCCGAGGGTGGGATCAAGCTGGGTTCCTGGCGCTGTGTGGCAGCGGTGCTAACCACTGAGCCACCGTGCTGCCCTGGGGATTGAATGGCACAGACACCAGGATCACCGCGGGAGACAGCTCTGAGGAAGGTCTGATTGGAGAGGGAGGCTATACCTGCGAGAGGATCTGAATTGAGTGTGATTCGTGTTTGACCCATGCCAAGCATGAGAAGGTTGTGCAGGCCAGAGCCAGCAAACATGCGTGAATAATAGAATTTGCTTCAGTGAGAGTGGTTGCGTGATGAATAGATGTGAATGTACTGCTCCAGTTCCTGTGTCCAGCCCCGAAAATATTACATTTATACTGCACCTTGGGTCTAGTGAGAGTGCCTAGTGGCACAGTCGGTAATCCAGAAATCTAGGTAATGTCTTGGGGAAGTTGAGTTCGAAACCCACCATTATCAGATGAAACTATTTGACTTCACTCTCAATAATAAAAAAAAAGTGACGTTGAAACCATTGTTATAAAGTCCCATCGGGATGTCTAAGGGAAGTGACCTACCTGGTCTGGCCTACATGTGACTCTAGACCCATACCACTACGGTTGGGTCTTAACTGTCCTCTGAAACAGCTTGTATCGAGGGGACAGGCTATTAAATGGTAGCCCTGCTAGTGACACCCATTTCGGATTCTGGAGGGGGTAAATGCTGCCAGGGTATTTACCCTCGTGGGAGAGTCCAGGACCAGAGGGCGTAGCCTCAGATTTAAGGGTCGAGAATTAAGAGAGCTGTGGGGGCAGAATCCTTGTATATACAGCATGGAAAACAGACCCTTCGGTCCAACCAGTCCATGCTGACCATAATCCCAAACTAAACTAGTCCCACCTGCCTGCTCCTGGCCCATATCCCTCCAAACCTTTCCCATTCATGTACTTATCCAAATGTCTTTTAAACATTGAATTGTATCCACATCCACCACTTCCTCAGGAAGTTCATTCCACACACAAACCACTCTCTGTGGAAAAAATTTGTCCCTCATGTCCTTTTTAAATCTCTCTCTTCTCACCTTAAAAATGTGTCCCCTAGATTTGAACTCCCCCATCCTAGGGAAAAGGTAATTACCATCAACTCTATCTGTACCCCTCATTATTTTATAAACTTCCATCAGGTCACCTCTCAACCTCCTACAGTCCAGTGAAAAAAGTCCCAGCCTATCCAGCCTCTCCCTTTAACCCAAACCCTCCATTCCCAGTAACATCCTGGTAGATCTTTTCTGAACCCTCTCCAGCTTCATAATATCCTTCCTTTAACAGGGAGACCAGAACTGGACACAGTATTCCAGAAGAGGCCTCACCAATGTGCTGTACAACCTCAACATAACATCCCTACTATTTAAGACTGAGATAGATTCTTGATCAAAAGGTTAGAGGGAAAGGCCAGGAAAGTGGGTGTGAGGAGTGGCAGATCAGCCATGATCCTATTGAATGGTGCAGCAGCTTTGAGGGGCCGAATAGCCTACTCCTGAATCTATTTCTTATGGCACATATCCCGCAAGTAAATGAAAGGAGCCTTTTTCACATCTCAAAGTGCTTTACAGGTAAAGAAAGATAACAACGGCCAGTATGAGGCACCATGCACAGCAAGATCCCACAGAGATGCAGCAACAACCCAGGTAGCCTGCTTCTCTTCCTCCCCCTTGCTGCTGATTGAGGGACAATTATTCATCCCACACCACCAAACCAAGTTTTGATTTAAACCAAAATCAAATTCTAGCATCTACCATGTTGGCATTTCAATCTGGGCCTACTGAGATGCACTGTGGGAAAAAAACAATTTTTTTTGCATGATGCAAGACCAAAAATTTGGGGTCATTATAGTAAGACGTCCATTAATAAACTCTAGAATTAAAAAAAACCTCTTCTACCCAGAGAGTGGTGAGAATGTGCAACTTGTTACCTCTGGGAATGGTTGCGGACCAATAATGTGGATGCACATAAGGGAACGTTCTGAGGGGAGACTGTAACATACAGAGCACTCAAAAATTTGGCCCATTGATCTACTCTGACATTCAAGGTGGTCATGGCCCAACTTGGGATTCAACTCCTCTTTCCTATACCCTGAGAAACCAAGTATCTGTCAGTCTCAGCCTTGATACCCTCAAGATTTGCAATCACTCGAGTGAAGTAATTTCTCCTCGTCTTAGTCCCAAATTATCTTGTGGATGTTCCAGGTGACCCAACCATCCAGAAAGGTGATAGCAGACTGAAATAGGATAGGAGGAGTTTCAAGAGGAACATTGATACCAGAATGGAGCAGTTGGGCCGAATGACCTGCTTCCATATAATTCTTTGGACTTCATCACTCCAAAACCATCCAAACACTCTAATTTCAGTACAGCAATTCATAGATTATAGAATCCCTACAGTGTGGGCCAGGCCATTTGGCCCAACAAGTTGCCCCCAGACCCATTCCCGAAATCTACACATCCCTGAAATCTGTGGCTAATCCACCCTAACCTGCATATCTTTGAGCTGTGGGAGGAAACCCACACAGACACGGGGAGAATGTGCAAATTCCACACAAACAGTTGCCCGAAGGTAGAATCAAACCCGGATCCCTGGTGCTGAGAGGCAGCAGTGCTAACCGCTGAGCCACCGTGCCATCCTGGGTGAATGCAATGCAAAACTGGAGATGTAGTGGACAGCGATGAAGGTTACCTCAGAGTACAACAGGACCTTGATCAGATGGGCCAATGGGCCAAGGAGTGGCAGATGGAGTTTAATTTGGATAAATATGAAGTGTGGGATTTTGGAAAGGCACATCAGGGCAGGACTTATACACTTAATGGTAGAATTCTGGGGAGTGTTGCAGAACAAAGAGACCTTGGAGTGCAGGTTCATAATTCCTTGAAAGCAGAGTCACAGGTAGACAGAGTAGAGACAAAGGTGTTTGGTACACTTGCTTTTATTGGGCAGTGCATTGATTATAGGAGTTGGGATGATTATAGGAGTTGGGATGATTATAGGAGTTGGGATGATTATAGGAGTTGGGATGTCATGTTGTGCTGTACAGGGCATTGTTTAGGCCACTTTTGGAATACTGCGTTCAATTCTGATCTCCCTGCTATAGGAAAGATATTGCTAAAGTTGAAAGGGTTCAGAAAAGATTTACAAGAATGTTGCCAGGGTTGGAGGGTTTGAGCTATAGGGAGAGGCTCAATAGGCTGGGGCTATTTTCCCTGGAGTATCCGAGGCTGAGGGGTGAGCTTATGGAGGTTTATAAAATCATGAGGGGCATGGATAGGGTGAACAGCCAAGGTCTTTTCCCCAGGGTGGGGGAGTCCAAAACTAGAGGGGCATAGGTTTAAGGTAAGAGGGGAAAGATTTAAAAAGGACCTAAGGGGCAATATTTTCACACAGAGGGTGGTGCGTGTATGGAATGAGCTGCCAGAGGAAGTGGTGGAGGCTGGTACAATTACAACATTTGAAAGGCATCTGGATGGGTATATGGGTAGGAAGGGTTTGGAGCTTATGGGTCAAATACTGGCGAATGGGACCAGATTAATGTAGGATATCTGGTTGGCATGGACGAGATGGACCGAAGGGTCTGTTTCTGTGCTGTATAGCTCTGTGACTGTAAACAGCGTCTGTAGCATTTACCACTAGGTCTAAGGCTAATGGAAACAGACCAGTGTCCTACAAAAACAAAAACAGAAGTTGCTGGAAAAGATCTGGCAGCATCTATGAAGAAAATAAATCAGAGTTAACGTGTGACCCTTCCTCAGAACTGATTCCTACGTACAGTGGCCGTTGCTGTAACCCTCATAGTGAGGGTCCCACAGAGACACCCTGGAGTGCGAGTGGGTGCAGGGGCAGTGTTGAGGCACTGGAATAAGTTTTAAAGCAGGTAGACAAGATCAGCAGCATTCTGCAGAGATATGCAGGCACACAGTTCACACACTGTCACGGGCAATTAGCGCGCCAGAATGCAGAACCTGCTGCAACATAGCGCAGGGCCCTGACTTCTGTTCCAGCTACACTCGCATGTCCACGATGGTGGTTAACCTCTACCAGGATGGGGGCCGGTGTAGAGTCAACAGTGACTTTGTCAACATAGGGGCTCGTTGGCAATCAGTCTTCAGCAACACCAAACCCGTAGATTTCACTCAACACCTGCGACGGTTAGGAGTCACCTCAGCCTGCTGTGTGTCACATCATCTTCCCAGGGCTCTGTGAGGTCACTGGTGCCAGGCGGATAGCTCAGCTGGCTGGATTGCTGGCTCACAATGTGCATGACACCAGTAGCATGGGTTCAGTCCCCACCTTGAGCTCCAACCTTGTCCCCTCGCCTGAGGGGTGCTGACCCTCAGGTTAAACCACCAGCAGTCATCTCCCTTTGCATGTGAGAGAGTATTGCTGACTGGCAAATCATACTCTGAATGGTGTGAGTCAGTGCCAGATCTGATCCAGACAGTATAATCATTAACACCTTCACCACTTGTGCCCTGGTTTGTTAGATCAGCAGTCAGACCATTTCTAAAGCCCTGTGTGGCTTGAATTTCTATCATGTTTACAATGTCAAGCTAGACCACAATTCAACTTGAAACAATATCTTTTCCCAGAGAGGTGATGGGTTCATGGTAATGCCAATGAATTGGTAATCCAAAAGCGCTGACCACATTGGTTCAAATCCTGCTCTGGCAGCTTGTGGAGTTTAAATTCAGTTCATAAATTGGGTGGAATGCTTTTCAGAGAGTCTGTGTGGACTCAATGGGCCGAATGGCCTGCTCCCACACTGTAGGGATTCAATGAAACCTGGACTATCAAGTTAGTCTCAGAAGTGGTGAGTCATACGCATGGAAACGGACCCTTTGGTCATGCCAAACATGATCCCAAAACTAAACTAGTCCCAATTCCCTGTGTTTGGCCCATATCCCTCTAAATCTTTCCTCTTCATGTACTTATCCAAATGTCTTTTAAGTATTGCAACTGTGCCCACATCCACCACTCCCTCAGGAAGTTCAAACCATGCACAAAACAACCCCCTGTGTAGAAAAAAATTACCCCTCATGTCTTTTTTAAATCTCTCTCCTCTCACCTTAAAAATGTACTCCCTTAGTCTTGAAATCCCCCATCCTAGGGAAAAGACACCTACCATTAACCCTTTCTATACCCCTCATGATTTTATAAACTCTATTGTTGTAAAATCCCATCTGATTCATCTGCTCCCCATTTTAGGGAAGAAAATCTGCCAACACTATCTGGTCTTGCCTACATAGGACTGTAGACTAGGGTTCCCCGAAGTAAGGGTTGAGATCCAGTAGGGATCATGAACTTCTGAAGTAGCATTGACTCTCACGGAGATCTGGCTGAGTTATAACAGCTCTGTCCCTGCTCTCTCAGCCCACCCATCCCAATCTCACACAGGGACCATTTTCAATCCTACATTAAGAGAGCCACAATGAGGGAGAGCATTTGGGAAACATTATTCCAGACCCACAGCAATGTGGTTGACTCTGACATTGCCCTGGCAAGCTACTCAGCGCAAGGGCTAAGAATAAAGATTTTTTAAAATATGCGAGCAGCCCAAGAAACCCTTTACTGGAAAATGTTCTCTCCCCTGAGGAATCACTGTGCACATTTTTTTTCCTATTTGTTCTCGGGAGTTGAGTATTTGTTGGCTAGCCTTAATCATGCTTGAAAAGATGATGGTTGAACCACTGCCACTCCATATAGTAGGTTCATAATATCGTAAAAAATAGGAACAGGAGTAGGCCATTCAGCCCTCCAAGGCTGTTCTACTACTCAGTAGGATCACAATGCCTCATGTCCCCTCTCCTGCCCTTTTCCTGTAACCCTTGATTCCCCGACCGATCAATAATCTCAGCCTTGGATGTATGCAAGGCCTCTGCGCCCCCACAGCCTTCTGTGGCAAGGAGTTCCAAAGACCCTCAACCCCCTGAGAGAAGAAATTCTCCTCATCTCAGTTTTAAATTGATGCCCCTGAATTCTGAGACTATCCCCTCTGGTCCTGGACTTCCACAGTGTTATTTGAGTTTTCTGCAATGGTTTAATGAAATTGAGCTCATTTCAGACAGTAGTTAAGAGTCAACTACATTGCTGTGGGTCTGGAGTCATGTGTAGGCCCAGACCAGGTAAAGACGGCAGATTTCCTTCCCTAAAGGCCTTGGGTGAACTAGATTGGTTTTTACGACGATGGAGGATCATTTCAAGGTCCCCATCACTGAGATTTACTTCCAAGCCTGGATTGAATTTAGATTCCATCAGCTACCACAGCGAGATTTGAACCCACATCACATTCAGTATCTAGAGGAGGTGGTGGCCTAGTGGTATTACTGCTTGGATTGTTAACCCGACAGCCCAGGCAACACTCTGAAGGCTCAGGTTCAAGTCCCACCATGGCAGATGGTGGAATTTTAGTTCAATTAAAATCTGGAATTAAGAGTCTAATGATGACCATGATTCCATTGTTGATTGTCAGGGGAACAAAACCCATCTGGTTCACGAAATAAGAACTGCAGATGTTGCAAATCAGAAATTGCTGGAAAAGCCTGGCAGGTCTGGGGAAAGACGTTAACTCTGATTTCTCTTCACAGATGCTGCCAGACCTGCTGAGCTTTTCCATCTGGCTCACTTATGTCCTTTAGGGAAGGAAACTGCCATCCTTACCCGGTCTGGCCTACATGTGACTCCAGACCCACAGCAATGTGGTTGACCTTTCAACTGCCCTCTGGACAATTCGGGATGGGCAATAAATGCTGGGCCTGGCCAGCGACACCCTCATCCCGTGAATGAATAAAAAGGGGGAAAATAAAATCCACAACTCCGCCTCCACCTAGTGAGCGAACATAGCACGCCTGTGATTTCTTGATTATTAATAGTGAAACTTTCATTCCGGATCTATTAAATAATTGAATTTAAATTCCCCGGGTACCATGGCGGGATTTGAACTCATTTCTCCAGGGCGTTAGCCCATGCATTGGTCCAGTTGAATTGCCATTATGTGCGTACACGCTAGAGAGGTCTATGAGGCTCCCTTCTCTGGTAAGTGCCCCTGTTGGCATCATGCCAGCCCAGCCCCTATTGCCCTCCACTTTGGAGGTTAAGAGTGTCAAGCATTAGCGCCTCCCCCAAACAAGTCACACTCCATCCTGACTTGAAAATACACTGAGGGAGGGCAAGAACTGCCGATGCTGGAGTCAGAGATAACACAGTGTGGAGCTGGAGGAACACAGCAGGCCAGGCAGCATCAAATGAGCAGGAAAGTTGACGTTTCAGGCCGGAACCCTTCTTCAGAAAATGGGGGAGGGGGAAGGGAGCTCAGAAATAAATAGAGGGAGGAGGGGTGGGGCTCGGGGGAGGTAGGTGGGATGGTGATAGGTGATAGGCAGTGGTAGGGATTGGTCAGTGAGGTGGGAGGGACGGATAGGTGGGAGAGAAGATGGACAGGTTACTGGCCGTTTTTGCTGAGTTAAAATGCTGCTCTAACTACGGACATTCTGTTCTTGAGAGGGCACTGCAATGGTTTGAGAAGAAGGCTCACCAGTCTCTCCTTGAGGGCAGTAAGTGCCAACCTTGCCAACATTACCCCAAGGGCCCAACCAGATTAACACGAGTCCTAAACCAGAAAAAAAACACAACTCAGAAATATCACGGAAACTAGCTTTCCTCAAGTAGAAACCAGTTCTGGTGTGATTTTAGTCACTCACACTGTTATCTCAGCATCAGATGGTTCATAATTGTAGCCAAGGTGTTGGGGAACTGGCAGGAAAGAGACAACTGATAAGCCCCGATTGTGATTTATAGCAGAGCAGGCTCAAGGGGCCGAATGGTCAAGTCCTGCTCCTCATAGAACCCCCACACTGAGGAAACAGACTGTTCAGCCCATTGAGTCCACACTGACCCTCTGAAGGGCATCACACCCAGACTCAGCCCCCTACCATATCCCTGTAACCCTACATTCCCCATGGTTAACCCACCTGTGCAACCCTGGACACTATGGGTAATTTAGCATGGCCAATCCACCCTAACCTGCACATCTTTGGGCTGTGGGAGGAAACCAGAGCACCCGGAGGAAACCCGCACAGACTCAGGGATAACATGCAAACTCCACACAGACAGTCGCCTGAGGGTGGGATCGAACCCAGGTCCCTGGTGCTGTGAGGCAGCAGTGCTAACCACTGAGCCACCGTGTTGCCCCAAATCTCTATTCCTTATGTTTTTATCCTTGGGAAAAGTAAGGTTGGGTATTCAAAAAAAAGTAATCAGACAAAATAAAGGTTCCCTATTATCACTTGGCACATGAAAAGTGCACTAGGCCTGGGTACTGGGGGTGGGTGGTGACCTTGAAATCAGGCCGGTGTGCCCATTGCAGTCGAATAGCTGGACGCACACACCTCTAGTCTGAAATGCTGAACATTGAGGGACCAGCATGTGTGGCACGAGCTGCCAGAGGAAGTGGTGGAGGCTGGTATAATTACAACATTTAAAAAACATGTGAATGGGTATATGAGTAGGAAGGGTTTAGAGGGATATGGGCCAAATGCTGGCAAATGGAACTAGAGTAATATGTGGTCAGCATGGATGAGTTGGATTGAAGGGTCTGTTTCTGTGTTGTACATCTCTACAAGTTGCCAGTGGAAGCAGGACTGGGGAGAAAAAAGCAAGGTCTCACTGTTTCCTCAACGACGAAAGGTGCTACCATAAGAATCCCCACCAAAATAAATGACTCTCTTTTGTTTTCCAGGCATCGTTTTACTTGATGGGACATCAGACTTGCAAATCCCCGAGTGTCCAGTAGATAACTTCCCCGTCTCCACTGCCCAACAACGATTGGGAAGAGTCAAAGGGAGAGGATACACACGCACATTGTTGAAGATAATAGCTCGTCCTCCATCGTCATAGACCAGACTTCGTTGAGAGCAGTGGAGTACCCACCACTCACCCCCAGAAATAGTTCATGGAAACCGGTTGAGTTGACTAAGTTTTACTGTGGGCAGGGGGTGGGGGGGCTGCCGATTGCCCCGGATTGTCGACTGAGCGGCGTGCGTTTTCAGGCGATGGGTGTGTCTGAGTTACACAGATTTGCAACAGTGATGGCCTGAGGATTCCCCTCTCCCCCTCACCCAATCCCGAGGAAAATGTGCAACATCAGCGATGAGAGCTGCGACGTGGACTCGAGGTTGGACAGCCTCTTCCCCCCGACTTTGTACATCTTTGTCATCGTCATCGGGCTCCCAACCAACTGCCTGGCACTGTGGGCGGCCTACCTGCAGGTCAAGCAGAGGAATGAGCTGGGCGTCTACCTCCTCAACTTGTCCATCTCTGACCTCCTCTACATCGCCACCCTGCCGCCGTGGATTAACTACTTCCTCCACCAGGATAACTGGATCCTGGGGCCGGAATCCTGCAAGCTCTTCGGCTTCATCCTCTACACCAACATCTACATCAGCATCGCCTTCCTCAGCTGCATCTCGGTTGATCGCTACTTGGCCGTAGCCCACCCGCTGAAATTCGCCAAGATCCGTCGGGTCAAGACGGCGGTCATCACCAGCCTGGTGGTCTGGACAATCGAGATTGGGGCCAACTGCGCCCCGCTCTTCCACAACGAACTCTTCGAAGACCGCTTCAACCACACGTTCTGCTTCGAAAAGTACCCCATGGAGAAGTGGGTGGCCCAGATGAACCTCTACCGCGTTTTCATCGGCTTCCTGTTCCCCTGGATCTTGATGCTCTTCTCCTACCAGGGCATCCTGAAGGCCATCAAGGGCAACTTGTCCACCGAGAAGGGGGAGAAGGTGAAGATTAAACGCCTGGCCCTCGGCCTCATCGCTATCCTCCTGCTGTGCTTTGCGCCGTACCACATTATCCTCCTCCTGAGGAGCGTCATGTACCTGAGCAGGCCCTGGGACTGCAGCTTCGAGGAGAACATTTTCACGGCCTACCACGTCTCGCTGGCCCTGACCAGCCTCAACTGCGTGGCCGACCCCATCCTTTACTGCCTGGTGAACGAGGGCGCCCGGAGTGACATGACAAAGGGCCTGGCGCCACTCCTGAAATTCTTCGCCAGCCCCAAGTCGACGGATATTGCCCGCTCTGTCACCCTGGACACCCCCCTCTCCTCCAAAAAATCCCAATATTTCAACATTGAGTTGGTGGTACTGCGGGACGACTGCATTCAAATGAAGACTTTGAGTATATGAAGAACGAAAGACTGGAATGAAATCCAAGGGTTGAACATTGATGTAGTATTGCTACCGTCATAAATGTATTTTTATAACAGTCCGGTATGCGGCAATGATTTTTTTTAAGAGAAAACACCTTATTTAAATCATTCTGAACTGCTGAGTAACCACCCTCCGTCCCATCAGGCCTCATTTTCTCTTCTTCTGTTGTTGAGGTTTAGTTTGTCTCCTTCTCTCTTGCTGTACTTCCTGTGCACACTGGAGGGTGAGGAGTGCATAGGATTGGCCAAAATGGTTGCCACGTCGACCCCAAGAGGTACCAACTACGGTTGAGTGGATTCCCAGAGCTTTCACCTCAGGATCTCTCCATCCGCCAATGGCCAACCAGCACCTCCATTGGGGGAGGGCAACTGGGCATTGCTAAGAGATTCTTGGCCACCCAACTGGATGATGCTTGTCCATCAGGTGAGCTGCCTTTCTCCGCCCCCACCACCCTCATGGGAGGTTCCTCCGGGGTCACTCCCAATGGCAACCCTGGGGATTAATCCCCAATTCCCGGAGCCTCCAGCTCAGGGGAGGATCAGCAACTCTGTCCCCCCTGTCTACAATCTGATGACCATTGCCATACCCTCCGTCTGGGCACTCTGTCGAAATGGAGGTGTGCAGTGGGAAAACTGTACCCCACCCTAAAAATATGGGCAGCTCCCATACCCAGTCACGTCTGTTCATCAGCAAAACAGTTTAAACCTCTTGACGTGTTTGGTTAAGATGTCAAAATGGATTGAAGATCGGCCTTGCATAACTATTCTTTGCTTTAAACTCTTTCACAGGATGTGCACATCACCGGCTAGACCAGTATTTGTTGCCCATCCCTAATTGCCCCCCCTCGAGAAGGTGGTGGTGAGCTGCCTTCTTGAACCGCCGCAGTCTGTGTGCCATAGGAGGCGCCCTTTGGGGGAGGGAATTCCAGGATTTTGACCCAGTGATAGTGAAGGAATGGTGAGACATTTACAGAGTCAGGATGGTGAGTGACTCGCAGGGGAACTTGCAGGGGGTGGTGTTCCCATGTATCTGCTGCCCCTTGTCCTTCCAGATGGGAGAAGTCTTGGGTTTGGAAAGTACTGTCTCAGAAGCCTTGGTGAGTTGCTGCAGCGCATCTTGTAGATGGTACACACTGCTGCTACTGAGCGTTGGTGGTGGGGGGAGTGGGATGTTTGTGGATGTGGTGCCGGGGGCTGCTTTGTCCTGGATGGCGTCGAGCTTCTTGAGTGTTGTTGGAGCTGCCCCCATCCAGGGCAAGTGGGGCGTGTTCCCTCACACCTCTGACTTGTGCCTTGTAGATGGTGGGACAGGCTTTGGGAGGGAGTGGAGAAGTGAGTTACTGGTTGCAATATTCAAGCCTCTGACCTGCTCTTGTAGCCATGGGATTTATAAGTTGGTCCAGTTGAGTTTCTGGTCAATGTTAAGATGTTGACAGTGGGGGAATTCAGTGCTAATAGTATCACAGTTCAAAGCAGTTCACCTGCCCAGCTGCAACTCAAACAGAACCAAATGTCAAACCTAGAAAGTTGTTTTATTTCTGGTTCACACTTACTAAGGAATGATTACACCAGGAGAGTTCTTTGCACCCAATGACCGGCCTGGGTATCTTAGGTGAGCTGAAACAATCTCTTTCCCAACATCCTTGCATCACTATCAAGAGTTGATTCCTGCCCTTTCTTTTCCTGTCTGTAATCTTGGCCACTGAGGCCAATGCCAGCTCTTCTGCCTTGGCACCACTTAAACATCACAAAATCAACACTGCATGTGGGATCCTCCAAGGTCTCTGTCCACCCTCAGTTCTGGAACCTTGAGCGTCCTTGTGCTGCCAATACTGACCAATGCCATCAGCTGCCAAGGCCTTAAACTTTGACATTACATCAAGAACTAACTACCTGTGGAGACAAAGACTGGTTTTTCAAGCTGAAGACACCATCCGTTGTATTGTGTGGCACTACCACCATGCTAAATATGAAGCTACAACAGTATGCATGCTAAACAACGGAAATAGTAGCCCATAGACTATCCCATGGCCAACAGATCAGACCGAAGATCCAGTTGTGAGTGGTGGTGGACAGTTAAATTCACTGGAGGAGGAAGATCACCGATGATGGAGAGCCCCAGCACCTGAAGACAAAAGACTGAAGCATTTGCAACCTCCTGCAGCCCAGTACCCAGTGCGTGGTCCATCGCCAGTGATCCCCAGCAGAACCAGATGCCAGTCTTCAGTTAATTCAATTCACTTCCCACTCTAGCAAGAAATGGTTGAACATACAGGATACGGCAAAAACCATAGGCCCCGATGAATATTCCAGCTGCTGTTCTGAAGATCCAGATAATCTCTCTGCTTCTCTGGAAAACGAATGACTCTGAGATTTGCATTTGGGGAGGAAGCACGTTTTGGCAGCTCCTCAGGTGCCCATGTCCCCTCTCTCCAGTCCCACCTAGTGATGTGGCAAATCAGAGCTCAGTTCTGTGACGTTGATCTCATTATCCAACAGTTTCCAGCCTTGAGCGTTGGCTATAGAAAATATAAATAGAAGAAACCAACCCTTGAGCCAACCAATGAATTAACAGCTCTGACTACACAGCATGGTGACTCAGTGGTTAGCACTGCTGCCTCACGGCGCCAGGGACCCGGGTTCAATCCCACCCTCGGGCAACTGTTTGTGTGGAGTTTGCACATTCTCCCCGTGTCTGCGTGGGTTTCCTCCAGGTGCTCCAGTTTCCTCCCACAGTCCAAAGATGTGCATGTTAGGATGGATTGGCCATGCTAGATTACCCATAGTATCCGGGGATGTACAGCCTGGGTGGGTTAGCTATGGGAAATGTGGGGTTATGGAATATGGGTGGATCTGAGTGGGATGCTCTTTGGGGGCTGGTACAGACTTGATGGGCCAAATGGCCTATTTCTTCACTGTCAGGATTCTACATCAACTCATTTACATGTCACCTTTCACAAAACCTCCAAAAACACTCATCAAACAACCACATTTGATTTTGTGGCTTGAGGAGACTTTGGCCTGGGGATATGGGCGAGAGAGAAGGGAGACAGTTCAACAATTCAAGTTAGACTCATCAGTGTGAAATTAGGGGATACTTAGATGCACAATAGAGACATACAGATGTACAGCACAGAAACAGACCCCTCAGTCCAACGCATCCATGCTGCCCCAGATATCCTAAATTAATCTAGTCCCATTTGCCAGCATTTGGCCCATATCCCTCTAAACCCTTCCTATTCACATACCCATCCAGATGCCTTTTAAATGTCATAATTGTACCAGCCTCCACCACTTCCTGTGGCAGCTCATTCCATACCCTCTGCGAGAAAACACTGCCCCTTAGATCCTTTTTAAATCTTTGCCCTCTCATCTTAAACCCATGCCTTCTAGCTTTGGACTCCCATACCCTGGGGAAAAGACCTCGGCTATTCACCCTATCCATGCTCCTCATGTTTTCATAAACCTCTATAAGGTCACCCCTCAGCCTCTCACGCTCCAGGGGGACAAAGCTTCAGACTATTCACCTCCTCCCTATGGCTCAAACCCTCCAACCCTGGCTATATCCGTGTAAAACTTTTCTGAACCCTTTCAAGTTTCTTTCTATCTTTCCTGTAGCAGTGAGGCCAGAACTGAAAGCAGTGCTCAAGGGTAGTAGAGGTTAGTAACTCCCATCCAGATTTTTGTTGTGAGCAGGTCAGAAGGGATTTGGCATTGACAGTGATTCCAATTTCTGTCTTGCTAAGTTTATTTTATCCCTAATTGTCACTGATGCTGAGGTGTGTTGGGGCGTCTTCCAAGACCTAAGTGAAGAAAGAACACTCTGACCAAGTCAGAAAGGGTAATCCATATCCACAGAGGTGTCACGCAATGTGGCATTCTTGGGTGTTGCAGAGCAGAGAGAAACGACCTCTTTAATTCAATTTCAACAGAGGACTGAGTTCATTCATGAGTTTGTTCACCTGTAGTTAATTGCGGCAGGAGACAATGTTCCTTTTTATAACGCCCATACAAACCTTTACTCTAAAAACTGGCAAAGTTGAAAAAATGCTCCAGGAGTTGTCACTCCAAGGATTGTTACTCACAGGACTGTTACCGTATAAGCTATTACTCCAGGGATCGTTCCTTTTGGAATGTTGCTCCAGGGAATGTTACTGTCTGAACTGTTACTCCAAGGATTGTTCCTCAGGGATT
>NC_063370.1:7151032-7159847 GCF_021869965.1 Rhincodon typus
TCCAAGGATTGTTCCTCAGGGATTGTTACTCCAGGGACCGTTAGTCCGCAATGATTCCTCCAGGGATTGTTTCTCTGGGAATGGTACTCAGAACATGTCACCATCTGAACTGTTACTCCCTGATTCCAGGGGATGTTATTGTCTGAACCGTTACTCCAGGGATTGTTCCGCTGGGAATGTTACTCAGGATATGTTACCATCTGAACTGTTACTCCAGGGATTAGTCACTCTGGGACCGTTATTCCAGCCACTTCTGCTCCAGGGACTGTTACTCCTGGAACTGCAAAGGATCATCTTCGAGGCTGTGGGCTGGTGGGGAGGCTTTTCCTGCTGTAAATGTCACAGGATCCCAGGGGGCGGGGAGAGAGGAACACGTTGAAGACCGGGTTGGGTTCCTGTCTGCCCGGGAAGAATCGTCGGCAAACTCCCCATACCCGCCTCCCGAGGAGTCCCAGGAGATCTCGCCTTCCCTACGGGACATGGAAACTCCTTTGAGTCGGCAGTCAGCCTGTGACGTTTTCCCCCCCTGAGGGCGAAACTGAAGGTGAGAGACGCTCGAGCCCCAAGTGAAGTCAACACATTCTCCCAGAAGGAAGCAGGAGGGAGATGCGTTTGTGCCACGCCGGTCACATCCTCGGGGCACCCCAACGCTGCTGGGAGCAGACAATGAACAGTGACGAGGTGGGAAAAGGTGGCATCCAGCTGGCATGCACTGAGGGAATAGCCAAATAACTGCCTCAGCAACATTGGTCGAGGGGTAAATAATAGTCAGGGCCACTAGAGAGAACTCACCTGCCTTTTGTTGGATCTTTTGCTTCCATCTGAGAAAATAGACAGAGCCTTGGTTTCTTCTCTCATCCCAGAGATCGATAATCCTTTCCCTCCCGTTCATATGGGGCGGCACCGTGGCTCAGTGGTTAGCACTGCTGTCTCACAGCACCAGGGTTCAATTCCACCCTCAGGTGACTGACCACAACCTCCCCGTGTCTGCGTGGGTTGCCTCCGAGTGCTCCAGTTTCCTCCCACAGTCCAAACACGTGCAGGTCAGGGTGGCTTGGCCATGCTCAATTACCTACAGTGCCCAGGGATGTGCAGGTTAGGGTGGATTGGCCATGCTAAATTACCTACAGTGCCCAGGGATATGCAGGTTAGGGTGGATTGGCCATGCTAAATTACCCATAGTGCCCAGGGATGTGCAGGTTAGGGTGGATTGGCCATGCTAAATTGCCCATAATGCCTAGAGATGTGCAGGTTAGGGTGGATTGGCCATGCTAAATTGCCCTGTAGGGTCCAAGCTAGGTGAGTTAGCTATGGGAAACGTTGGGAGTGGATTAGGATGCTCTTTGGAAGGTTTTCACTGACTCAATGAGCCAAATGGCCTCTTTCTGCACTGTAGGGATTCTATGCTCTTAAACTCATCAGCCTTAGTTTCGGCATGCTCCATATGGACACCTATCAAACTCTGAGGTAATATCTCAACAACTCACCTCTCAATCATCTCTGATTAGGGAAGAGATTCCCCAACCTTTTCCCTGATAGAGGAGCATGATGCTCTGGACGCTGATGTCCCGTAGCATTGCCAATGGGATAGATGGTACAAGAGGTCCACTTGCCCAGAGTAAGAGAGAAGGTCACAGTGCTGAAAGGGGATATGACCCATCAAAAAAAAAAATGATTTGAAGAGATAGAGCACCATGCTTCCCTAGTTTAAACAGGAACCCTGGCATCGGGATATTCCTTCATTCTTGTGAACGACCTGACAGATATTGTCCAAAGACCCTGTGTTACAGCGGGTACCTGGAATGCCGGGACTGGGGGAATGGGGGGTGATAGGAAGTCTGAGATTGTGACTCATCCTAGGTGATGAAGAACAAGATTCCATAAGGAGTTACCCCACCGAGAAAAGAACGTGCACATATTTATATATTTTTGGTCGGTTAAAATTAGGAGTTGCGTTCAGAATTTAGAAACTTCCGGAAGGCCTGCTCAAGTGAAAAGGTGACCCAAACCGGGCAGGGAGGCCTACTCTTCGCATTAGAGACTTGGATCAAGAGTCTGCCAGACGTTCGATGCAGCTGCCTCCCAACCCCTTCCCTCACCTACCCTCACAGTGCAGAAACAGGCTGTCCGGCCCATCTACTCGAGACTAGCATTTATACGTCCAATGCTCACCCTCTAACCCCTATCAGCGGAGCATCCTGTTCCCTTATGCCTTGTGCATTTGATCACCTTCACGTCTGCACTCTATATCTCGGCCATTCCCTGCCCTTCTGTGAGCCCCGCATCCTGATCGCTCCTTGGGCAAAAAAGGCATTCCTTTGAAATTTGAGTTGCTTCTTGGGATTTGTGGAGTGTCTAATGTAGATCCATAACTCTTGGGGTTTCTTTCTCACGAGAGAAACAAGGAAAAGGGACTGTTTTGCAGTTGTGCAGGAGATAGAGTGACTGCGCTGTTCTTTGGAATTAGCAGCCTTGTGCACTGACTGTAACTTTGTGTACTAACGAGGAGAGCCACTCTGTCTCACTGATCTTCCATTTGGTGTTGTACTGTAATGATAGTTTTCTATTCGCAGCCTACGAGATTGACTTGAATTCGAGCATTTGACTGCAGACCATGTTTCGAAACACTCCCTCGGTTCATATCAACATCGAAGGGTTTGGTACAAATGTTTGCACTCTGTAAATAAAAAAGAGTTTTATGCATATTATTGCGCGTTTGGTATCTCTTGTCCTGTGACAAGCTGCTGTGGGAATGCTGCCAG
Organism: Rhincodon typus; assembly: GCF_021869965.1. Classification (NCBI taxonomy): domain Eukaryota; kingdom Metazoa; phylum Chordata; class Chondrichthyes; order Orectolobiformes; family Rhincodontidae; genus Rhincodon; species Rhincodon typus. The sequence goes on from NC_063370.1 coordinate 7,153,795, forward strand.
CAAAGATACGAAGTTGTCTGGCAAATAGTTAACCGAGCAGTTAAATTGTTAACCAGCTGTACCCAGTCAGTTCGATCGTTGTCCACTTTGCTTTGCTAAAGAAGATTTGGACTGAAGGGTCTGCTTCCCTGCTGTATGACTTAATAACTCCAAGAGTAATCAATATTGAGGTCATTTCTAAAGTCAACGTCTCAGCCAACCCTCCAAGTTTACACATGGCCTTGGTTGGTCTTTAGCCTTAAATGCTTTCAGGGCGTGAGTTGAACTCAAAAACTGGCTTCAAACTAAAGGAAGGTTATTGTGGTTGGTTGGCTCGCCGAGCTGGTCTGTTAGTTCGCAGACGTTTCATTACCCTGCTGTCATCAGTGCAGTCTCCGATGAAGCGCCGTCGTGTTTTCCCACCTGGTCTTTAAACTCTGGGGTCCAGAACCTTCAACGAAGATTGGCATTCGTGTGATGAAGCGTCACGTCAGGGACAAATCTTTAACTTAGAAAGAAAAAAAACCGAAAGAACTGCGGATCAGAAACAAAAACAGAAATAGCTGGAAAAGCTCAGCAGGTCTGGCAGTGTCCGTGCAGAGAAATCAGAGTTAAAACGTTTTAGGTCAAGAGAACCTTCCTCAGAATTCAACTATGTTGATCTGATGGAGAGTCATCTAGATTTGAAACGTTAGCTGGCTCTCTCTCCACAGATGCTACCTGACCCATCGTGAATTCCAGCATTTTTTTGTTTTCAACCACATCACTGTGTGTCTGGTGTCACATGTAGGCCAGACCAGGTAAGGACGGCAGATTTCCTTCCCTAAAAGTGAACTAGATGGGTTTTTCCGACAATGGATTCGCGAGCATCATTATATTCCTAATTCCACGTTTCTTTTTATTGAATTCAAATTCCGCTGTCTGCCGATTAAATCCAGAACATTCCTGAGTCTTCTGGATTAACAGTCCTGTGATAATGCCATCATCTGCCCGGGGATACTTTGATCTTTCCAGCAGCAGTTGTAATCATCCGAGTGCAATATTAGAGATATTTAGCCCGTTTGTGTGATTCGTGGCAAACTCTGATCTGGCCAGGATAGCCCTTGTCCTGCTGAAAACATGGTTGCAAGGCAAGCAAACCGCGCCCCCCCCCCAACCTCCTCTGTACGTGACTGCTAATAGGGCCAGTTGTATTGCACAGGGTTTCCCAAACTGGGGCCTGGGACCCCGAGTGGAGCCCCAAGATCTGAGAAAGCAATTGCTGCTGCAAAGCTCCGTTCAAAAACAGAATCCATTGCGCTCACACTGGCTCCTCAAATCAGCATCATTACCTCGCGCCAATCTCCAGCTTCCTCCTCATACCCTTTCACATTATTTCTATCCAAATAATCTTCCACACCCCCCCCATCTCTTGACTGAAGCTGTCTCCACCAACGTTTCCAGGCAGTGAGTTCCAGACCTTGCTTAATAAAAAAAATGTTATTTTCTCAGCCATGCCTCCCGTTCCAACTGGGCTTCACTCTCAGTCCGCACTGAAGAGTCCCGGAAATTGTAAAATCTCTAAATTTCATTGCAGTGGGATGAAGTCTGGGAACAGAAAGCAGAATCAATATCTTCTGCTATTCACACTATACAAATGCCAAGCAATCCGATAAGACACAATCTAATCATACCACCCTTTGACATTCAGTGGGGTTACCATCACTGAATCCCCCATCATCAACATCCTGGGGGTTACCATTGACCACAAACTCAACTGGACTCGCCACATAAACACAGTGGCTAAAAGAGCAGGCCAGGGGCTGGGCATCCTGCAGTAAGTAACTCCCTTCTGACTCCCCAAAGCCTGCCCCACCATCTACAAGACACAAGGCAGGAGTGCGATGGTATACTCCCCACTTAGAACATAGAACAGTACAGCACAGTACAGGCCCTTCGGCCCACGATGTTGTGCCGAACTTTTACCCTAAACCTAAGGTCTATCTAACCTCCACCGCTATCTTATACTATCATCCATATGGCTATCTAATAGACGCTTAAATGCCCCTAATGAGGCCGACTCCACTACCCTCTCCGGTAATGCATTCCACGCCCCTACCACTCTCTGAGTAAAGAACCTACCTCTGACATATCCCTGATATCTACCTCCTTTCACTTTAAAACTCTGTCCCCTCATAAAAGCTACCTCCACCCTAGGAAAAAGTCTCTGGCTGTCTACTCTATCTATACCTCTGATCATTTTGTACACCTCTATCAAGTCACCTCTCATCCTTCATTGTTCTAAAGAGAAAAGCCCTAGCTCTCTCAACGTTTCCTCATAAGACCTTCCCTACAGTCCAGGCAACATCCTGGTAAATCTCCTCTGCACCTTTTCTAATGCTTCCACATATTTCCTGTAATGAGATGACCAGAACTGGACACAATACTGCAGATGTGGCTGAACCCGGATGGGGGCAACTCCAACAACACTCAAGAAGGTCAACACCATCCAGGACAAAGCTTGATTGGCACCACATCCACAGACATCCCACTCCCTCCACCACCGACGCTCAGTCACAGCAGCGTGTACCATCTCCAAGGTGCTATGCAGCAACTCACCAAAGATCCTCAGACAGCACCTTCTAAACACACAATCTCTTCCATCTAGAAGGACAAGGGGCAGCAGATACATGGAACACCAGCCCCCTGCAAGATCCCCCCCGAGCCACTCACCATCCTGACTTCGAAATATATTGCCGTACCTTCACTGTCACTGGATCAAAATCCTGGAATTCCCTCCCTAAGGGGCATTGTGGGTCAACCTACAGCATGCGGACTGCAGCGGTTCAAGAAGGCAGCTCACCCCCACCTTCTCAAGGGGCAATTAGGGATGGGCAATAAATGCTGGGCCCAGCCAGCGATGCCCACATCCCACAGGTGAATTACATAAAAAGAAGCCAACTCTGACTGGTCAATATGGGCTTAGAATCATAAAATCCCTACAGTGCAGATAGAGGCTATTTGGCCAGTTGAGTCTGCATTCATACTCCAAAGACCATTCCGCACAGACCCATCCCCCTGGGGTGTTTTCAGAACTGGTTCTCATAAAAAGTCATCGGACCTCAAATATTAACTCCACATCCTTCCCACAGGCCCTGCCAGGCATGCTGACTTTTGCCAGCAATTTCTGTTTTCATTTCAGATTCCTTGGGGCCGTGACAGGGTAGATGTGGAAAGGTTGTTTCCCTTTGTGGGACAGTCTTGGATCAGAGGGCGTAATCTCAGAATAAGGGGGTGGGGGGGTTTGCACATTTCAGACAGAATGTTTTTCTACCAGAGGATGGCACAGGTCTGGAATTCTTTCCCGCAGAGGGCTGTCAAGACCGGACCATTAACTATACCCAAGGCTAAAGGGAATCGATGGATATGGGGAAAAGGCAGGAAAGTGACAATAAGGATTATCAGAGATAGTAGGAACTGCAGATGCTGGAGAATCTGAGATAACAAGGTGTAGAGCTGGATGAACACAGCAGGCCAAGCAGCATCAGAGGAGCAGGAAGGCTGACGTTTCGGGCCTAGACCCTTCTTCTGAAGAAGGATTATCAGGTCAGCCATGAGCTCATTGAACAGCAGAACAGACCCAATGGGCCGAGTGGCCTGCTTCTGCTCCTGCGCCTTATGGTCTTGTACATCGACATTGCTTCCCCGTTCTCACGGGACGATGGTCAACCCAATCAGATTGTTGCTGTGCAGCACACAGAAATGGGTCAGAAACCTCCACATTTTTTTATTCATTCACGGGATGAGGACATCTCTGGCCAGGCCAGCATTTGTTGCCTGTCCCTAATTGCCCAGAGGGCAGTTAAGAGTCAACCACATCGCTGTGGGTCTGGAGTCACATGTAAGCCAAACCAGGTAAAGATGGCTGTTTCCTTCCCTAAGGGACATTAGTGAACCAGATGGGTCTTTCTGACAAATGGCAATGGATTCACGGTCATCATCAGACTCTTAATTCCAGATATTTTATTGATTTCAAATTCCACCATCTGCTATGGCAGGATTCAAACCCAGATCCCCGGATTAATAATCCAGCGATAATACCACTAGGCCATTGCCTCCAGGCTGCAAAGTACCCGGCCTATCTCACATCACCCTGGAAAGGCAACAGAGTGGGATTTGATCTCACAACCTTCAGTCTCGCACTGTACACTTGCTCCAGGCCCCTGTGACTAACCGTCCTGCATTGGCTTCCCCTTCCTCCCTGAATTACTTCACACGAAGGAGCTTCGGGAAGTGGAGCAGAGGGCACACCCCTGTCTGTATCAATGGTGCTGAAGTGGAGTTATTTGAGAACTTCAAGTTCCTAGGAGGAAATATCACCAACGATCTGGTCCTGGTCCATCCACGTCGATGGTCAAGAAAGCACACCACCGCCTCTACTTTGCAGGACCTTAAGGAAATTCGGCATGGCCGTAATAACTCTTACCAGTTTTTATAGATGCACTGTAGAAAGCATCCTATCAGGATGCATTACAGCATGGTACGGCAACTTATCTGCCCAAGGCTGCAACAAACTACAGGGAGTTGTGAAGGTAGACCCAGTCCATCACAAAAACCAGCCTCCTATCCATTGACTCCATCTACACTTCCCACTGCTTTGGGAAGGCAGCCAACATCATCAAAGACCCCCCCCACCCCGGTTATACTCTCCTCCACATTCTTCCGTCAGGCAGAAGATACAAAAGTTTGCAAACACAGATTCAAGAACAGCTTCTTCCCCGCTGTTATCAGACTTATGAATGGATCTCGCCTATATTAGAGTTAATCTTTCTCTGCAACTTCTCTGTAGCTCTAACACTATGTTCTGCATTCTGTCCTATTACCCTGGTGCACTTATGTAAGGTACGATTTGCCTGGATAGCAGGCAAAACAATACTTTTCACTGTATCTTGGTACATACGTCACCAGTAAAACGAATCAAATCAAAAAGACAAGCTGCAAATGAACAGGAGCAGGATGCAGGAACTTGCATGTGCTATTTCGCCCGATCTTGGGAGAATACACCAACACAATCCTTATGATTTATGAGAGGGCTGACATGAAAGTCTCACACCCAGCTGTATGCACGCAGACTGCTCTAAACCAACACAGCTAATAAAAATGTTGAGGCGATAGTGGGAACTGGAATGTGATCAATTATTGCAAATGCAGAGAGCCTATCACCTACAGCACCAGCCCCTGAAAGTCCCCCTCCGAGCCACTCACCGTCCTGACTTGGAAATAAATCGTCGTTCCTTCAGTGTCGCTGGATCAAAATCCTGGAATTCCCTCCCTAAGGGTGTCCCTACAACACACGGATTGCAGTGGTTCAAGAAGGCAGCTCACCACCCCCCACCCCACCTTCTCAAGGGGCAACTAGGGACGGGCAATAAACGCCGGCCCAGTCAGCAATGCCTTAGCCCCACGAGTGAGTGAGCTTTGAAAATAAATCTATTTACAAAGACAAGAATGCAAACAGAAATTGCTGGAGAAACTCAGCAGGTCTAGCACCGTCTGGGGAGAGATATCAGAGTTACAAGTTCCAGGTCAAGTGAACCTTCTTCAGTACTGGACTCAAAAACGTTACCTCTGCTTTCTGTCCACAGATACAGCCAGACCTCCTGAGTTTCTCCAGCAATTTCTGTTTTTTTGTTTCTGATTTCCAGCATCCACAGGTTTTCTACTTACAAAGACCCCTGGCACTCCCCAACATTGATCCAAAGCACCTTGGATCTTTATTAGTTTGATGAGATGTGGGTAACCTCCAACATGTATTGCCCATCCCTAATTGCCCCAGAGGGCATTTAGGAGCAGACCACATTGCTGTGGGTCTAGAGTCACATGTAGGCCCAGACCAGGTAAGGGTGGCAGTTTCCTTCCCTGAGTGAGGTAGATGGATGTTTTAAAAATATGACAATTGACGCTATTGAATTTAAATGTCCCCATCTGTTGTAACAAGGTGTAGAACTGGATGAACACAGCAGGCCAAGCAGCATCAGAGGAGCAGGAAGGCTGACGTTTCGGGCCTAGACCCATTTCTGATGAAGGGTCTAGGC
>NC_063370.1:7184847-7187470 GCF_021869965.1 Rhincodon typus
AACCCCCTTCCCCTCCCCCTTTTCTGATGAAGGGTCTAGGCCCGAAATGTCAGCCTTTCTGCTCCTATGATGCTGCTTGGCCTGCTGTGTTCATCCAGATCTGCACCTTGTTGTCATAGAACTGTAGATGCTGGAAATCAGAAACAAAATCAGAAAATGCTGAGGGAAAAAAAAACTCAGCAGGTCTGACAGCATCTGTGGACAGAAAACAGAGTTAATGTTTTGTTCACAAAGTCAACACACCACCCTGTCCCTGGTGAACATCTCTTTCTCGGGCTTGCTGCAGTGCTCCTGCGAAGCTCAGTGCAGGATGGAGAAACAGCACTTCACTTTCCACTTAGGAACCCTGCAACTTTCTGGACTCAAAATCAAACTCAACATTTTTAGGGCCTGAATACCTGCTCCCAAGTCCTTACCCCAATCCCCACACACCAGGCCTTGTCATCACAAGGGCTGCTACTACACACTATCCATTATCAAGCACAAACAGTCCCCATTAGCGATTATTCAGTCTCCCAGACTGCCCTGTATCCACTCCTTTGTCTATCCAACTGTTTTTTTCGCTCTCTGGGCTCCATCTCCACCTATTGTTTACTCCTTCCTCCCTCCTCCCCACCCCCCTTCCTCCATCTTCAACATGTATATCAACATCTTACAGCTCGTCAGTACTAAGGAAGTGTCACTGGACCGAAAATATTAACACTGCTTTCTCTCCACAGATGCTGCAGACCTGCTGAGTTTTCCCAGCAATTTCTGATTTTGTGCCTAATGCTACAATTGGCTTGGAAAGCCTGGTCAAAGAAGTGAATTTTGCCCATTGTCTTAAAGGAGGAGAGAGAGAGAGAGAGAGGCATAGAGTTATAAGGAGGGAATTCTAGAGCCTAGGATCCAAGCTGCTGAAGGCATGGTGACCAATGGTGGAAGTAAGCCTGCGTGCATGAGCAAGGGACTAGAATTGGAGGAGCACACAGATCCCAGATGGTTATGGGACTGAAGGAGTTTGGGGGGGTGGTGAGGGGGCAAGGGCCTGGAAAGATGTGTAAACAAAGATGAAGTCAGAAGTCACACGACACCAGGTTATAGTCCAACAGTTTTATTTGAAATCACAAGCTTTCGGAGCATTGCTCCTTCATCGGGTGAAGTGTTGATATGCCTCCACTTTGAGCCGGCAGATTGTGGTGCCAATGACAGCCATGACATGGAGGTGTCGGTGTTGGACTGGGGTGGACAAAGTCAGAAGTCACAATGACACCAGGTTATAGTCCAACAGGTTTATTTGAAATCCCAAGCTTTCAGAGCGCAGCTCCTTTGTCGGGTGAAGTCTGTTGAAACAAAGATAAACATTTTAAATAGACGGTCCATTCCCCCTTAACTGTTAGCTTCATCTAGCTGGGGAGGGGGTTGCTGTGGCACAGTGTTAATGCCCATACCTCTGAGCCAGGAGACCAAGTTCAGATCCCATCTGCTCCACAGGTGCGTAATAGTTTCTCCAAACAGGCTGATTAGAAAAATAACTCATCCGAATAGTTCAGTTATACTGTCTTGAACTGCATCTGAGAGACATTATGTTCCAAAGTTCCAAAGTTTGTTGCCAACTTTGTCCAACAGCGCTCCCTGCTGCACACAACTCAAGTGGAATTTTCCGTCGGCAGACTGGATGGGTCACATTCCCTTTAAAGGACTTGTTCTGGGAACGAAGCACTGGACACATCTAACGAAATGTGTTCAAACATAAAACACAAGCAATCCATCACTTAGAGAGGCAAACCCAAATTCTCAATGACCTTTATGTTTGAAAAGGAAATAATAATTATAGATGTTCTCCTCACACACCCCCACTTCTAGTGGATTAGCCCAAAATTCAGCTTTAAGGTTTCCCTTAAGGCTGCACCATTCTATTTTTGTAGGGAGGTCACATGGTGATAAGAATATCCAGCAAACACCTTGTAAGCATCTAAAATTACATTGTGAGTCCATTTTAACAATGATAATCCTTAAAATTGTGAAACTGATGTCGGATTTAGTTTTTTTTCTGTAAATGGAAATATGAGTCAGTTCCATGGATGTGGATGAGGGGGGGTTCGAGGATTGTCTCATCGGGAGATGAGGGAGATAAATGTTTGCGATGAATCTAAATAAATGTTTTCAAAGGCTGGGAACGCTGTCTACTATATTTAATAGAAGTTGAAAAGATGAGACAAGTTTGTTTCGCCGTACACAGTTAGTTATAAATGTTGATATTGTTTAAATGGGGAAATAGATGACCTGAACATTCCCCCCCCCCCAGGGAGAACGATGGTGCAGTCAGGTCAAAGGTCGGCACGTGGTTGCCCGGGGAGACGGGGCCTGCTCCTCGCCGCCGCCCGGAGATGGAGGTGCAGAACTGGGCGGTATCCAGCAGCGAGGAGAGTGAGGCTGAACGGCCTGACACACCGCCCCGGGCTCGGGGCTCGGAGCCGCCACCGCCAGGTGAGGAGTTAGAGGCCGGGCTCCCCTCCCACCCCGGGCCCTAGAGGCGGGGGACTGTTAACGGGGACGGACTGACGCCCTCCAGGTTGGGGGACTGTTAACGGGGGCGGACTGACACCCTCCGGGTTGGGAAGGCGGGGGACTGTTAACGGGG
>NC_063370.1:7187480-7200853 GCF_021869965.1 Rhincodon typus
GGTTGGGAAGGCGGGGGACTGTTAACGGGGACGGACTGACACCCTCCTGAGGGGTGACCTTTATAGAGATTTTTAAAACCATGAAGGGTATGGATAGGGTGAGTAGCTAAAAGCCTTTCCCCCGGAGTAAGGGAGTCCTGGATGTCTGGGGCAGAGGTTTAAGGTGAGGGGGGCGAGAGGTTTAAAAGGGAACTGAGGGTCAACAATTTTATACAGCAGGTGGTTTGTTTGTGGAAGGAACATCCTGAGGAAGTGGTGGATGTAGGTGCAATTAGAACATTTAAAAGACATTTGGATAAGTACATGATGTTGTGTAAATAAGTAATGTTTTGGGGGGATATGCCCGAAGCGCAAGCAGACAGGACTAGTTTTAGTTGGGATTCTGATCGGCATGAACTAGTTGGACTGAAGGGTCTGTTTCTGTGCAGTATGACTGATTCCTCTTCCTGTGTTGACTGTAAACCCTTGCTCCTATTCAAGGGTCACTCGACCCGAAACGTTAAATCTGATTTCTCTCCACTGATGCCACCAGACCTGCTGACCTTTTCCAGCAACTTCTATTTTTGCCTCTCCTTTTGCTGTTGCTGTCCCTCTCCCCAATTGTTCCAAGAAGCCTCTGATACCTTAGCTGGCAGTTTTTTGGCTGGTGGGGTGCGAGTGAGTGGGTTGCAACTGAAAGATGTCGTTCTCAAGAGCCAGGATGGACAATAAATGCCACCCTTATCAGTGACACTTGCATTTCATGAATGAATACAAAGCTTAAATATAACCAAGAACTGCAGCTGCTGAAGGTCTGAAACAAATTGCTGGAGAAAGTCAGCAGGCTTGGCAGGATTTGTGGAGAGAGAGGGAGAGCAGAGTTAATGTTTCGAGTCCAATGACACTTCTTTGGAACTGGACTCCCTGTTAACACTGCTTTCTGTTGCCAGACCTGCTGAGTTTCTTCCAGCAATTTCTGCTTTTGAATTAAAAGCTGAAGCTGTTTTACTTGTTGTTTCAGGGCCTAGTAAGGCGATAAAGTTTCAGTGTCCATTGGAGTTCACCCCATGTCCACGTACAACATTCTGTGATCTTGTACCAGAGAAAGTGAATGATCCCTCTACAGAACTCTGGCTCATTAAAGCACCCATAGACTTTGATCCGCAGAGGTGAGTATGCAGAGGATTCAATCACCTGCAAACCTCTCGTTTTAAAGTATGATGGGGTAAGATGGCACGGTAGTAATGTCACTGCACTGGTAACCCAGAGGCGTTGGAAAAACTAGTTCAAATCCTATCAGAGCAACTTGTGGAACTTCAATTCAACTAAAAATCAAAAACAAGCAAGGAAAAACTCAGGTCTGTCAGCTTTTTCTCGAGAGAAATAATGTTTCACATCTGGTATGACTTTAGAATAGAGTCTGGAATTGGAAGCCAGTCTCAGTGATGGTAATCACAAAACAATCGGTAGTTGTTGTAAAATCCATCTTGTTTGCTAATGCCCTTTTTACGAAAGGAAATCTGCTGTCCTCGTCTGGTCTGGCCTGGCCTGTATGTGACTGCAGACCCATATTTTGACTGCCCTCTGTAAAGGTTGAGCCATTCAGTTCATGGGCAGTTAGGGATGGATAACAAATGCCAGCTATGTCTACATCACCTGAAAGTGTGTGTGTTAGCTATAGCACTTGTGTTTTAAGGAACGTTAAACTCTGATTTCTCTCCACAAATGCTACCAGACCTGCTGAGCTTTTCCAGCAATTTGTGTTTTTGTTTCTGATTTACAGCGCCTGCGGTTCTTTCAGTTTTTAGTTGAATGGGTGTCAGCTATAGCACTTTCCACTATGAATTCAGAACGTTTTGTGTGGTTGAAAGGGAGTGCTGCATGTGCTGTCTTTCAGATGAAAGATTCAACCCTTTCAGCGCCAGAAACCCAGGTTTGATTCCACCCTTGGGCGACTGTCTGTGTGGAGTTTGCATGTTCTCCCCGTGTCTGCGTGGGTTTCCTCCCACAGTCAAAAGATGTGCAGGTTAGTTGATTTGGCCGTGCTAAATTGCCCCATAGTGTCCAGGGATGTGCAGGCTAAGTGGATTAGCCATGGGGAATGCAGAGTTCCAGGGATAGGGTACCGGGCTGGGTCCGGGTAGGATGCTGTTCAGCAGATCAGTGTGGACTCGTAATGGGCCAAATGGCCTGCTTCCACATTGTAGAGAGTCTATAAATGTAAAAGGGCCCAAGGCACAATTCTAAAGGAAAAAAGGAGTTCTGCCTGGAGCCTTGGCTAATACTTGTCTCTCAACGTCATCAAAAAGACTTGTCTGGTAATTGTCACTTTATTTTTTGGAACTTGCCATGTACAGACCGGCTGCAGCTTTTCCTATAAAAGCAACGCTACATGGAAAGCATATTGTGTCTGGAAAGCATTCTGGAATGTCCAAATAGGCAGTACATAAATGCACGTTGGTTATTCAGCACCTCAGAGTGGTAGGGGGTGCGAGGTGTTGGCAGCGGGAAGGAGAGAGAAAGAGAAAGATGTGATTCTATTTGCACATGACTGTAACTGTTCAGTATTTTTTTGTTTTTTTTTTCTACTTTAGCTTTTCTGGAAGGAAGATCCCGTTGGTTGGTTTTCAGACTCTTAAATCGAAGACGTGCAAGGACAAACTTTACAATGTGTTTGGCACGCCCAGAGCAGGAGGGGGAGTCTGCCTGGTCCTCCCTTCAGCAACAGAGAGCTGTCCACCGTTTGCTGGTTCCATCACCATCGGTGAGAGTTGGGAGGACACTGGTGGTAACGACGAGCCACACTCCATCCCCACCAGTCCGGCTCCCAGCATCCCACCAGGCCTCAAGCTGAGGTTCCAGCCCTTTGGCGCAGCCCCACCTAGCCAGCTGCCACATAAAAAACCCTGCCCGGTAACAGCTGCTGCACCGCAGCTCGGCGACGTGAGGGAGCTTAAGGCCAAGAGGAGGAAGGGGCTGAAAGGAATGCTAGCGGTCAGCGGAGATGAGCCTGACCACAAAGCAGTGGCTGACAGTCCGAGAAAGAGGAGAAAGAGCAAAAAAGAGCAGGAGGAAGCTGGCTTCGAACACTCTGATATAGCAGTACTGGATCCCAAGAACAAAAAGCGGGAGAAGAAAAGGAGGAGAGAGAGAGAGATCCCGCAGACTCCACACGCCCAGGTGAATAAGGGTCACAAGAAGAAAAAGAAAAAAGATAAACATTAATTGTTCACTGGAACACCTGAGGACATTACCCATTTGAAAAAAAATACTTCTCCAAGCCACATACAATCATCGCTAACCTTATGGTAAATAGGCTGTGCTGAACTGCAACGTATTTGAGAAACTGCCCCTTCCTGTCTGACTGCACGTTTGCAAATTCCAAGGGTGATGTACGATTTCAAGTTCCAGCAGACCCACGTCTCTGTCGTGATGCAGACGCTTGCTGTTCTGCACCCAGCTCTGTGATCCCGGAATATCCACTGGTTCCTCCTTTCAGGATTGCTACACTTGTCCCAATGCAATCCTTTTGTATACCGAAGAATGTGTATTTTTTTTTAACAAAGAATAAATCAGTATTACTTGGAATACGGGTTCGGAATCTCATGGCAGTCAACGCTGAACATGCCGACTCTCTCCTTCGATTCCACTGTGGCTGAGATCTCTCCACTATCTTGGCCAAGAGTTGCATAACTAAAACAGGCAAGAAACAGCCCATTTTAAATAGACACTCACTCGACTGACAGGATTTGCCTTATGAGAAACTGCTGGACCTATACTCACTGGCATCGAAAGATGATTCAGAGGGAGTTTGTTAGGGTAGATGTTGTGAAGATCTTTCCTCTTGTGGAGGAACTCTAGTACAGGAGGCACAAATGCAAGATAAGGGGTCTCCCATATAAAATTAAAATGTGGAATTTCACCTGAGGATCACTTGTGTTTGGAATTCTCCCCAGAGAGCAGTGGAGTCTGGATCACTGTCAAACTCAGACTTGAATATTTATTTTTGATAGAAATTGGACTTTTTTTAATTCATTTGTGGGATGAGGGTGTCACCAGCTAGGCCAGCATTTATTGCCCATGCTTAATTACCCAGAGGGCAGTGTAAGAGTCGACCACATTGCAATGGGTCTGGAGTCACATGTAGGCCAGAGCAGGTAAGGATGGCAGTTTCCTTCCCTAAAGGACATGAGTGAACCAGATGGATTTTTCCTGACAATCGACAATGAATTCATGGTCGTCATTAGACTCTTAATTCCAAATTTGTATTGAATTCCAATTCCACCCTCTGCCGTGGTGGGATTCAAACATGGATCCCCCCAGAACATTACCTGGGACTCTGGATTAACAGTCCAGTGATAATACCACTAGGCCTTTGGAGTTAAGGATTATGTGAAGCAGACAGTAAAAGTGGAGTTAAGGTTCTAGTCAGATCAGCCATTACCTACATCTGTAGTTATTTGGGAATGGTATTGCTGGCGAGACCAGTATTTATTACTGGGGAGGAGGAAGAATCTCTATTACTAATTAGTAAGGATACAGGGCATGGAGCATTGTTCCAAGAACCTGTGGTCTCAGTGCAAACAGGAAGATTAATAAAATATCTGAAACAAGCAGTGAGCCCAGTGTGAGGAAGCTAAATTTTTGAGGGACACTCAGTTTTATTCTTAACCCCAGGGACCGTCCAGTCAACAGGACATTACCACAGTTAACGTTTCGGACCCGAAACGTTAACTGTTTTCTCCTTCACAGATGCTGCCAGACTTGCTGAGCTTTTCCAGCAACTTTGTTTTTGTTCCTGATTTACAGCATCCGCAGTTCTTATGGTTTTTATTAGGACATTACCACAGCTGGACTAGAGCAGTGCTCAGCTTAACTCCTCCAGTCTGTTTCACAATGAACATCACCAATGCCTTTTGCTCAAAGCTTTAAAAAAAACCCAAAAAGAAAGCATTTATGTTAAGAATAATTTTAATTATTTGTACACTGACCATAAGACTTTTCACTTAATAGAAAACAGTGTACAAAACTCAAGTTACAAACGAATACTGTTTGAAACACAAACTGCGGGTTTTCAAATCTCCAAACATCAACAGTCAAACAGCCATGTGCTGTCCCAATACCTGAGCAGCTGCTGGAGATCAGACAATGACCACTAATGGTGTTTCCCTCCACTGGCTGCCTTTCTCAGATTTGGCACTGATTTCCCATTGGCTTTCAGCTTCCACATGGATCCCAGCTACTCCCCTGCCAGGTTGGACACTTTTGTTCAGATGTGGAAGGGTTGCATTGGGAGTGTCTGTTTTTGCGGGGTTGGGGTGATTGGATTTCAATCCTGCCCTGGTCAAGCACCGAATTTTAATGTATCAGTAAGCTCTCTCTTCCCTTCCCTCCGAATATCTCGTTTACTGTGCAATGACTTTGCCCTTAAACATAGGCTTTTCACATGCAAAATCTGATATAAAACTGGGGCTGAGGTTTTGGATGGAAGGAATGGAGGACAAGAGTGAGAAATGCTGCTTGAGGTTGTTATTGCAGATTGGGCATCATGGAGGTGTCATGCCAACTGGAGTATTCCTGCTCAGTCCCAACACTGCCAGGCAGCCTGGTCCCATTCTCTGCCTTGTCCACGCAAATAGGAGTAAGAGGTACTGCAACGTTGAATGGAAAACCCTGGCTGAAAGTTAATTGGAACCACCCCTCTACATCCATCTACCACTGTCCTGGTCGCAAGAGACTAATTCAGAAATGGATCTAACTGGGACCTTCTGTACTGTGCAGCTCACTAAGGGAGCTTACAATGCAGTGGAAGATGGGGCGTGACACAGATTCCTTGTTTGTGGGAGCTGGGAGGAAAGGTTAGAGGGTTAATCCGCGTTCTCCTGACGGTTCGGGGGCCTGTCGGGTTCAGAATTCATCAGTTTCTTCATCCAGCAGCTGGCAGAATGGCCCGCCACATCTTTTTTACGCTTGAACTTCTCGCCGCACACGCCGCAGGGATAGAGGTGGTTCTCGAGGTGGCGCTGCAGCTCCGGTGCGCCACGGAAGATCTCGAAGCAGACCCGGCAGAGGACCTGGCCCGGGGAGAGGTGGCCGGCCATGTGCCGCAGGTGGCCGTGCTTGCGGCGGCTGCCCTGGCCACACAGCCGGCAGGCATAGCGGGTGTCGCCAGCGTGGGAGGCCGCGTGGAGCCGCAGCTCGCGCTCCCGCGGGAACTCCTGCCCGCACGCATGGCAGGGGAACCCCCCGACCCTGCCTATGTGGCTGGCCACGTGCGCGGTCAGGTGTCCCCGCTGTAGGAAACCTTTGCCACAGACTTGGCAGGAGTGTTTACACGGCACGCCGTGTTTCCTGGCGCTGGGTGGTGCCGACGCCTTGGCCAAACGCCGCTGCTTCCCTGGCGCGGCCTCCGTGCCCTTCTTGTGACAGGATGTCCCCAGCTGCTTGCCTGCCTTTGGCCCTTTCTTGCTGCGCCCTGTCACTGCACCCCTGGACAGCACGCAGTCCAGGGCCCGGCTCCTCTCCCACTCCTGGCAGCTCTGTTGATGCCCAATGTCTGGGTGTGCACTGCCCTCTGCCACGCAGCACCGCAAGGAGGTGGTTGGGGGCGGATGGGCACACTCCACCTTCCCCCGGGCCCTCGCCCGGCTCCGCGGAGGCACACATCGCCTCTCTGACGGTTGGCAGGTCTGGCAACTCCAGGCTCTCCGGGGGGCCCGGCCCTCGTCCTCGCTGGGCTCCGGGCTCGGGGGCAAGGCCTCGCTGTCAGAGGTGGAGCTGCTACCGGAGCTGGAGCTGCTAAAGGAGCCATCCTCCGAGGGGTTCTCCAGCACCAGGTCGTCGTCTCCCGGGAACCGCACCTCTCCCTCCTCCAGCTCGTAATCCTCCGGAGGGCGATCCAGGGAGACCCCGGGCTCCCGCTCCTCACCTCCCACCCTCACCACCGTGATGCCGCTGAGCTCCAGCACCAGGGGGTGGTGCTCCCCCTGCGACCCTTCCTCGGGGGCTTCCACCTTCGGCGGCTTCAAGCCGCCGGCCCCCTGCTCCTCAGGAAGGCCCCCGTCCCCCTCCCACCTCCTCTCGGGGACCTCTTGCTTCACCTCGGGCACAGGGCTCTGCCCGTCGGCAGCGGCCATCGCCGTGCCATCCCTCGCCCGCAGGCAGCTGGGCAGATGTTCCTGCAAAGTGTGGGGCTGCTCGAAGGCCAGGCCGCAGAGGGGGCAGCGCAGCTGGAGCTGTATACCCGGCGGCCCCTCGGGCGTTTCCGATTTGATGGAGACTGGAGGCTGGTGGTGGTGGTGGTGCTGCTGCGTGGGGGCAGCGTCCGGCCTGTTCCTGTCCCAGTGGCACAGCTCCACGCCAAAGACCAACCTCTCCCCCTTGCCACCCGCCGAAGCCTGAGGGGCTGCCTCCTCATTCCCTCCAGCCGCCACCGCTGGGACGGGGAACCGGGAAGCGTTGTAGAGCTTCAGGAAGTTGAGGGAGGCCCGGAACCTGTCGGGGTCGGGAGGCGAAGACGCCAGGCGGCCCGTGTACATCAGCTGCAGGATCAGGTCGAAGTGGTCAGGGCTGACGGCCTGTGAGCTGAGGCACACGTGTGAGGCCTCGGCCGGCTGATTCACAAAGAGCTTGTGGAAGTAGGAGCTGCAGGCTGCTAGCACGACCCGGTGAGCCCGGAAGTGGACATCGCCCACGGTTATGGAGCAATCGCACAGGAAGCCGTATTCCAGCTGGGAGCACAACTGCTGCAGTACGTGGTCGCTGTGCCTGGTCAGCTGCATCCTGTCTGCCCCCTGAAACAGAACCACATATGCCACATGTTAATAACCTCCCCAAGAGAAAGCATCTTCATCCCTCACAGCCCCAAGAGAACCACAAACTCATCCCCCCACCCCCAGGGCAACAGCAAGAACACTGGCAACATGACTGAGCGAAGCAAGGTGGTCTAGTTGGTTTACCCTTTCGAGGCTTACAAATAAGGAATAAAAAGAAAGAGTGGCATAGTTACTGGATAGAACCTCAGGCTAATATCCTAATCATAGAGTGGAACAGCACAGAAACAAACCCTTTGGTTCAACTCACCCATGCTAATCAGATGCCCTAAATTAATCTCGTCCCATTTTGCCAGCATTTGGCCCATAAACCTTTATTCATGTTCCTGTCCAGATGCCTTTTAAATGTTGTAATTGTACCAGCCTCCACCACTTCCTCTGGCAGCTGGTTCCATACACGTACCACCCTCTGTGTGAAAAAGTTGCCCCTTAGGTCCCTTTTAAATCTTTCCCCTCTCACCTTAAACCTATGCCGCTCTAGTTTTGGACTCCCCTACCCTGGGGAAAAAAATCTCGGCTATTTACCCTATCCATGTTCCTCATGATTTTATGAACCTCTGTAAGGTCACCCCTCAGTCTCTGATGCTCCAGGGAAAATAGCCCCAATCTCTTCCTATAGCTCAAACCCTTCAGCCCCAGCAACATCCTTGAAACCCTTTCAAGTTTCATAACATCTTTCCTAATGCAGGGAGACCAGAATTGAACACAGTATTCCAAAAATGGCCTAGCCAATGTCCTGTACAACTGCAATATGACCTCCCAACTCCTGTATTCAATGCATTGACCAATAATGGCAAACGAAGGAAACATCTTCACTATCCTATCTATCTGCAACTCCACCTTCAAGGAAACACGAACCTGCACTCGAAGGCTGCTTTAAGGAGAGATGATGGCCTAGTGGTTATGTCATTAGACTATTATCCCAAAGACCCAGGTTCAAATCCTGCCATTGTGGGAAGGCTTATGAAACTGTTCCTAATTGTTCCTGATTTACAGCATCTGCAGTTCTTTCATTTTATTTTTATTCATTCTTTTGTTACGAGACTGATGCTGGAATAAAAATCACCTCTCACTCTTCTGAACTCCCAATGGATACAAGCCTCGCCTCACAAGTCAAGCCATTTTTAAAAGATTCAGTCACAAGTAACTGTCTAAGAGGCCTTACGGTTTTAAAACACTGGGTTTAGGCTCCAGTCTCTCTGAAGACATGGGTTCAAATCCCACCACTGTCAATATTATAGGCCAGTGCACTTCGTGAGCCTTCCTTAGTGATGGAGAAGATGCAATGTGCTATTCCCTTTTTAGGTGAGTTGACAGTCGAGTGCTATAATTGATAGAGTATCAATCCAAAGACCCAAGTAATGTTCTGGGGACCAAGTTAGAATCCCGCCACAGCAGATGGTTAAACTTGAATTCAATAAAATTCTGGAATTAAAAGTCTAATGGTGACCATGAAACTACTATCAGTTTTTGGAAAAACCTGTATAATGTCCTTTAGGGTAGGAAACTACTGTCCTTACCTGGTCTGGGCCTACATGCGACTCCAGACCCACAGCTGAGTGTTTGATTGGTAACTGCCCTATGGGCAATAAATGCTGGTTTAGCCAGTGATACCTACATCCTGTGAATAAATTTTTTAAAAGGGTAGCTTGTTTTAAGAAGCTAGACAGGCTGAACTATACATTTTTTTAAAAAAACGGGGGCAATGCCAGAACGACAACCCAGTGTGGAGAAGATGTTTCCCCTTGTGGGAGAACCTGGAACTAGGGTCACTGTTTAAGAATAAAGAGTCACCCCCTGAGATAAGGTGAAACGGTTTCTCATGTGAGTCTTTCGAATGCCCTTCCTCAAAAGGCATTGGAAGCTGAGCCCGTGAATATTTTCAAGGCAGATCTAGGTAGGACCTTGATAACTGAGGGGTTGAAAGGTTTTCGGGGGGTATGAGACAATGCCATCATTAATCTTTTTGGTAACTTCCTCAAAGAACACAACCAAGTTTGCGAGACACGATTTTCCTCGCACAAAGCCGTGCTGACAATCCCTAATCAATTTCCGCCTCTCTAAATGTCCATAAATCCTACCTTTTACAACCACCTCCAACAATTTAGCCACAACCGAAGTCAGACTCTCAGTTCTATAGTTCCCCGATTTCCGCTTACAACCTTTCTTAAACAAAGGTATACATTAACCACCCTCCAGTCATCAGGCACCTCATCTGTAGTTGTAGATGTTGCAAATATTTCTGCAAGGGGTCTCATAATTTCCTCCCTTCCCACAATGTTTCGGGATACATTAGATCAGGTCCCAGAGATTTATCCACCTTTATATTCTCTAAGACCCCTGAACTGCCTCTTCTGTGATGTGAACTGTTTTGAAACATCAAAGTTTATTTCTCTGAATTCTCTAGACTCCCATTTCTTTATCCACAATAAAAACTGATGCGTAATATTCATTTCGTGTCTCTCCCATCTCCTGGGGTTCAACACAAGGACGATCTCCTTGATCTTTAAGAGGCCCTACCCTCTCTCTCGTTACCCTTTCGCTCTTAATGTATTTGGAGAAACTCTTTGGATTATCCTTAATCTTATCTGCCAATGCTATCTCATATCCCATCTTTGCCTTCCTGATTACTCTCTTAAAAGTGCCCCTGCACTAAACTATAGAGAATATAGTACAGGCCACAGGCAGAACAAACTCGAGGGGCCAAGTGACCTATCCTTGTCCCTAATTCGAATGTTTTAAACTCCCCATTAACATTTCCCTTGCATTCCTTGTGGCAGTGTCCCAGATATGAATCCTCAGATCCTGGAGGCACCAATACAATCCAGAGGATTTAACATCAGGATAGGGGAGTGGAATGGGGACAGAAAGAGCGGAAGGGGTCCCGACCTGAAACATCAACTTTCCTGCTCCTTTAATGCTGCCTGGCCTGCTGTGTTCATCCAGCTCCACACTATTATCTCTGACTCCAGCATCGGCAGTTCTTGCTATCTCCGAAGGGGCCCTGGAGGTGCATTAGAATGAGATTGCCATATATCTCATCCCGATTACTGGAGAGGCAATGGCCTAGTGGTATTATCGCTGAACTGTTAATCCAGAAATCCACGATGTGGAGGTGCCGGTGTTGGACTGGGGTGGAGAAGGTCAAAATTCACACAACACCAGGTTATAGTCCAATAGGTTTATTTAAAAATGCAAGCTTTCAGAGCTCAGCTCCTTCCTCAGGCGTAGTACAAAAGAGGGTATAAGACACAGAATTTATAAGCAGAAAGGTAACAGCCATAAAACTGGCCGCCTCTTGTTGAAACTTTAATCGGTTAGGAAGAAGGCTACTGATTAAAATGCAAAATCCAGATTCCCCTCAAGTCACTGTCCCGAGGTAATTAAACGTTTTAGCAATGTATACAAGAGGTGATATTTCAGGTCAGACAATGCATTTTAGCCTCTGCTCAGCGATTTTGCGTTGCAGTATATCTCGAACTCCACCTGTTCCCCCACTGAGACGGAACATTCCTGTCTGGCGAATGTTGCTCGGTGTCCATCCATCCGTTGTCGTAGCGTCTGCATGGTCTCACCAATATACCATGCCTCAGGGCATCCTTGCCTGCAGCGTATGAGAGAGACAACATTGGCCGAGTCACATGAGTATCTGCTGTATACGTGGTGGATGGTGGTCCTACATGTGACTGTAGTACATTGTTGTTTCAGTGATTCCTCACCATGAGACCAAAGAAAGAAAATGTTGTCAATGTATGTGGTGTATACCACTGGTTGGAGGTTCTGCATAACAAAGTAGTCTTGTTCGAACTTGTGCATGAAAATGTTGGCATATTGGGTGTGAATTTGGTCCGTATGGCTTGTCAAAGGTGAAGACATTGTGGTCGAGGATGAAGCAGATGAGTTGTAAGATGGAAATTGGCAGTTGTTGGTATTGAGTACTTAGGCTGTTGCAGTGATGCTGTAGTCATGGGGGATGTTTGTGTAGAGTGATGAAACGTCCATTGTGATGAGGAATGTATCTGGTTTGACTGGTCTGTGGGTGCTGAGTTTCTGTAAGAAATCTGTGGTGTCGCGACAGAAGCTTGAGGTTCCTTGTACAATGGGTTTCAAGGTGCCCCCAACATAGCCAGAGAGCTTCTCACACAGGGTCCCATTGTCTAATGGTGAGAAATCACTGAAATGACTACATAGCGGTATCAAGTTTTATCCCACAATCAGACTTACCATGGACTATTCTTCAGAATCAGTCTCATTCCTGGATACACGCATCTCCATCAGGGACGGGCCTACCGCAAGCCCATGGATAACCTCACGATGCTGCACTTCTCTAGATTCCACCCTAAATATATTAAAAAGCCATTCCCTACGGACAAGCCCTGCACTTACACAGAATCTGCTCGGATTAGGGGGAATGCGACAGACACCTGACGGTGTTGAAGGATGCCCTCATAAGAACAGAATACAATGCTCAACTCATCGATCGCCAATTCCGTCATGTCACAGCAAAAACCCATAATAGGGTACCAATAGGGTACCCTTCATCGTCCAGAACTTCCCTAGAGCGGAGAAACTACGCCATGTTCTTTGAGCCTCAACACATTATCAACGATGATGAGTACCTCACCACGATCTTCCCTATGCCTCCACTTCTCGCCTTCAAACAACAGCCAAAGCTGGAACAGTTCACTGTTTGCAGCAAACTACAGCCTTCAGGAGGACATGGACCACAACACCACACAACCGTGTCATGGCAACCTGTGCAAGACATATCAGACCATCGACATGGACACTATCAACACGTGGGAACACCACCCACCATGTATACAGCAGATACTCATGTGACTCAACCAATGTTGTCTATCTCATACGATACAGGCAAGGAGACCCTGAGGCGTGGTACACTGGCGAGACCACGCAGATGCTACGACAACAGATGGATGGACACTGCGCAATGATCACTGGATAGGGGTGTTCCCTCCCACTTCAGGGATCAAGGACATTTAGCCTCCAATCTTCGGGTAAGTGTCCTCCAAGGTGGAGTTCGAGATATACTACAACGCAAAATCGCTGAGCAGGGGCTGATAGCCAAGTTCCACACCCATGAGGCTGGCCTCAATTGTGATCTTGGGTTCATGTCGCACTACAGGTGACCCCACCACCTATACACACACCCTCATACACACACACACCCTCACACTCACACACCCTCACACACACAAACACACACACGCACACACCCTCACACACACGCTCACACACCCTCACCCTCACACTTACATCCTCACACAAACACACCCTCACACACACATTCACACCCTCACTCACACTCACACCCTCACATACACTCACACCCTCACACACATGCACACCCTCACACACACGCACACACACACCCTCACACACACGTACACCCTCACACACCTACACCCTCACACACACCTACACCCTCACACACACACACACACACACACACCCACACACCCTCACACACCCACACACTCACCCCCCCACACGCACACATTCACACCCCCACACACACCCCCACCCCACACACACACACAC
>NC_063370.1:7200953-7216469 GCF_021869965.1 Rhincodon typus
TCACACCCTCACACACACACCCCCACCCCACACACACACACACACACCCTCACACACACACCCCCACCCCACACACACTCACACCCTCACACATACACACTCACACCCTCACACACACCCTCACATACACCCTCTCTCTCACATACACTCTTTTTCACACAGACACACTCACACACATACACTCCCTCTCACACATATACACTCCCTCACATACACTCTCTCTCTTTCACACACATGCACTCTCTCTGTTTCACACAAACAGGAAATATTTCATCCAAGATGTTGAGTAGATACATTCTGTTTTGATCAGAAAATTCTGACCCCAGTCTAAAACATAGACAGATTCTAAGCAGGACCTCACAACTAAAATGCATTGTCTGACCTGAGATGTCACCTCTCGTATACATTGATAAAACCTTTAATTATCTCGGGACAGTGACTTGAGGGAAATCTGGATTTTGCATTTTAATCAGTAGCCTCCTTCCTAACTGTTTAAAGCTTCAACAAGAGGTGGCCAGTTTTAGGGTTGTTACCTTTCTGCTTTTTAATTGTATCATATATCCTCTCTCTCACGCTATGCCTGAGGAAGGAGCTGAGCTCCGAAAGCTTGCGTTTTTAAGTAAAATATAATCTGGAGTCATGTGCTTTTTGACTTTGTCCAGAAATCCAGGTAATGTTCTGAGGACCTGGGTTCAAATCCTGCCGTGGCAGATGCTGGAATCTGCATTCAATTTTTTAAAAATCTGTTTTTTTTAAAATTCATTCACGAGATCTGGGTATCAATGGCTAAGCAAGCATTTATTGCCGGTCCCTAACTGCCCTTGTGATAGTTAAGAGCCGACCACATTGCTGTGGGTCTGGAGTCACCTGTAGGTCAGAACAGGTAAGGATAGCAGTTTCCTTCCCTAAAGGACATTACTGAACCAGATGGATTTTTCCTGACAATCGACAAATGGTCTCATGGTCATCATTAGGCTGCCATCCTCACTTAGTCTGGGCCTACATGTGTCCCCAGACCTACAGCAATGTGGTTGATTCTTGACTGCCCTTTGGGCAATTAGGGATGGGCAATAATACCAGCCTGGGAAGTGACACTCTCATGATGTGAATGAATAAAAAACAAATTCCTGACACCATTTGAAGGCCAGTGAGGAGAATCTGGGCCAAAGGAGTGATCTGTGCCCCTCTGCCCCAGGCCAGGGATTCAGAAAGCAGCTCCAAAACAACCATCAGTGTCCCTACCTCTGAGCCAGGAGGCCCACTAGCTCCAGAGGGTGTATGGCAGCCGCCTCTCCCTCTCTCTGCAGAGAGGGCAGCCTTACAAATCCTCTCTGCGATTATGGAGACTTTACCTTTATCACAACATCCCTGAACAGGTCGATTAGAAATACCGCCACCCACCCTCAGTGTCAATAAGACGTCGTCTCGCCCTTACAGACCCCCCTCCAAGGCATTCCCCTGGGGCATGGGAGCTGCAGGGAGAACATTCGGCCCATCCACACGCTGCCATCGCCGTGGCCCACGCTGTTTTTCCATTCACCATCGTGAAGGTTCTGTTTGTAGATTTCAGGGACAGCCTCCACCGAGCCAAAACAGGAGCTTCCGCAACTTGCCTGCAATGAGATTATTTTGCAAAATATCTTTTTAATCTTATTTGTATGTGCAGCAGATGGAGCAACTCACCTCCTTCCGTTTGCAAATTGATACACAAACTCTGCAAGTTGACACAGGCCTCCCGGGCCAACGTTCCAGGCACTTCCGGTCTCTCAGCCCCGCCCCCCCCATCCCGGCATCTAAGGGCATGCGCAAACCCGGGCGGTGCCGGGAGATGTAGTTTCCTCGCTGGTGGCTTTGTAGTTCCTCCACTCCCAGACATTGAGGGAATGGGGAAAGCATGCACTTGCATTGCTGTTGCGCCTGTCACGATCCACAAAGCCCCTTGCAGGCAATGAACTGACTTTTGTAGTGTGCCCACCAGCTGGAATTTAGGGAAACGGTCAGGCGGGGTGGGGGGGAGTGAAGTCGGTCATGGTTCGGGCAAGGGGAGGGGATGGGGATGTGGAAATGGATGAGATGTGCATTGCAAGATGCCACAAACAGCCCTGTGATCTTTAAGCAAAAAGGGCTCGTGCCATGACCAGCAGATGTGCCAA
This sequence comes from Rhincodon typus, assembly GCF_021869965.1. Taxonomy (NCBI): domain Eukaryota; kingdom Metazoa; phylum Chordata; class Chondrichthyes; order Orectolobiformes; family Rhincodontidae; genus Rhincodon; species Rhincodon typus. The sequence goes on from NC_063370.1 coordinate 7,203,107, forward strand.
AGCTCTTGGCAGCCAATGATGCACCATATTGTAAAGGAAACCTAGCAGCTAATTTAGAGTCATACAGCATGGAAGCAGACCCTTCGATCCGACTCCATCATGCTGTCCAAGTTTCTGAAACTAAATTAGTCCCATTTGGCCCATATCTCTCTAAACCTTCCTTATTCATATACCTGTCCAAATGTCTTTTACATATTGTAACTGTACCTGCATCTACCACTTCCTCCAGCGGTTCATTCCAAACCAATCTCTGTGTGAAAAAGTTGTCTCTCAGCTTCCTTTTAAATCTTTATCATCTCACCTTAAAAATATGCCCCTTAGTTTTGAAATCCCCCGCCCTGGGGAAAAGACTTGGCTATTCACCTTAAAGATGTCCCTCATGATGTTATAAGCCTCTATACCGTCACCCCTCAACCTCCTAAGCTCCAGTGGAAAAAGTCCCAGTCTATCCAGCCTCTCCTTATAACTCAAATTCTCCATTCTCAGCAACATCCCAGTAACTCTCGTCTGAACCCTCTCCAGCTTAATAATATCCTTCCTATAACAGGGCCACCAGAACTGGACACAGTGCTCCAGTAGAGATCTCACCAATGTCCTGTACAACCTCAACGTGACGTCCCAACTTGTATACTCAAAGGTCTGAGCAATGAAAGCAAAAGTGCTAAACACCTCATTAACCACCCTGTTTACATGTGATGCAAATGTCAAGTTGCTGCAAAAGGCAAGACCAGATCATTGATTGAGGGATGAATATTGCCAGGGTAACACTGATAACTTGTTCAATCTTCTGGTTGTGACAATGCTTTAAGTCACATCTTATTTACAGCCACTGGTACCCTCTCTCTCATCCTGAGTGGACCTGTCTCTTTTCTGAGGTTTTTGTTTTAGAATCCATACAGCATGGAAGCAGGCCATTCGGCCCATCGAATCCACGCCAACCCTCCGAAGCCCATCCCACCCAGACCCACCCCTTATCCTATCCCTGCATTTCCCACCCTGAACACTATGGAGTAATTTAGCACGGCCAGTCCACGTAGCCTGCACATCTTTGGACTGTGGGAGGAAACCGGAGCACCCGGAGGAAACCCACGCAGACACAGTGAGAACATGCAAACTCCACACAGACAGTCGCCCGAGGGTGGGATTGAACCCGGGTCCCTGGCGCTGTGAGACAGCTGTGCTAACCACTGAGCTGTCCCATTGACAATTAACTATTGAATTTAAGGAGAATGTAGAAAAATACATAAGACACCTCTTGTAGTGCCGTGGTAATGTCCCTACCTCTGAACCAGGAGACCCAGGTTGACATCCTTCCTGGTCCCAGAGGTGTGCAGTAATGTCTCTGACCAGGTTGTTTTTGAAAATTAGGTTAATAAATAATAAACTTTAGGAAACGATCCATAGAGGAAGGAAGGTCGTACTGATTGAATTAGACAAGGAGGAATGAGTGGTGGTTAATATGGAGCTAATTACACTTAGCATTCTGGGGCCTAGAATAAAAAAGAAATACTTTAGTGAGTTCACTACATTTGGCTTAATCACAAATATTGTGAAAAAAAACTCCAACTTAGCAATGCTTTTGAGCCAGTCTTGAGTAGTAGCTTTGTCTGTAGCCCCCTTCAAACCCTCCGAAATCTCTGCATCTCTCCAATTGTGAACTCTGCTATGTCTTCCCAGCCCCTTCACCCTACTCCAGCCCAGCCTGTACCTTCAACCCATACAAGTATAAATTCTTAATCTCATCACACTGCCAGGGCTTCTTTTCCAATACGCCTTAAAACTTGTACCTTTTGACATCACCTCCCCTGCTGTGCCCTTGCTGGGTTGCCTTGTCAATTTTCCCACACCTGGGGAAACAGGAAGAAGCTACATCAATGTAAGTTGTTGTTGAAGATGTTGCTCGCTCGTTACATCAGATTCTCATCAGTGACACCCGATAACTCCCGACACGGATTTGGCTCAATTATTGATATTGCAGTCATTTTTGCTTCTCTTTTATGAAAGGAGATGTTCGAGATGTAAAACAACAAGGTTTTAGTGTAACAAGGAGGCCATTCAGCCCATTTCTTCAATGCTAGCTTTCTAATGCAGTTGTCCACACAGTCCAATCTTCCTACCCTTCTGCCATATTCATTTTTTTTTAAAAAGTGCTTTTCATGTATTCATCCAGTTTCCTTTTGAATGTTATTATAGATTCTGCACTGACCGCAGTTCTTTCAGGAAAATATATTGCCATCCTCGGTAATTCTACAGCACCTTACACTTGCTCAGGAGTCGTAAAGCCTCTTACAGAGAAGCACTTTTCAAGTGTGGCCCTCATTGGAATGTAGGAAATGTGACAGACAGTTTACACAAGGCTAGCTTCTATACAATGTAGGAGCAAAAGAAGGCCATTCAGCCCATAAAGCCCATTTTACCATTCAATGAGATCATGGCTGATCTGATCATCCCCCACTTTCCGGCCTTGTCCCCATAACCCTTGATTCCCTTACTGATTAAAAATCTCTATCTCTATACTTTTAATGACCCAACCTCGATACGGTAAAGAATTTCATAGATTCACTCCCCTCTGAGAGAAAACACTCCTCCTCTGTCCTACAGTATGACCCCTTATTCTGAGAGTATGTCCTCTGGTCCTAGACCGTACCAAATGGGAAACAACCTGTTCATATCGCCCCTAGAGTATCTTATATGTTTTGGTGAAGTTTTCTTTCATCATCCCCAAATTCCAATGATTACGAACCCAGCCTAATCGATGGAGCTGAGGTGGAGAGAGTTAAGGGCTTGAAGTTCCTCGGAGTGATGATAACCAACAATCTGTTTTGGACTTCCCACGTAGGTGTGATGATCAAGAAGGCACAAAAACGCCTCTTCTTCCTCAGGAGACTAAGGCAATTCAACATGTCCATAACGACCCTCACCCACTTTTACAGATGCCCGTTAGAAAGCATTCTATCTGGGTGCATCACAGCTTGGTATGGCAACTGCTCTGCCCAGGACCATAAAAAATTACAGAGAGTTGTGAACACAGCCCAGCCCATCACACAAGCCAACCTTCCATCCATTGCCTCCATCTACACTTCCCACTGCCTTGGGAAAGCAGCCATCATCATCAAAGACCCCTCCCACCTGAGTCATAATCTCTTCCACCCTCTTCCCTTGAGCAGAAGATACAAAAGCTTAAACACACGTACCGACAGATTCAAGAACAGCTTCTTCCCCCAGTGTTACTAGACTTCTGAATGGACCTCTCAAATTTTAAATCTAATGTTGGTTTCGCTCTTTGTGCACCTTCTCTGCAGCCGTAACTTTCCATCCTTTGCTCTGTTCAATCACCCTCTGATCCTTGTGCCTTGTATGGTATGATCTGCCTGCACTGCACGCAAAACAAAACTTTTCACTGTACCTAGGTACATGTGACAATAATAAGTCAAATCAAATTGACCTCTCCTGATAGAAAAATCCTTCCGTACCCAGGATCAACTGAGTGAACCTTCTCTGGATGGCATCCAATGCCAGTCTATCTTTCCACACAGGGTGCCTTGTAGAATTTTAGCAAGGTGTCCCATTTTCTTATACTCCATTGCCTTTCAAATAAAGGATAACAGTCCTTCCTATTATCCAATGAACTTGGATGCTAACACTTTATGTTTCATGCATTTGTATGTTCTCACCAGCACCTCCCCCCCACCATTCCTGTTTCGTAGCTTTCTGCAGCCTTTCCCTGTTTAAATAATATCTAGCTCTTCTCCACTTCCTGCCCAAAGTGTGCACAAACAGCAGTGATCGGATAATACGCTTTAGTCATTTTGATCAAAGGATCATCATTGGTCAGCTCCCTGAGGAGGGGCTCCCTCTTCTTCCTTGAAGTCATGATATTGCATCGTTTGTAACAGCCCGAGTTGGACCTCAGCTTAGCGAACAGAGCAAACCTAATGTACTCAACTTCCCCTCACGGGCAGCACGGTGGCTCAGTGGTTAGCACTGCTACCTCATAGTGTCAGGATCCAGGTTCGATTCCACCCTCGGGCGACTGTCTGTGTGGAGTTTGCACATTCTCCCCGTGTCTGTGTGGGTTCCCTCCGGGTGCTCCGGTTTCCTCCCACAGTCCAAAGATGTGCAGGTTAGGGTGGATTGGCCATGGGAAGTACGGGGTTACAGGGTTGGAGTGGGTCTGGGTGGGCTGCCCTTCAGAGGATCAGTGTGGACTCGATGGGCTGAATGGCCTGATTCATAAGGAAATGTCTCCATACTATGGATTAACTTTGTGAACTTAATCTTGAGAGAGCATCACTGACAATGCAGCAGTCCCACAGTACTGCACTGGGATGGTCAGCATCTCTGAAGTATAACGTGACTCTGCAACCTCTCCTATCCATTTATGGCATGAGGGTATCATAGAGTCACAGTGCTGTTCAGCACAGTAACAGACCCTTTGGTCCAACTCGTCCATGCTGACCAGATATCCTAAATTCAACTTGTCCCATTTGGCCCATATCCCTCTAAACCCTTCCTATTCACATACCCATCCAAATGCCTTTTAAATGTTATAATTGTACCAGCCTCCTCCACTTCCTCTGGCAGCTCATTCCATACACGCACCACCCTCTGTGTGAAAAAGTTGCCCCTTAGGTCCCTTTTAAATCTTTCCCCTCTCACCTTAAACTTATGCCCCTCTAGTTTTGGAATTCCCCACCCCTGGGGAAAAGACCTTGACTATTCACACTATCTATGCCCCTCATGGTCTTAGAAATCTCTATAAGGTCACCCTTCAGCCTCCGACGCTCCAGGGAAAATAGCCCCTGCCTATCCAGCCTCTCCCTGTAGCTCAAACCCTCCAACATCCTTGTAAATATTTTCTGAACCCTTTCAAGTTTCACAACATCCTTCCTATAGCAGGGGGACCAGAACTGAACGCAGTATTCCAAAAGTGGCCTAACCAATGTCCTGTACAACTGCAACATGACCTCCCAACTCCTATATCAATGCACTGACCAATAAAGTCAAGTATAACAAACACCTTCTTCACAATAATAAAAACCGAAAGAACTGCGGGTGCTGTAAATCAGGAACAAAAACAAAGTTGCTGGAAAAGCTCAGCAGGTCTGGCAGCATCTGTGAAGGAGAAAACAGAGTTAACGTTTTGGGTCCGGTGTTCTGAGGAAGGGTCACTGGACCCGAAACGTTAACTTTGTTTTCTCGTTCACAGATGCTGCCAGATCTGCTGAGCTTTTCCAGCAACTTTGTTTTTGTATCTTCTTCACTATCCCATCTACCTGCGACTATTAAGTGTGTAAGTCCTGCCCTGATTGGCCTTTCCAAAAATGCAGCACTTCACATTTATCTAAATTAAACTCCATCTGCCACTCCTCAGCGCATTGGCCCATCTGATCAAGATTCCTTTGTACTCTGAGGTAATCTCCTTCGCTATCCACTACACCTCCAATTTTCACTGCTTGGGCCCAGCATTTATCGACCATCTCTAAATGATGTGGGTCTGGAGTCACATGTAGGCCAGACCGGGTAAGGACAGCAGATTTCTTTCTCTGAAGGACATCAGTGAACTTTCTGGCTCAGATGCAAAACTGCCATGATCCAAACTTTTAAAGTCCATTAAGTTACAATTTTTATCCAGGCTAAAACATCATTTTTCATTGATAGACAATCCACCACCTTCAATCCTTCCACCACCAAGGCTCAGTCACAGCAGTGTGTACCATCCACAAGATGCACTGCAGAAACTCACCAAAGATCCTTAGACATCACCTTCCAAACTCATGGTGTGTACCATCCAGAAGGACAAGGGCAGCAGATACATGGGAACACCAGCCCCTGCAAGTTCCCCTCGAGCCACTCACCATCCTGACTTGGAAACAGATCGCTGTTCCTTCAGTGTCACTGGGTCAAAATCCTGAAATTCCGTCCTTAACAGTACTATGTGCCTCCAGCACATGGATTCCTTTATTCATTCTTGGGATGAGGGCGTCGCTGTCCAGGCAGCATTTATTGCCTATCCCTAATTGCCCAGTGGGCAGTTAAGAGTCAACCACATTGCTGTGGGTCTGGAGTCACTTGTAGACCAGACCAGGTAAGGATGGCAGTTTGAAGAACTGCAGCAGTTCAAGAGGGTAGCTCGCCACCACCTTCTCAAGGAGCAATTAGGGTACGAGGCAATAAATGCTGGGCCCACATTCAATGTACAAATACAAAAAAAAGACACAGTCCCCACTTCTCCTGAGTAGAGAAGGAATGAAATCCAAAAAAATAAAGTAGCCAGAAAGAAAAATGCTTTAATGTACAATTATAATTCCGCGTGGGAAGGGAGGAAATAAAAAAAAGTTCCTTTTTGTTTCGAAGAAAAGTCATTTCTTGAGTCACTGTCCAACAGAAAAATAACTTTGATTGGCGATTGACGTAAATAAGATTAAACGTAAATCCATCCCTTTTTCACTGGGTATCCCTCGGAAAATTGTCCGTTTTTTTCGACATTATTGGTACCGCCATTGCTATCTACAGATATCTCTCCTTCATATGTTACACTGTACATTCAGCAGGAAGTGCGTTACTCCCCTCCCTGCGCCCTCAACGCTTTGATCTCTTGCCGATGGAGTTCCGCCCATGGCTGCGGTAAAGGGATTGCTTCTCTGGGTTGAAGCCACAGTATTTCAAGGTGTGGGCGGAATCGCCTGTGGCCTGGCACAGGGGGCAGACGTAGTTGCGCAGGATCGGGCAAAGCACCCTGCCGCTCTCCGATTTAAGAGCGTGCGAGGCGTACACCTTCCGCGACTCGCCGTTGTGTTTGCAGAAGGTGCAGACCCCACCCGCCTTCTTTGTCGCCCTCTCGGGACCCGGGCTGCTCCTGCCGGGGGGAGGGGGCACCGTGCCCGCCTGGAAGGTCCCGCCGGCTGGGGGGCCGACCTCCCCGGGCTCCTGCCCGATCGTGCCAGGCCTCCAGATCTCCTCCACCCTCATCGATAACTGTAAGTAGTCCTTCCACAAGTCAAACTCCTGGCCCCTGGCAGAGGAAGCCTGGCACATTCTCTCCATGGGAACTTCGGTGAGTTGGGGGGGAGTGGTAAACCTTTTGAAGACCCCCTACCAGCAGCTCATAACAACATCCAGAGTCACCAGTAATCCATCAGAAATCATTAAAGGGTCAGAGAAGAGGAAGGGTTGTAGCAATTAAATAGCAAAAGGGTGTGGCCAAGTGTATTTTAATTTTAAAGCCCAACTTGTTATAGTTTGTGGTCCCAGGCAGGTATCATGTTTACAGAGTTTTCTCTCTCTCTCTCTTCCTAAACACACTGACTCACCCTCCCCGGCACCCCCACCGAGCCTATGACACTCTAGTATCAATCTAATACATTTGTAAATTCGACATGCACTGACTGAGTGCAGGCTGGAAAAGTCAGTATGCAACGAAATGCATTCCTTCTCCAGTCTTTGAAGTGCAGGCCAGACCTAGTGTCTGCTGTGTTTTGCATGTGTTGGATGAGCAAGGGAGCTGGAGCAGGAGGGGAAGGAGTTTTGGGGAGGGAGGGCTCCTGCAAGACAGGGAAGTGCAGTAAAACAATGTAATCCTGATTTTCTGAAGAAGGGTCTAGACCCGAAATGTCAGCTTTCCTGCTCCTCTGATGCCTGCTATGTTCATCCAGCTCTACACCTTGTTATCTCTAATCCTCACAAGTATCTGCTAAACCTCACAAGACTCAGCCTCCCCGATTGGAATTTTAAACTGCCATCCCGCTTAGAACTGCAGCCTGATGAAGTTGGAAGTGCGGTCACTATTGCAATGCAGGGAGAGGGGTAGCAGGGGATTGGCTCACAGTGAGATCGCGCAGACGGCAATGTGACGACGGGGTGCGGGAGGGGAGGGGAGGGCAGGGTCAGATTGTTTCTTTGACAGGTGATGGTTAGCCGGGCCACTCGGAATGAGCCCCCCCTCACCCCCCAAAACCCACGCTCGCTGTCCTTGGGAGAGCACGGACAACGTCTCATCCGAGAGGTGGCACCTAACCACCTCCCCCCAACAACCCCCCAAACTGCGCAGCACTCCCTCAGTACTGCACCAAACGGGGCAGCCTGGGACTGCAAAACCCACCAGACTGTAGGCATCAACCGAACGCCCTCCTGGATAAACTTTGTGGACTCCCCGCCTCGTCCCGCTCGCTCCTCCGTACATGCCACGTCCATCCATTTGCCAGCCCTTCCTGATTAGGAAACTTATACATCGAGAGCAGGCACCATCAGCAGCTCAACGATGAAGATTTACAGCCTGAAGGCAAGTGCGGAATTATTCTCAGACCGTGGGAAATGGGAGCGCCAGTCGGCCGTTCAGCTCCACAAGGTGCCTCCCCACTCATCGAAAATAAGCAAGAGTAGGCCATTCAGCCCCTTCAAGCCTGCTCCACCATTCAATATGATCGTGGCTGATCATCCAACTCAATCCCTTGTTCCTGCTTTACCCTCCTCTCCGCCCCATACCCTCAATCTCTTTAGCCCTAAAAACTACACCTAACTCTATCTTGGAAACATTCAATATTTTGGCCTCAATCACTTTCTATGGATATTCAAAATGACTATGATTCACACGACTATGACTAAGAAATCAGAGTTAATATTTCGGGTCCAGTGAGCCTTCCTCAGAACTCTGAGGAACCCTGAGTTCTGAGGAAGGGTCACTCGATCCAAAACATGAACGTTGTTTCCTCCCTGTGTTTCTCCAGCAATCTCCTGTTTTTTTTTAAACTCCTTTGATCAAACTTTTGGTTGTGTAAGTGGTTCTTGTCGTTATTACTTGTCTGTTTACGGGAGCTTGCTGTGTCATTCACTGATGTGTCCCCCTCATTACAACCCTGGGTACACAATCACAGAACTGTAAAAGTACAGAGGGAGTCCTTTCCAGATCAACTTCAGCACTCAGGTCCTCCTGGAGGACTTTTCATCCCTTGTTTTTGCAAGAAAATGTGGAATGGACCTTCTTCCCTTGAGGCATCACTAAGAAAGGGTGGGAGAGATATCATAGAGCCATACAGCACAGAAACAGACCCTTCGGTCCAACTAGACCATGTTCCCAAACTAAACTAGTCCCACCTGCCTGCACTCGGCCCATATCCCTCCAAACCTTTCCTATTCAAATGTCTTTTTAACGTTGGAACTGTGCCTGCAACCACTATTTTCTCTGTTGGTTTATTACACACACGAACCACCCTCTGTGTGAAAAAAAGCTGCCCCTCATGTTCATGTTTTTTCCAGCAAATCCTGTTTTGGTTTCAGATTTCCAGCATGCACAGTTCTTTGTTTAGAATCATAGAATGCCTACAGTGTGGAAGCAGGCCGTTCAGCCCTTCTAGTCCATACCAACCCTCCGAAGAGCATCATATCTACAGCCAGCCTCCTACCCTATCCCTGCATTTCCCATGGCTAAACCACCCAGCCTGCACATCCCTGGAGACTAGGGGGTAATTTAGCGTGGCCAATCCACCCTAACCTGCACATCTTTGGACTGTGGGAGGAAACTGGAGCACCCGGAGGAAACCCACACAGACACAGGGAGAATGTGCAAACTCCACACAGACAGTCGCCCGAGGGTGGAATCGAACCTGTTGCTGTGATGCAGCATTGCTAACTGCTCAGCCACCGCGCCACATTATTTTAGAGTTTAAGGAGCGATCTTGACAGAGGAAAGCAAGGCAGAGAGGTGTAGAGAAGGGAATTCCAGAGCTACAGAAGCCTGCAAGCACGTGTAGTGGTATTATCACTGGCCTGTTAATCCAGAGACCCAGACAATGTTCTGGGGATCGCAGTTCAAATCCTGCCACAGCAGATGATGGAATTTGAATTCAATAAAATATCTGGAATTAAGAGTCTAACAATGACCATGAATCGATTGTTGGGAAAAACCCATCTGGTTCACTAATGTCCTTTAGGGAAGGAAACTGCCATCCTTACCTGGTCTGGCCTACATGTGACTCCAGACCCACAGCAAATGTGGTTGACTCTTAACCGCCCTCTGGGCAATTAGGGATGGGCAATAAATGCTCCCTGGCTAGTGATGCCCTCATCCTGTGAGTGAATAAAGGAATTCCAGAACTTGGGAAGCGTGTAAGCACAGCCATTGATGGTGGCAGAGTTATTACAGGGAAGGGAGAAGAGGCTCGAACGGGGTGGGCAGGGAGTTGGGAATCTCGGAGCGGAGTGGTCCCCAGAAGGAGATAGCAGTAAAAGCCGTGAGTGGCACTCTGACTTGACTTATCTCTTTTAAATTGATGCCGTGGGTGATCATGCTTCCAGGCAGGGGATTGGGTTTTGCATCTGGGAGACAAGATTATCCATTTTGGTGACGTCGTTTGGGGGATGATTATCACCCACTTTCCTGTAAAAGTAGCACAAAAGGAAACAACTTCACATCTCAGCTGAAAGGCAGGTCTGCTGAATCTGCTTTATGTCCTACACCAGAACTGGTGTTGCATGTTGGTAAAACAAACAAGGGCAGGACTTATACAATTAAAAGTAGGGTTGTGTTGCAGAACAGAAGGACCTACGTGTCCAGGTACATCATTCTTTGAAGTATGCATCACATATAGAACATAGAACAGTACAGCACGGAGATAGTAGGAACTGCCGATGCCGGAATCTCAGATAACAAGGTATGGAGCTGGAGGAACACAGCAGGCCAGGCAGCATCGGAGGAGCAGGAAAGCTGACGTTTCAGGTCTGGACCCTTCTTCAGAAAAAAAGGCGCAGTACAGGCCCTTCGGCCCACAATGTTGCGCTGACCTATTACTAAGATCAAACTACCCTGCAGACTCTACATTATACTATCACAGGGTGGTTAAGAAGGCATTTAGCACGCTTGCCTTCATTGCTCAGTCCATTGAGTGTAGGAGTTGGGACGTTATGTTGAGGTTGTACAGGACGTTTGTGAGGCCTCTTCTGGAGCACTGTGTCCAGTTCTGGTCGCCCTGTTATAGGAAGGATATCATTAGGCTAGAGAGGGTTCAGAAGAGATTTACCAGGATGTTGCAGGGTATGGAAGGTTTGAGTTATAAGAAAGGCTGGACAGGCTGGGACTTTTATCTCTGGAGCATAGGCTGTTGAGAGGTGATCTTATAGAGGTTTGCAAAATAAATGAGAGCTATAGATAGGGTTGATGGTACAGGAGTTCTCCTATAATGCAACAGTTGCGTTCTTCTGTGACCTCGCACTAATAAAATTCGCATTATAGGGAAATCGCTGTAGAAAGTCGCTATACCTGTACAGCTGAAAGTTCACATTATCCAAACAGTGTCCATTATTCACCAATCACGTTACAGCCAATTTGCAGTAATAAAACATGCGTTAAAGTAGAAAATACCTGTAGTTGTGTTTTCCCTAGGATGGGGGATTCCAAGACTAGGGGACACATTTTGAAGGTGACAGTAGGGAGATTTAAAAAAAACACGAGGGGCAAATATTTTACACAGAGGGTGGTTCAAGTGTCGAATGAACTTCCTGGGGAAGTGTTGGATGTGGGTACAGTTACAACGTTTAAAAGACATTTGGATAGGTACATGAATAGGAAAGGTTTGGAGGGATATGGGCCAGGAGCAGGCAAGTGGGACTAGTTTAGTTTGGGATTATGGTCGGCATGGACTGGTTGGACCGAAGGGTCTGTTTCGTGCTGTATGAGTCTATGACATGAAAATCGATGGCGTGATCAATAGTCAAGATGTGGAGGCGCTGGTGTTGGACTGGGGTGGACAAGGTCAGAAGTCACACGACACCAGGTTATAGTCCAACTGGTTTATTTGAAAACACGAGCTTTCTGAGCCTCACTCCTTCTTCAGGTGTTAGTGAGAGAGGTAGTATCAGACACAGACTTCATAAGTAAAAGATCAAAGGGTCACATCACTGATGAGGATGTACTAAACAAACCTAAGATGCTGTTAAATCTTTAATCAGTTAGAAGGTTTTAATTGATTAATATGTATATGTAAATCCCCAAATTCCTTTGAAGTCACTGTCCTGAGAGAACTAAAGGTTTTATCAGTGTAAGGAAGAGGTAACATTTTAGGTCAGACAATAGTGAACATAATAAATTAGACAACAGGGTGATACAGATGGGATCAACAGTGGCAAATGGAATTTAATCCTGAAAAGTGTGAGGTGATTTTTTTTAATAAATTCATTCATGGGATTAGGGCCTCTTCAGCTAGGCCCAGCATTTATTGGAATTCAAATTCCACCTTCTGCTGTGGCAGGATTTGTACCCAGGTCCCCAGAATGGCATTTATTGCCCCCTCCCTAATTGCCCAGAGGGCAGTTGAGAATCAACCACATTTGCTGTGGGTCAGGAGTCACATGTAGGCCAGACCAGGTAAGGATGGCAGAGACAACAAGATGCAGGGCTGGATGAACACAGCAGGCCAAGCAGTATCATAGGAGCAGAGAGGCTGACGTTTCGGGCCTAGACCCTTCATCAGAAAGGATGGCAGTTTCCTTCCCTGAAGGGCATTAGTGAACCAGATGGGTTTTGCCGACAATCCACAATGGATTCACGGTCATCATTAGACTATTAATTCCAGTTTTTATTTTCTTGTGTTGAATTCAAACTTCACCATCTGCTGTGGTGGGGTTACCTGAGTCTCTGGATTACCAGCCCAGCAATAATACCACTAGTCCGTCACCAGACTCGATTAAGGAAGGGAGTGCATGTGAGGAAGTACACAAAATCAGAGACAACACAGTATAGAGCTGGATGAGCACAGCAGGCCAAGCAGCATCATAGGAGCAGGAAAGCTGACGTTTTGGGTCCAGTCCATTCTTCAGATTTTCTGAAGAAAACTTCAACCTCTGAACTCTCTCCAGTTTAATAATATCCTTCCTATAACAGGGCAACCAGAACTGGACACAGTGCTCCAGAAGACGCCTCACCAACATCCTGTACAACCTCAACATGACGTCCCAACTCCTACACTCAAGAGGTCTGAGCAATGAAGGCAAGTGTGCTAAACGCCTTCTTAACCACCCTGTCTGTATGTGATACAAACATCAAAGAATTATATACCTGTACCCCTAGGTCTCTCTGTTCTACAACATGACCCGAGGCCCTTCCATTAATTGTATAAGCCCTATCCTTGTTTGTTGTACCAAAATGCAACACCTTGCATTTATCCAGATTGAACTCCATCTGCCATTTTTCACCCCATTGACCCATTTGATCAAGATCCCTTTGTAAGCTTAGACCTGAAGCACCAGAGCACGCTGGGCCAAAAGCTGGAAACTGGGATCAGAACAGTCTGATCAAAAACAGAAGTTGCTGGAAAAGCTCAGCAGGTCTGGCAGAAAACAGAGTTAACGTTTCGGGTCTGGTGACCCTTCC
>NC_063370.1:7231469-7246469 GCF_021869965.1 Rhincodon typus
GCTGGAGGGGAGTGTGGAGCGGACAAGGGAGTCACGGAGAGAGTGGTCCCTCCGGAAAGCAGATAAGGGTGGGGAGGGAAAAATGTCTTTGGTGGTGGGGTTGGATTGCAGATGGCGGAAGTGTCGGAGGATGATGCGTTGGATCCGGAGGTTGGTGGGGTGGTACGTGAGGACGAGGGGGATTCTGTTTTGGTTGTTATTGCGGGGAGGGGGTGTGAGTGATGAGTTGCGGGAAATGCGGGAGACCCGGCCGAGGGCGTTCTCAACCACTGACGGGGGGAAGTTGCGGTCCTTGAAAAATAAGGACATCTGAGATGTACGGGAGTGGAATGCCTCATCCTGGGAGCAGATGCGGCAGAGGCGAAGGAATTGGGAATAGGGGATGGCATTTTTGCAGGAAGGTGGGTGGGAGGAGGTGTATTCTCGGTAGCTGTGGGAGTCGGTGGGCTTGAAATGGATATCGGTTCCACCTAGAAACTTTGCAGATTGCCATCTGCAATCTGACCCCACCACCAAAGACATTCTTCCCTCCCCACCCTTATCTGCTTTCCGGAGGGACCACTCTCTCCATGACTCCCTTGTCCGCTCCACACTCCCCTCCAGCCCCACCACACCCGGCACTTTTCCCTGCAACCGCAGGAAGTGCTACACCTGCCCCCATACCTCCTCCCTCACCCCCATCCCAGGCCCCAAGAAGACTTTCCACATCAAGCAGATGTTCACCTGCACATCTGCTAATTTGGTATACTGCGTCTGCTGTTCCCGTTGTGGCCTCCTCTACATCAGGGAAACCAAGCGGAGACTCGGGGACCGCTTTGCAGAACACCTACGCTCGGTTCGCACTAAACAACTGCACCTCCCAGTTGCGAACCATTTCAAATCCCCCTCCCATTCCTCAGACGACATGTCCATCCTGGGCCTCCTGCGGTGCCACAACGATGCCACCCGAAGGTTGCAGGAACAGCAACTTATATTCCGCTTGGGAACCCTGCAGCCCAATGGTATCAATGTGGACTTCACAAGCTTCAAAACCTCCCATCCCCCTACCGCATCCCAAAACCAGCCCAGCTTGTCCCCGTCTCCCTAACCTGTCCTTCCTCCCACCTATCCCCTCCTCCCACCTCAAGCTGCACCCCCATCTCCTGCCTACTAACCTCATCCCGCCCCCTTGACCTGTCCGTCCTCCCTGGGCTGACCTATCTCCTCCCTACCTCCCCACCTACACTCACCTTTACTGGCTCCATCCCCGCCTCTTTGACCTGTCTGTTTCCTCTCCACCTATCTTCTCCTCTATCCATCTTCTATCTGCCTCCCCCTCTCTCCCTATTTATTTCAGAACCCCCTTCCCCTCCCCCATTTCTGAAGAAGGGTCTAGGCCCGAAACGTCAGCCTTCCTGCTCCTCTGATGCTGCTTGCCCTGCTGTGTTCATCCAGCTCTACACCTTGTTATCTCAGATTCTCCAGCATCTGCAGTTCCTACTATCTTTGATACAATTCCCAGAGATCACTGGGAAGGGGACTATAATTTCTAGAAGCCACAGAGAAGTGGACTACAATTCCCAGAAGCCAACACAAAGGAGAGCTTCCAGCCCTCATTGAAGCAGGAAGTGTTTATGAATTGAAGAGAACAGGAGCTCAGGAAGACCAGGTAAACAGCTCACCTGTTGTACCTAGGCATTGGGATATGAGAGATACTGTTACAAAACTGGGCCTTCTCTTAAAAGGAACGTCAAGGAAATATCACTGCAAGAAGATTAAATGATAATTAAGGGGAAAGTTGATATTGTCAAATTAGAGTCTTAAGTCCATGACGACATCCACAATTGGATTTGTTGCCAGTTAGTCCGTGATTTGATGGATGCCTCTGTAGGGGAAGCGTTTTTGTAAAAATTCTGTTTAAAAAGAAAACAACTGCGGATGCTGGAGGTCTAAAACAACCAAAAAAAACCCCACCGAAATTGTTAGAGAAACTCAGCAGGTATGGCAGCGTCTGTGGAGAGAGAAACACAGTTAACATTTCAAGTTTATTGGTGATTTGTTACAACATAGTTCTGAATTTACAGCATCTGCAGTTCTTTTGGTTCTTATTCTGAATAAGTCACGTCAGATTCAAAACGTTAAATCTGTTTCTCTCCCCGCTGATGCTGCCAGACCTGCTGAGTTTCTCCAGCTATTTCTGGTTTTTTTGTTGTTTTAAACTCTTCTGCATTGACTAACACATCCTGGTAGGCTTGACGATGACCTAAGCTGACTTGATGTTGCACTTTTATCTTTTCTTAATTCACAAGACATGGATGGCACCGGCTAGGCCAGCATTTACTGTCCATCCCTAAGTACCCAGATAGCAATTTGGAGGCAACCACATTGTTCTTACTAGTGGCTCCAGATCAAAGGGTTTTTACAATAATTGGCATTGGTTACAAGGCCCCCATTAGGGTAATTTTTCATTCCAGATTTTTATTGAATTCAAAATTCACTGTCCGCCATAGAATAATACAGCATGGAAACAGGCCCTTCGGTCCAGCTCAACCATGCCAGCCGGGTTTCCTTCAGATTTGACCTCATGTCCCTACATCATTAACGAGGGTTTCTGGATTATTACGCCAGTGACATTAGCACAACACCTCTGCCTCCCCTAAATATTGCGGGAGAGTCCAGAACTAGGGGCCAACGTTGTAAAATAAAAAGGTCCCCATTTAAAGGGGAGACGGGGAGAATTTTTTTGCTGGATGGAAGGATGTGAGTCTGTGTAATCTCTGTCCAGAGAGCAATGGAGGTTGAGTCTTTGAATATTGCACTGGCTGAGTTATGTCTGCTTTTCTTTGATTGATAATTGGGGAGTCAAGGATTATTGTGTGTGTGTGTGCTGGGGGGCTGATCAGACAGGAAATTGTAGCTGAGGCCACATAATGACTTCGTTGAATGGTAGACCAGCCTCAAAGAGCTAAATGGCCTGCTTGTTATTCTTGTGCCCTTGTCTCAACACCAGATGTAGTCAGGCCTGAGCTCTGCTTCTGGGCTGTGTATCTGTGACTCGCTGCATTGACCAGACGGGCTTTCCAAACAGCTTTATATTCGTACGGACCTCGGGACCTTACAGCCAATTTAAATATTGTCGGAACCGCTGCTGTAATTTAGGAGATGCTGTAGTCAATTGGCATAAATCAAGCACCTGCAATTACCAAGGAGCTAAAGACCAGCTTAAGTTTTGGTCAAGAGTTAATTGTTGTCAGCCCAGACAGTGGGGAGTCTACGTTGACTCTCCGAGGAGCATCCCACCCAGACCCACCCCCCTACTCTATCCCTGTAACCCTGCATTTCCTGTAACTAGCCTGCACATCCCTGGACACTATGGGGCAATTTCCCATGGCCAGTCCACCCTAGCCGGCACATCTTTGGACTGTGGGAGGAAACCGGAGCACCCGGAGGAAACCCACGCAGACACAGGGATAACGTGTAAACTCCACACAGACAGTCACCTGAGGGTGGAATCGAACCCAGGTCCCTGGCGCTGAGGCCGCAGTGCTAACCACTGAGACACCGTGTCACCAAAGAGAGTATTCTACCCCTTTTGCTGTTCAAAATACAGTCAAGGGGTCAGATCCACTCCTCGGCATGTCTAGGTTGACGTACTCAGTGTTGCACTGAGGGTGTATTGATGCCATCCTTCATGTTAAACAAAAGCTCTCTCTGTTAATGACTGCTATTCGAACACTAACAGGGACCCTGCATAGGTATTTTCGAGCTAATCTGTTCAGGAATGTTATCACCCCCTCTGCATCAGGCAGCATTTGAACCCAGCCCTCTTGCCTCAGAGGTAGGGACATTACCAGCTAAGCAGGAAGCCCGCACATGCTGACCCTTGACCCTGTCAATACTGATAGATGTCCAAGTAATTCTGACACACTTCTGTAAATATCGACGCACTCTTGGGGCCTCTGCTGTACACGCTAACATAATCCCAGAGACTGGTAATCCAGTTGCTCAAGCTAATGCTCCAGGGACACAGGTTCAAATCCCACCACAGGCAGCTGGTGGAATTTTAATTCTGTGGCCAAAATCTGGAATTGAAAGCTAGTCATGGTAACCATCAAACATGCAGAAACCCATGTGTAATGTCTTTTAAAGGGAGGAAATCTGCTGTCTTTACCATGGTGATCTGCTCAAAGTCTCCAAGATATTAAGAGGAAAAGACAGGGTAGGTAAAGATAAACTATTTCCACTGGTTGGGGATTCTAGAACTAGCGGGTTGCATAGTCTGACAATTAGGGCCAGACTGTTCAGGAGAGAGGAAGGGTCCCGACCTGAAATGTCACCTTTCCTGCTCCTCTGATGCTGTGTTCCTCCAGCTCCATACTGTGTTGTCTCCAACTCCAGTATCTGCAGTTCTTGCGATCTCTGTTCAGGGGAGATGTTAGGAAGAACTTTGACACACAAAGGGTGGTAGAGGTTTGGAGCTCTCTTCCACTAACAGCTGGATCAGTTGTTAATTTTAAAATCTGAGATAGATCGTTTTAGAATTTAGAATTAGGTTTTATTGTCACGTGCACTTAAGTATAGGAACACAGGAGTACAGTGAGAAGCGGACGAAGATGCCATTCTCTCGCACCATCTTGGTTACAAAACTAGAATTTTAAAATAAAACAACAACAGCAGAAATAAAAGAAACACAGGCAAAAGGAAAGAAAAACGTCCAGACCCAAAAGAAAGAAGAATGTACAGATCTTAAAAAACCCATTTCAATGAAGGTGTACGAATGCTTAGGCTCTGGGCCTAGCAGAGGCCTGTAGTCTTTTGCTGAGACGACTGCCTCAGATCTCCAGGACGAGCTTTGCTACTGCCTCCTTTATGAAGCAAAGGTGTTAAGAGATATGGAGCAAAGGCAGGTGTATGGAGTTGGACCACGGATTGACCATGATCTCAGCGAATGGTGGAACAGGCTCGAGGGGCTGAATGGCCTACTCCTGTTCCGATATTCCATTGCCCAGGCAGGCCACTCAGTCAATGGGGGCTTAGGCACTGGCAACCAATGCTGACCTTACCAGCAATGCCCACATCCAATGGGAGAATGACCCAAAACAAATGAGCAAGACTGGTTTAGTGACTCAGCGAAGATCTTTGAGGACAGTAGATCATTTCAGAGCAACGCCTATGAGCTTAAAAAGTTCCGATGTCCCTGCAGTACAGTGGGAGTTCGACATGAGGGATCAGCTGTGATTCAGTGTGTAGCATTCTAACCTCTAAGGCACGAGGTAGTGGGTTCAAATCCCAACTCCAGAAACTTAGAGTCATTGAGATGTACAGCATGGAAACAGATCCTTCGGTCCAACTTGTCCATGCCAACCAGATAGCCTAAATAATTCGAGTTCCATTTGCCAGCATTTGGCCCATATCCCTCTAAACCCTTCCTATTCATGTACCCATCCAGATGCCTTTTAAATGTTGTAATTATACCAGCGTCCGCCACTTCCTCTGGCAGCACCCTCTGTGTGAAAAAGTTGACCCTCAAGTCCCTTTTAAATCTTTCCCCTCTCACCTTAAACCTACGGCCCTCTAGTTTTGGAGTCCCCCTACCCTGGGGTAAAGACCTTGGCTATTCACCCTATCCGTACCTCTCATGATTTTATAAACCTCTGTAAGGTCACCCCTCAGCCTCTGATAGTCCAGGGAAAATAACCCCAGCCTATTCAGCCTCTCCCTGTAGCTCAAACCCTCTAACCCTGGCAACATCTTTGTAAATCTTTTCTGCACCCTTTCAAGTTTCAACATCTTTCCTATAGGAAGGAGACCAGAATTGCAAGCAGTATTCCAAAAGTGGTCTCACCAATGTCCTGTACAGGCGCAACGTAACCTCCCAACTCTTACACTCAATGCACTGATCAATAAAAGCAAACATACCAAACGCCTTCTTCACTATCCTGTCTACCTGTGACTCCAATTTGTTGATCTGTAGATGTGATGTGGGCTGATACACTCAATGTTGCACTGAGGGTGTACTGATGCCATCTTTCATCTGAGGAGTTAAACAGAGACCCTGTCTGTAAATGACCCCTGTTTGAAGATGATGAGTTCTCCCTATCGCTGAGTCCACATCGCGAAAGTGATCATAAATAAAAGGTTAGAGACAGAAGAACTGCAGTTGCTGGAATCCAAGGTAGACAATCAGAAGGCTGGAAAAACACAGCAAGCCAAGCAGCATCTGGAGGAAAGGAGCAGTCAACGTTTCGACTAACGTTGACTCCAGTCTCCTGTTTGATCACAACAGGAAAACCCGAAAGTGCTGGAGAAATCCAGCAGGTCTGGTGGCCTCTGTGGAGAGAGAGAGAATCAGACATAACACTTTGAACCTGATATGACTCTTTTTCGGAGCAAGTGATCATCGTCATTGCATTGGTGTTTTAAGAACTTGCTGCGTATAATTTGACTGAGGCATTTCCTACATTACAACAAGGTGTGTGGACCCTCCTAAAGCAGTGATGGAGGTTATATGGAATCATAATGGCATAGAAAAGCCACACACCCTATTGTCAAGGTGCCAGCTCTTTACAGTTTAGCTAGTGCCACTCCCCCTACTGTTTCTGTAGCCCTTACGAGTATTCCCTCCTCATAATTATCCAAATCTCATTTGAAAGCCTCAATCCTGTCTGGCCTCCACAAACCATCCCAGGCAGCGCATTTCAGATCCTAACCACTCTCAAAATTTTTCCTCATTTCACCCTAAAATCAATTCACCTTCTTCCATCACAGGGAACATTCTCTCCCTGTCTGCTCTGTCCAGGACCTTTGTGGTCTTGAGTTCCTCCTCTCAGCCTTTGTTTCCTCAAGGAGAAGAGACCTCTCAAGTCTGAATCCAAAGCTTCCATTCCTAGCAACAGAGTGAAGATGAAGAAGGTACTGAAGAAGCAGAAAGATGGACTGGGAATGAGAATACTTGGGTAAATTCAGACATACGTCGTGTTGTGTGGCACTATCACCGTGCTAAATGGGACAGACTTTGAACAGATCTAGCAACTCAAGACTGGGCATCCATGAGGCACTGTGGGCCACCAACAGCAGCAGGATTGTACTCCAGCACATCATGGCCTAGCATATCTCCCACTCAACCATTACCATCAAGCCAGGGGATCAACCCTGGCTCAATGTAGAATGCAGGAGGGCATGCCATGAGCAGCACCAGGCATACCTGAAGACGAGGTACCAACCTGGTGAAGCTACCAAACAGGACGACTCACATGCGAAATAGTGAAAGCAGCAAGTGATAGATAGAGCTAAGCGATCCCACGACCAGTGGATCGGATTTGAGCTCTGCAGTCCTGCCACATCTAGTCGTGAATGGTGGTGGATAATTAAACAACTCACTGGAGGAGGAGACTCCACAAATATCCCCATCCTCAATGATGGGGGAGCCCAGGACATCAGTGCAAAAGATAAGGTTGAAGCATTCGCAGCAATCTTCAGCCAGAAGTGCCGAGTGGATGATCCATCTCGGCCTCGTCTATTGGTCCCCAGACACTAATCTTCAGCCAATTCGATTCACTCCACATGATGTTGAAACGGTTGGAGACGCTGGATAGTGCAAAGGCTATGGGCCCCGACAACATTCCAGCAATAGTACTTGTGCTCCAGAACTTGCCACACACCTCGTTAATCTCTTCCAGTACAGTTACAACACTGGCATCTACCCAACAATGTGGAAAATTGCCCAGGTATGTCAAAAAGCAGGACAAATCCAACCCGGCCAATTACCGCCCCATCAGTCTACTCTCAATCATCAGTAAAGTGATGGAAGGTGTCACCAACAGCGCTATTGAGCAGCACCTACTCAGAAATAACCTGCCCAGTTTGGGTTCCAGGGCCACTCAGCTCCTGATTTCATTACAGCCTTGGTTCAAACATGGACAAAAGGGCTGAATTCCAGAGGTGAGGTGAGAGTGACAGCCCTTAACATCAAGGCTGCGTTCGACTGAGTGTGGCATCAAGGAGCCCTAACAAAACTGGAATCAACGGGTATCAGGGGGCAAATGCTCCAATGGTTGGAGTCATACCTGGCACATAGGAAGATGGTCGTGGTTGTTGGAGGTCAGTCATCTCAGCTCCAGGACATCTCTGCTGGAGCTCCTCAGGGTAGTGTCCTAGGCCCAACCATCTTCAGCTGCTTCATCAATGACCTTCCCTCCGTCATAAGGTCAGAATTGGGGATGTTTGCTGATGATTGCACAATGTTCAGCACCATTCGTGACTCCTCAGATACTGAAGCAGTCCATGTTCACATGCAACAAGATCTGGACAATATCCAGGCTTGGGCTGACAAGCGCAAGTAACATTCGTGTTACACAAATGCCAGGCTATGACCATCACCAAGATTGTGGATTAACCTATAGCACATGGACTGCAGTGGTTCAAGAAGACAGCTCAGCATCACCTTCTCGAGGGGCAACTAGGGGCGGGCAATAAATGCTGGCCCAGTCAATGAGCCCACATTCCACAAGCGAATAAAATTTCAGGATATGAGTAGCAATTCCATTAAGACCAGAGGCCTAACACCTGGGAGTAAGCTATATGCTGGAATCTAATTGAGAGGTTTGAGGGGTTTATATATAGAATAACAGATACCCAGGAGTGAATTCCAAACTGGAAACTGATTGAGGGGTTCTGGAGGGTTTATGTATGGAATAACAGATAGCCAGGAGTGAGTTCCAAACTGGAAACTGATTGAGGGGTTTGGGAGGGTTTATGTATGGAATAACAGATACCCAAGAGTGAGTTCCAAACTGGAAACTGATTGAGGGGCTTGGGGGGGTTTATGTATAGAATAACAGATACCCAGGAGTGAGTTCCAAACTGGAAACTAATTGATGGGTTCTGGAGGGTTTATGTATAGAATAACAGATACCCAGGAGTGAGTTCCAAACTGGAAACTGATTGAGGGGTTTGGGAGGGTTTATGTATAGAATAACAGATACCCAAGAATGAGTTCCAAACTGGAATCTAATTGAGGATCCTGGATGGGTTATAAAGAAGATAACATATACCTGGGAGTGAATTGGTGGAATGGAATCAAGGTGGTGGGGGTGAATTTTAGATGTGAATATTGTTGGGACATTTATATCAAGCATAACAAACAGCAATAAATCTAATTAGGGAGCACAGGGTGGGTGGGGGGTGGAATTGATGACACAGAAGGATCATTGACAGGGTAGAGAGTATCTCCCTTTCCCCCAACGGTAGGGAGAGAGATGCAACAGGTCAGGAATGGTTCTTGCTCATCTCCAGTACCCAGGAGCTGGAACGATCCCCCTGGACAGGGGAGTAGAGGGTGGGGTGGGGGGAGCGGGTAGGGGGGCATGTGGTCACAGTGGTATTGGGTTCATCTGTGATGCCTCCCAAAGAGGAAAAGCTTTATAACTCTGGGACCAGAGACAAAGAAGGGGCACGTGGAGATATTTGAATCCTGGAACTTTGTGAGAAAGTTGGTATATGGATTTTAAAAAGCGGCTTGTCCTGTTGGGATGTGCCGTTCATTCCCAGATATAAATGATGATTCAGCAATTTCCTGACAATCCTCTAAGTTCCAGTGTGCAAGATTCAGAGTTGACCTTGTTACGAATACCATGTATCCAATAATCAACAACATAACCAGAAACCTGCCTCTATCATCGAATCACAGAATCCCTACAGTGTGGGAACAGGCCCTTCGGCCCAACAAGTCCACACCGACCCTCAGAGCATCCCACCCAGACCTATTCCCCCTATAAGCCACCTCATCTGCACATCCCTGGACACTATGGGGTAATTTAGCACGGTCAATCCACCCTAACCTGCACATCTTTGGACTGTGGGAAGAAACCGGAGCACCCGGAGGAAACCCACGCAGACACAGGGAGAATGTGCAAACTCCACACAGACAGTCGCCCAAGGGCCCCTTTCATTGTCTTGGAATGTCCCGAAGCCCTTCACAGCCAATGAACTACTTTTCATGTTCAGTCACTACCGTAAAGTATGAAAAACTCTCTGTCAGCTCCCCAAACGTCTGTCCACCATCTACAAGGCACAAGTCAGGAGTGTGATGGAATACTCCCACTTGCCCTGAATGGGGGCAGCTCTAACAACACTCAAGAAGCTCGAACTCATCCAGGACAAAGCAGCCCCCGCTTGATTGGCACCACATCCACAAACATCCCACTCCCTCCACCCACCGATGCTCAGTAGCAGCAGTGTGTACCATCTACAAGGTGCCTTGCAGCATCTCACCAAGGCTTGTTCCATAACACATCACACCATGCAAACTCCCCTCCCTGGAAGGACAGGGCAACAGACACATGGAACACAACAGCCTGCAGGTACCCCCGCACACCCCACGCCCCCCGCCCCAAATCCACACAACGTCCTGACATAGAGGCACAGAGCTGTACAGCACAGAAACAGACCCTTCAGTCCACCTCATCCAGATATTCTAACTTAATCTTAACATGTTTGCCCATTCGGCCCCTATCCCTCTAAACCCTTCCTATTCACATACCCATCCAGATGCCTTTTAAATGTTGTCATTGTACCAGCCTCCTCCACTTCCTCTGGCAGCTCGTTCCATGCACCACCCTCTGTGTGAAAAAGTTGCCCCTTAGGTCCCTCTTAAGTCTTTCCCCTCTCACCTTAAACCTATGCCTCTCTAGTTTTGGACATCCCTACCCTGGGGAAAATACCTTGTCTATTGACCCTATCTATGCCCCTCATGATTTTATAAACCTCTATAAGGTCACCTCTCAGCCTCCGACGCTCCAGGAAAAATAGCCCCAGCTTATTCAGCCTCTCCCTACAGCTCAAATCCTCCAACCCTGGCAATATTCTTGTAAATCTTTTCTGAACCCTTTCAAGTTTCACAACATCCTTCTTATTGCAGGGAGACCACAATTGAACGCAAAAGTGGCCTAACCAATGTCCTGTACAGCCACAACATGACCCCCCAACTGTTATACTCAATGCACTGACCAATAAAGGCAAGTGTACCAAACGCCTTCTTCAATTCCCTGTCTACCTGTGACTCTACTTTTAAGGAACTGTGAACATCCACCCCAAGGTCTCTTTGTTTGGCAACACTCCCACCAGACCCTACCATTAAGTGTACAAGTCCTACCCTGATTTACCTTTCCAAAATGCAGCACCTCACGCCTTGGAAATATATCGCCGTTCCTTCATTGTTGCTGGTTCAAAATCCTGGAATTCCCTCCCTAAGGGCATTGTGAATCTACCCACAACTGCAGGTAGCTCACCACCACCTTCTCAAGGGGCAACTAGGGACGGGCCATAAATACTGGACTAGCCAGTGACATGCACATCACATGAACAATTTGTTAGGAGCCAAATTGCTCACAGCAAGCTCCCACAAACAAACATCCACTTTCCCGAAAAACGCAGAAATCGCTGGAGAAACTCAGCGGGTCTGACAGCGTCTGTAGAGGGAAAGCAGAGCTAATGTTTTGAGTTCAAAGGAGTTACAGTGTGCAGTTCTGGTTGCCCTGCTAAAGGAAGGATGTTATTAAATTGGAGAGGGCTCAGCAAAGATTTACCAGGATGTTGTCAGGAATGGAGGGTTTGCATTGTAAGGAGAGGCTGGAACTTTACTCACTGGAGTGTAGGAGGTTGAGGGGTGACCTTATAGAGGTTTACTGAAACATAAAGGGCATGGATAATGTGAATGGCAAACGTCGTTTTGCTAGGTAGCGGAGTTCAAAACTAGAAGGCATAGGTTTAAGGTGAGAGGAGAAAGATTTGAAAAAGACATGAGGGGCAAATTTTTTTACATAGAGAGTCATTCGTGTGTGGAATGAACTTTCACAGGATGCAGGGACAGTTACAGCACTGAAAAGACATTGGACAGGGACATGAATAGGAAAGGTTTGGAGGGATAGGGGCCAAACACAGGCAGGTGGGGCTAACTTAGTTTGGGAACTTGGTTGGCGTGGACTAGTTGGACCGAAGGGTCTGTTTTTGTGCTGTGTGACTCTATGACCTGAAGAAGGGTCAGTGGACTCGAAATGTTAACTCTGCTTTCTCTCTCCCCATATGCTGCCAGACCTACTGAGTTTCTCCAGCACTTTCTGATTTGCGTCTCAGATCTTCTGGACTGTAAAATTCTATTATGCTATTCTACCTTTGACACCTGCGGTTCTTTAGTTTTATTTTAATCTACTTTTGTGATATCGGTAAAGGGATAGATTTACAGCCAGGATGCTGCAATTCGGGGCTTGGGTTTTCCTGCTCTTCTTCACTCTGGTGCTGCAGGATGTTTAGACCCAGCTGAGAGGTTAGATCATATGAAACAGGACCCATAATAGGCCGTGAGATAACAAGGTGTAGAGCTGGATGAACACAGCAGGCCAAGCAGCATCAGAGGAGCAGGAAGACTGACGTTTCGGGCCTAGACCCTTCTTCAGAAATCATAATAGGCCATTTGGCCCATTGGGGCCTGCTCTAGTCCAATCCTTAGCATCATCTTTTCCTCAAATCCCTTGATTTCCTGAGAGACCAAAATCCCATCTACCCCAGTCTTAAATGTATTAGACGGGTCCACGGTTGGTCTTTTAACCAAAAATCCAACAGCATTGCAATCCCCCAATGCTGGATTGGGATGGCAGCCCAGATTCTTCGCGCAGATCTCTGGAGTGGGAGTCAAACCCACTACCTTCCTGACTCGGGATAAAAAACGACGACCAGAAGACAACTCGACGCAGGGTCACTCTCCTTGTCATTGTCATAGAGTCATACAGCACAGAAACAGGCCATTCGGCCCAACGCGTCCATTCCTACCAGGTTTTCTAAGCTGAATTACTCCCATTGGTCAGCATTTGTCCCATATCCCTCTAAACCCATCCTATTCATATACCCATCCCGATTCCTTTTAAATGTTGTAATTGTACCTGCATCCACCACTTCCTCTGGCAGCTCATTCCATACACGCACCACCCTCTGTGTGAAAAAGTTGCCCTGTTTAAATCCTTCCCCTCTCACCTTAAACCTATGCCCTCTAGTTTTGGACTGCCTTACTCTGGGGAAAAGACCTTTGCTATTCACCCTATCCATACCCCTCATGATTTTATAAACCTTTATAAGGTCACCCCTCAGCCTCCAACACTCCAGTGAGAAAAGTCCCAGCCAGTCCATGTATCTCAAACCCTCCATTCCCAGCAATATCCCGGTAAATCTTTTCTGAACCCTCTCCAACTTAATAATATCCTCTTATAACAGGGAGACCAGAACTGGACACAGTACTCCAGAAGAGGCCTCACCAGTGTCCTGTACAACCTCAACATGACTTCCCAAGTCCTATATTCAAAGGTCTGAGCAATGAAGGCAAGTGTGCTAAATGCCTTCTTAACCAGCCTGTCTATATGTGATGCAAATTTCAAAGGATTATGTACCTGAACCCCTAGGTCAGTCTGTTCTACAACACTACCCAAAGCCCTACTTTTAATTGTACAAATCCTGTCCTTGTTTGTTTTACCAAAATGCAATACCTTGCATTTGTCCAAATTAAACCCCATCTGCTACTCCTCAGCCCATTGACCCATTTAATTGCCCTTTCCTAAATGCCACATCCTTGCCCAATCTGCTGTGACTACTCTGTAAATGTCAGGAAAAGGCTCAGGGGCGTCAGGTGAGGTATAAGGCTCTCCTCCTGTTTGTGTACTCCTTGCACACCCTGCAGTCTGCTCTGTGTGGTTGGAATAGAATAACGCAGATGCTGGAAATCTGAAATAAAAAGAGAAATTGCTGGAGAAACTCAGCAGGTCTGGCAGCATCTGTGGAAAGAGAGAGAGAGAGAAAAACAGAGTTAATGTTTCAAGTCCAGTAGTTCGGGACTGGAGGATGCTGGTTTTTAATGTCACTCTGTCATAGAGTTTTTCTTTTAAACAGCGCAGAAAGAGGCCCTTCAGCCCATCATGCCCACACCAGTCACAACCAATCACATCCATCCCACAGTATGGCAACCAGAACTGCAGACAGTGTTCCAGCTGTGGCCTAACCAATGTTATATACAGCTTCATCATAACCTCCATGCTCTTGTATTTGATGTCTTCAGTAATAGAGAGTTGTTGAACAGAGACCTTGGGATGCAGGTTCATAGCTCCTTGAAGGTGGAGTCACAGGTAGATATGATGGTGAAGAAGGTATTTGGTACGCTTGCCTTTATTGGTCAATGCATTGAGTATAGGAGTTGGGGGGTCATGTTGCGGCTGTACAGGACATTGGTTAGGGCCACTTTTGGAATATTGCTTTCAATTCTGGTCTCCCTGCTGTAGGAAGGATGTTGTTAAGCTTGAAAGGGTTCAGAAAACATTTACAAGGATGTTGCCAGGGTTGGAGGTTTTGAGCTATAGGGAGAGGCTGAATAGGCTGGGGCTATTTTCCCTGGAGCGTCGGAGGCTGAGGGGTGACCTTATAGAGGTTTATAAAATCATGAGGGGCATGGATAGGGTGAATAGCCAAGGTCTTTTCCCCAGGGTGAGGGAGTCAAAAACTAGAGGGCATAGGTTGAAGGTGAGAGGGGAAAGATTTAAAGGGGACCTAAGGGGCAACTTTTCCACACAGAGGGTGGTGAGTGTATGGAATGAGCTGCCAGAGGAAGTGGTGGAGGCTGGTACAATTACATCATTTAAAAGGCATCTGGATGGGGAAATGAATAGGAAGGGTTTAGAGGGATAGGGGCCTAATGCTGGCAAATGGGACTAGATTAATTCAGGATATCTGGTTGGCATGGACGAGATGGACCGAAGGGTCTGTTTTCTGTGCTGTACAGCTTTGTGACTCTATGATACCCTCATGCCATAAATGGATAGAAGAAGTTGCAGAGTCATGTACTTCAGAGTTGCTGACCTTGGGACCTAAGGGGCTATGTTTTCACACAGAGGGTGGTGCATGTGTGGGAAGCTGAAATGCTCCATCTTATAACCTCCTAGATTTTATAATCTATAACCCCCCCCGCTAACTTGTCCAGCTCTCCTC
>NC_063370.1:7246479-7255520 GCF_021869965.1 Rhincodon typus
ACCCTCCCTGGTCCAGCTGCCCCCCTCTCTCCTTCCTTCCCTCCTCCAGCTCTACCTCCGTCCCTGGTCCAGCTCTCCTCATCCCTCCATCCTCATCCCTCCCTCCTCATCCTTCCATCCTCATCTCTCCCTCCCCATCCTTCCCATCTCTTCCTTCCCCACCCCTCTCATCCCTCCCTCATGCCTCCCTCCCAGCTCCCTCTCTCTCCCTCTGCCAGCCATATATAGACATGCCCTGAATGCTGCCCGGTGATAGGCTCTGGGCGCCTCGCAAGTCTCTGTCAACAAATGGCCTCCGTCCCGTTGGTTTTGCGGAGAGCGTTTTAGCGGAGAAGCTGCTGCATTGCTACCGGCCCCTGGTCACTCTCTTCACCTTCACCAAGAGACTGTGTGAGTGAGTGAGTGAGTGAGAGACATAGAGAGATAGAGTGTGTGTGTGTGTGAGAGAGAGAGAGAGAGAGAGAGACAGACAGAGAGATAGAGAGAGAGTGTGTGTGTGAGGGAGAGACAGACAGAGTGTGAAAGGAGGCAGCGCAGAAAGCTGTTGGAGCACGCAGTGTGCTGTAGCGCAGCTGAAGCATTTCAGTCTCTCTCTCTCTCTCTCTGTGTGTGTGTCCCTCTCTGTGGTTATTGCAAGACCTTCCCACTTCTGGCCTGCAGCAGATGGCAGAGCAGGGGACTAGATTAGCAGCAATCCTGGACAGGACGTACCACACTCTCTTTGTGATGAAGGTAAGAGGAATTGAGCTCTTGTCGAGTCGCAATCGGGGGCGAGGGAACGGCTCTCTTTGCTTTTCATTTGTGTTTGTGTGAGGCTGGAGTGGGATTAAAACACTGTTGCTGCTGCCTCTTGTAAGGGAGACTGGAGTCCCCTTTTCTTAAAAATAGATTCCCTCTTGTCTAGTGTGTGTCTGCCTACCCTCAATATATTTCTCTGCAGTCATAGATATTCCCCGATTTAGAAAGAAAGATGCCACTTAAGAGTTGTGTGTGTGTTTTTTTTTTAACAGCTCTTTGGCCCATTGTGTCCCTGTCCATTATCTTCTCTTTACTAAACTCCATTTTCCCAGCACTTCTGGTGTTTCAAGTGATCACCTCAACACGTCTGGAGGGTTCCTGTCTCCTTACCACCCTCTTGGGCACTGAGTTCCAGATCCTCACCATCCTCTGGGGCGATTAGGGGACTTTTTTTTAAAGATAGGCACATGAATATGCAAGGAATGGAAGACTATGGACCGAGGGCAGGCAGAAGGGATTAGTTTAATTTGGAGTCATGTGCAGCACAACATTGTGGGCCGAAGGGCCTGTTCCTCTGCTCTACAGCTCTATGATCTAAGATTGATTTGCCTCAAATCCTCTCTAAACCTCTCGCTTCTCACCTTAAAACTCTTTCCCCATTGACCCCCAACTAAGGGGAAAAGTTTCTCTGTATCTGCTTTCTGCCTATGCCCCCTTGTAACTTTGTACATCTGAGTCAGGTTCCCCCACCCCCACTTTTCCCCAGCCTCCCCTGGGCTTCTTCACATTGGGTCTTGTTCCTTGTATTTTTCTTTTAAAACTCTTCTCCCCCCACAGCCCCAGCTCTCCCCTCTGGCCCCAGTACAGTGTGCACCAGGGTCTAGTCATGTTTGTGAGATCCCCACAGCGTAGAGACTGCAACACACTTTCCCTTTCACAGCAAAGAGATTATTGTGTAACCCCATCTCTGCTCGGTCCACTAGCAAAGCTGCCTCAACGCTCAGTTGGAAGATAAGGCAGACAGATGGTAATTATTTGCTTCCACCTCACTATTCCTTTATTTATTTTCCCCCTCGCTGGCGTCGAAATGAGAGGCTTGATCTCTCCCAATGCCTCTGCAGGGTGAAGTGGGGGGGGGGTTGGGCAAGCCTAGGGGAGAAGGGTAGAGTCCGTGATCACACGGATGGCAAGTTTTTGAGTTTGCAGGAGGGAAGCGGGGGCACTGGGAGAGTCGTTATTGTAGCGCGATGGTCCTGGATTGTGACGTTGGAACCGGTTCAGGAGTGAGGCGGGGGAGGACTGATGTATAGCAGAACGTTAAAATCACAGCAATCAATCCGTCCAGCTCTGTGAGCCTACAGTGTGTGTGTTGGAGGTTGGGACTGAGCTTAAGGCTGAAGTCAACAAGATGGCCTCATCATTGTGGCCTGAATCTGGATCAATACCAGCGCTGATATCAGTGGCTCAGGCTGAGAAGGGGAGGGGGGGAAGGTGGGTTGGAGAAGGGGGCATGCCCCCTTTCGGATTTTATTTTGCTCTCTTGTGAAAAGGCCTCAATGTTGCTGTCTCTGAGGCACTGGTGTACTGATTTGCATCATCCTTATTCCCACTGTTGGAGAGATTATGCTTGCAGATGGTGATAAGCAGGAACCACCAGCCCATTCCACATATGCTAGCCCTCCATCTCGCGTACTCTCACCCTCGCGCGCTCTCTCACATGCACATCCGCCGGCCCCCATTGTGGAAATGAACTCAGTATGATCCCAACTCTGTGCTGAGTCAGAGGAGATGGCTAAGAACCTCAGTGCTAGGTTGCCTGTTCCTCTTTTCTCTTTAAAAAAAAGTGATGTATTACATTTACGTGGCGACTTCCAGCCGCCTCAAAGCACCTTGTAACCAATTAAATGGTTTTGAAGTGGAGTCACTGTTGTCATGTCAGAGCCGCAGTAGCTGAGATGGGCACGGCAAACTGTCAGACTGAGCAGTGGCAATAAGACCACGCAGGGGCAGAAGCAGGCCATTCGGCCCATCACGTCTGCTCCATGTTGGCTGATATGATTCTGAACCCCATTCTCCTGCCTTCTCCCCGTAACCTTTGATCCCTTTACCGATCAAGAACTTATCCCTGTCTTAAATACACTCGATGACTTGGTCCTCACAGCCCTCTGCGGCAATGAGTTGGACAGATTCCCCACCCTCTGGCTGAAGAAATTCCTCCTCATCTCCGTTCTAAAGGGTCGTGCTTCACTCTGAGGCTGTGCCCTCGGGTCCTGGTCTCACCCACTAGTGGAAACATCTTCTCCACGTCCATTCCACCCAGGCCTCTTGGTATTCTGTAAGTTTCAAACAGATTCCCCACTTCATCCTTCTAAATTCCATTGAGTACAGTTCCAGGGTCTTCAACCATTCTTGAATCAGTTACGCTGTTAAGTTCCAAACTCGGGGGCATATTTTTGGACGGGAGGCAATGGCCTAGTGGTATTATCGCTGGGCTGTTAACCCAGAGACCCAGATAGTGTTCTGGGAACCTGGGTTTGAATCCCGCCATGGCAGATGGTGGAATTTGAATTCAATAAGCATCTGGAATTAAGAATCTAATGATGACCCTGGTTGTCAGGAAAAACCCACCTGGTTCACTAATACCCTTTAGGGAAGGAATCTGCCATCCTTACCTGGTCTGGGCCTACATGTGACTCCAGACCCACAACAACATGGTTGACTCTTAACTGCCCTCTGGGGCAATTATGGATGGGGCAATAAATGCTGGCCTGGCTAGCGATGCCCTCATCCTGTGAACAAATAAAGGAAAAAAAAATTGAGGGATGAATATTGGCTAGAACACCATGGAGACCTCTTCTGCACTTTAAAATAGTGTCGTGGGGTTTTTTCCAACAGGGCCTTAGTTTACTGAGGTGTCACATTCTGGTAAAACAGACAAGGGCACAGCTTATACAGTTAAAGGTAGGGCCTTAGGTAGTGCTGCCAAGCAGAGAGACCTAGGGATTCAGGTATATACGTCTTTGAAAGTAGCATCAGGTAGACAGGATGGTTAAGAACAAAAACAAAGTTGCTGGAAAAGCCCAGCAGGTCTGGCAGCATCTGTGAAGGAGAAAACAGAGTTAACGTTTTGGGTCTGGTGACCCTTCCTCAGAACATTGGAATGTGGAACGTTTCGGGTCACCGGATGCGAAATGTTAACTCTGTTTTCTCCTTCAGAGGTGCTGCCAGACCTGCTGGGCTTTTCCAGCAACTTCTGGTTTTGTGGCTGATTTACAGCATCCGCAGTTCTGTCGGTTTTTATTTAGGGTGGTTAAGAAGGCGTTTAGCACGCTTGTTGTCATTGCTTCAGAGCATTGAGTATAGGAGTGGTCAGCATGGACAAGTTGGACCGAAGGGGCTGTTTCCATGCTGAATGACTCTATGACTTTAAATCACAGCAGAGGTTAGAGTGCACACACTAGATGTGGAGTTGCGATGTGGGCAGATACATTTCGGGTAAAAGATAATACAACCACCCAGCAGTAGCAACAATGACTAACTCCAGGCCCTCCTTTTACCAGTTTTAATCATTATTGAAGCACTCATCCTACACCAGGTTCACCAGCCTGATTCCTGTGATGGCAGGGAGAGACTGGATCAGTTAGGATTATATTCACAGGCATTTAGAAGAATGAAAGGGAATCTCATAGAAACCTATAAAATTCTAACCGGACGACACAGGGTAAACACAGGAAGGATGTTCCTGAAGGCCGGGGGAGTCCAGAACCAGGGGGTCACAGTCTAAGGATACAGGGCTGATAGGAGGAGAAATGTCTTCACCCAGAGAGTGGGGAGCCTGTGGAATTCTCTGCCACAGAAAGGGGATGAGGCCAAAACATTGAAATGTTTCCAAGAAGGAATTGAATATAGCTCTTAGGTCAACAAGATGTTGAGAGGACTAGATAGAGTAAATAGCCAGAGACTTTTTTCCCAGGGCGGAAATGACTATTACGAGGCGGCATAATTTTAAGGTGATCGGAGGAAGGTATAGGGGAGATGTCAGAGGTAGGTTCTTCACACAGAGAGCGGTGGGCATGTGGAATGCGCTGCCGGCAATGGTAGTGGAGTCAGATACATTAGGGACATTTAAGTGACTCTTGGATAGGCACATGGAGGATAGTAAAATGTAGGGTAGGCAGGGTAGTTTGATCTTAGAATAGGATAATAGGTTAGCACAACATTGTGGGCCGAAGGACCTGTACTGTTCTATGTCTATGTTCTAAAGGGATCAAAGGGTATGGTGTGAAAATGGAAGCAGGAGACTGAATTGGATGATCAGATGTGATCATAGTGAATGGTGGAGCTGGCTTGAGGGGCCGAATGGCCTCCTCCTGCTCCTAGTTTCCATGATCCTCAGGCAATAGCTGGTATCTAACCGGAGTCAGCAGCCTCCATGTGCAGGTTTGGATGTGGAATATTGAACTATTTGACTCTGGAAAGGCATCACAACTGATGCCTGATTCCTTTTGAGCTTCTGGGGTAGACGGGTCAAGGGGACCATGGATTAGGTGTTAGCCGTGGCTCAGTAGGCAGTACACCCGCCCCTGAATCTCACGGTTCGGGGTTGAGTCCCCCTCCAGGGCTTGAGCACAAAAATCTCCACTGACATTCCAGCGCAGTAATGAGGGAGTACGGCACTGTCAGGGATGCTGTCTTTGAGATTAAAGACATCTCGGATGAGATATAGTCATACAACTGCAAACAGACCCTTCGGCCCAACGCGTCCGTGCTGACCAAGTTTCCCAAACTGAACTAATCCCACTTGCCTGCATTTAGCATCTTTCCTATTCATGTACCTGTCCAAATGTTGTTTAAAAGTTATACCTGCATCTACCACTTCCTCTGGCAATTCATTCCAAATACAAAACCACCCTCTGTGTGAAAAAATTACTCTTCAGGTCCTTTCTGAATCTTCCTCCTTTCACCATAAAAATATGCCCCCTGGTTTGGAACACCCCCTTCCCTAGGGAAAAGACCTTTACCATTCAACATATCTGTGGCCCTCATGATTTTATAAACCTCTGTACGGTCAC
Organism: Rhincodon typus; assembly: GCF_021869965.1. NCBI lineage: Eukaryota > Metazoa > Chordata > Chondrichthyes > Orectolobiformes > Rhincodontidae > Rhincodon > Rhincodon typus. Next base: position 7,252,290 of record NC_063370.1, read on the forward strand.
CTCTCAGCCTCTCATGCTCCAGTGAAAACAGTTCCAGCCTCTCCCTATAACTCAAACCCTCCATTCCAGGCAACAGCCTGATAAATCCTTTCTGAACCCTCTCCAGTTTAATATCCTTCCTGTAACAGGGTAACCAGAATTGCACACAGTGCTCCAAAAATGGCCTCACCAATGTCTTGTACAACCTCAACTTGATGTCACTATCATTCAACCATAGACTGTGGAACTATAAGCATAGCTTTTTCTCGATCATTGTCCATCCCTAAGTTTTGGATCGACAAGAGTTTCCCATGTGTTGATTCCCATTGGATTACAGCTCCACAGAGCCTGACTTCACTTGGGGTGCAGTTTACCAGGCATTGAACTCCACGTGGTACAGTTCACTAGGCACCCACCTCCCTTTTCATGTCTGCTGTCGTTCCTCAGGAGGCTAAGGAAATTCAGCATGTCAGCAAAGACTGTGACCAATTTTTACAGACGCACCGTAGAAAGCATCCTATCTGGAAGCATCACAGCTTGGTACAGCAACTGCTCTGCCCAGGACTGTAAGAAACTACAGAGAGTTGGGAACACAGCCCAGACCATCACACAAGCCAACCTTCCATCCGTGGACTCCAACTGTACTTCCTGTTGCCTTGGGAAAGCAGCCAACATCATCAAAGATCCCTCCCACTCCCGGTTCTTCCAACCTCTTCCGTCAGGCAGAAGATACAACAGTTTAAACACACGGACCAACAGATTCAAGAACAGCTTCTTCCCTGCTGTTATCAGGGTTCTGAATGGACCTCTCAAATTTTGATCTCGCACTTTGTGCACCTTCTCTGCAGCTGTAACGTTGTATTCCTTACTCTGTTCTGTTACCCTAATTCACTTTGTATGGTACAATCTGCCTGTACTGCACACAAAACAAAACTTTTCACTGTACCTAGGTACATGGACAATAATAAATCAAATCAAAAATCTTGTTGGCCATTCTCTGTCTGGGTACAGACGGTTACAGGGAGAGAATAAGATGTAGGTTTAACCTCCAGCCATCATGTTTTGAGCTCACAGCATTAGTGCATACATCCCTTCAATGATCCTCCTCCTCCCCACCCTCTCCAACCTAATCAGTCCCCAGTCCCCACCGTCGCTGTTTGCTCCTATCAATGCTTATTAACTGCACCATGAACCATCTTCACAATGTGCTGCAGTAAGTCCTCAAAACTCCTTCAACAGCACCTTCCACAGAGTCAGAAACAGACCCTTCAGCCCAACCAGTCCATGCTGACCATAATCCCAAACTAAACTAGTCCCACCTGCCTGCTCCTGGCCTGTATCTCTCCAAACCTTTCCTATTCACGTGCTTATTGAAGTGTCGTTTAAACATTGTAACTGTACCTCAGGAAGTCCATTCCACAGCGAACCACCCTCTGTGTTTTAAAAAAAAAAAAAATTGTTCCTCATGTCTTTTTTAAAATCGCTCTCCTCTCCCCTTAAAAATATGATTCCAGTCTTGAAATCCTAGGAAAAAGACATCTACTGTTGACCCTGTCTATACCCCTCATGAATTTATAAACCACAATAAGGTCACCTCTCAATATCCTACGCTCCAGTCTGGATAAATGAGAAGTATTGCATTTTGGTACAACAAACAGGGGCAGGAGTTATATAATTAAAAGTAGGGCCTTGGGTTGTGTTGTAGAACAGAGAGACCTAGGGGTTCAGGTACACAATTCTTTGAAGTTTGCGTCACAGGTAGACAGGCTGGTTAAGAAGGTATTTAGCACGCTTACCTTCATTGCTCAGACCTTTTGAGTGTAGGAGTTGGGACGTCATGTTAAGGTTGTACAGGATGTTAATGAGGACACTTCTGGAGCACTGTGTCCAGTTCTGGTCACCCTGTTTTAGGAAGGATATTATTAAGCTAGAGAGAGTCCAGAAGAGATTTACCAGGATGTTGCTGGGTGTGGATCCAAATCATTTCTACAAATGACAAACAAAAGAGGATCCAGAACCGATCCCAGTGGAACACTGCTGGTGACAGGCCTACAGTCCGAAAAGCAACCCTCCACCACCAACCTCTGTCACCATGAACTCTACCATCTAGAAGGACAGGGGCAGCGGATACATGGGAACCCCACCCCCTCCTGATTCCCCTCTGAGCCTCTCACCATCCCGAGTTGGAAATATATTGCTCCCTTTCCACCCCATGGATCTACAACATTACCCCCACATCTCTCCTACTACCTCTTGTGGGGCACAGCCCAGTTTCTCACGGGGGTGATCATTCACTTAGCTTCAGTAAATGTGCTTTACCAGCAGAAAACAAAGAACTGCAGATGCTGGGAATCTGAAACAAGAATGGAAATTGCTGGAGAAACTCAGCAGGTCTGGTAGCATCTGTGGAGAAAGAAAACAGCATTAATGTTTGGGGCCTTGCAGTGCTTCTTCTTTACAAGCAGTTAGGACAGCGAGGAATACAAACCAGCTTTTGATTTGATTTATTATTGTCACATGTACCTAGCTACAGTGAAAAGTTTTGTTTTGCATGCAGTACAGGCAGATAATACCATACAAAGTGCATTAAGGTAATAGAACAGAGCGAGGAATGCAATGTTTCAGTTGCAGAGAAGGTGCACACAGAGCAAAATCAACATTTAAAATTAAAATTTGAGAGGTTCATTGAGAAATCTAATAACAGCAGGAAAGCAGCTGTATATGAATCTATTCATAGGTGTATATAAACTTTTGCATCTTCTGCCCGATGGAGGAGGGCGGAGGAGAGTATAACCGGGGTGGGGAGGGGTCTTTGATGATGTTAGCTGCTTCCCGAGGCACTGGGAAGTGCAGATGGAGTTAATGGATGGGAGGTTGGCTTGTGTGATGGACTGGGCTCTGTTCACAACTCTCTGTAGTTTCTTTTGGTCTTGGGAAAAGCCGAGCCATGCTGTGATGCATCCAGATAGGATGCTTTCTATGGTGCATCTATGAAACAGTCCTTGTGGACATGCCAAGTTTCTTTTCTCCTTTATCCTCACCTGACATACATGACATACACACATGCACACAACAGACACACACATGCACACAACAGACACACACATGCACACAACAGACACACATACGCAGACATGAGCACATGCAGACAAGCGCACACACGCGCGCGCACACACAACACACACACACACACACACACACACACACACACACACACACACACACACACACACACACACACACACACACACC
>NC_063370.1:7255920-7287454 GCF_021869965.1 Rhincodon typus
CGCGCGCACACACAACACACACACACACACACACACACATGGGTACACGCGCTGAGACACCCGCACACACACACACACACACACACACCAGACGCCGCAATAGGTACACATAGCCTCCACCATTGCCCAATGTTCATAGAATCCCTACAGTGCAGTACCAGGCCATTTGGCCCATCGAGCCCACATCGACCCTCCAGAGAGCCCCCCACACTATCCCTGTAATGCTTGTCATTTTCACAAGGTAGTGCTTTCTTGTTGGGCTCCTGTGGGAGGTGCAGTGATAACATCTCTGGATGAGTAACCCTGAGGCCTAGGTCGGTGCTAGTGGGGGGGACACAGGTTCAAATCCCACCACTGCAGCTGTTAGGTTTTAACTTGCATCAGTTAAAATTCCAACTTTCAGAGTCAGTTTGCGGGTTAGAAACGCAAATGGCATGTTGGCCTTTATTGCAAGGGGACCAGAGTGCAAGAATAAAGAAATCTTGCGAAAATTGCACAGCATTTCAGTGAGACTTCATCTGGAAAACTGAGAACAGTTTTGGTTTCTGTGTTTAAGGAAGGATAGACATGCATTGGAGATCGTACAGTGAATGTTCACTGCCTTGGGTTCCTGCGATGAGTGAGCAGGATTATGATGTGAGGCTGAATAAATTAGGCCTGTGCTCTTCCCAGCTTAGGAAAATTGAGAAGCCATCTCCTTAAAACCTTCAGGATTATGAAAGAGCTCAATAGGATCGCTGCTGGGAGGTTGTATCCCTGAGTATCGGGGTAAGGGGCGATCATTTAGGACTGAGGTGAGGAGGAACCACTTCACTCAAAAGTTAGGGGCAGCTTAGTCGTTCGATTCGCCCCCGGGGACTATCTGTGTGGAGTTTGCACATTTCCCCCCTGTGTCTGCATGGGTTTCCTCCGGATGCTCCAGTCTCCTCCCACAGTCCAATGATGTGTAGGTTAGGATAGATTGGCCATGGGAAATGTAGGGTTGCAGGGATAAGGTGGGAGGGGGGGGTTTCTGGGTGATGAGATACTCTTCGGAGGGTGGTCAGCGTGGACTCGATGGGCTGAGTGGCCTGATTCCACACTGTAGGGATTCTAGATTCTCAGTTGGAGTTGTCTCCCTCTGGTCTGTGGTTGAATGCAGTTACAACGTGGATCAAAGGATAAGGGGAGAGGGCGGGAAAGTGGAGTAGAAACCAAGGATTGGCCATGATAGCATTGAATGATGGTACAGGAGCATGGCTGTTGTGGCTCAGTCCTGCTCCCATTTCGTATGTTTTCATGTAGCGATGTCTCAATTCTAAACCTCCCTTCCTTGTTTACAAATCCCATCGTGGTTTTGCACCTCCCTGTCTCTTGTAACCTCGTGAGATCTCTACACTCCAATTCTGACCTTTCGCATGTCCCCGCTCCTCGTTGCTCCGCTGCCATGCCTAACTTCTGGAATTCCCTCCCTAAACCTCTCTGCCTTTCCCACCTCCTTTTAAGAGGCTCCTCAAAAACCTACCCATTTGAATGAGCTTTTAGTCACCTGTCCTAATATCTATTTTTTAATGTGGCTTGTAGTCATATTTTTGTTTGATTTATGGTCCTATGTAATGTCTTGTGGTGTTTCACCAAGTTAGAGGGGCTACGTGAATGCAGGTTGTTGGTGTCCTGATGTTTAATCTCCTCGCATTTGAGCATGGATCACTGTACAACAGGTGACAAAGATTCAGGCAGTGTAGGCCTTTATAACGCCTGCTCAGTGTAGATATTTTTAATCAACATGTTCTGGCACACTCTGGAACAGGAGGGTCTTGAACCGGGGACCAGAGACAGGGACACTACCACTGCACCGCAAGGGCCCTCCTTATAGGCTTCCTCAGCCAGTAGTACATTCGCCTGTCAACAGCGTGTGACATTAAAGCTGTCTCTAAGACAAGGCCATGATCTTGCACCTGGCACCTCAGTGTAGTATAGAATCGCTGCAGTGTGGAAAGAGGCCATTCGGCCCATCGAGTCTGTGCCAACCCTCCGTAGAGCATCCCGCCCAAAACCCGGCCCCTACTCTATCTCCATAACCCTGCCTTTCCCACCTCGCCTGCACATCCTTGGGCATCATGGGTAATTTACCCTGGCCAGTCCACCCTGGCCTGCACATCTTTGGTCCAAGTCAGAAGTCACCTGACACCTGGTTACAGTCCAACAGGTTTGTTTGAAATCACAAACTTTCGGACCCCTGCCCCTTCGTCAGGTGAAGGAGCAGCCCTCTGAAAGCTTGTGATATCACACAAACCTGGTGTCGTGTGATTTCTGACTTTGTCCGTCCCAGCCCCTCCACATCATCTTTTGGACTGTGGGAGGAAACCGGAGCACCCGGAGGAAACCCACGCAGACACGGAGAGAACGTGCAAACTCCGCACAGACAGTCACCCGAGGGTGGAATCGAGCCCGAGTCCCTGGCGCTGTGAGGCTGCAGTGCTAACCCACTGGGGTTAACCACTAAGTACTGAGGGCATGCTGCTTTTCCCTTCCCATCAGCCACTGGGCCGCGGTCATATCTAGCTAATCCCAGTGCTTGGAGTGGCCTGTACAGATTGCTCTCTGATTGTAAACGACGGGGAGTGCTGTTGGGTTCCCGACGGACGTTCCTGCTTCAGACAATTAATTTTAATGCCTTTATGAAAGTTGCAGCCAACTTGCTTAATGCATGGGGTTTAATGGCCACCAGTTCTATTCTGGTGGCATTGGCTGAAGCAGGAATGCACCTCAAAGTTTAAAAACTGTGCCAAGTCTGATGATTGCAAGTTTTGTGCTGCAACTGGTGTGGTTACTCAGTGCAGCACAACAATTACACAAAGTGTCATTAGGCTTGATGGTCAGACAGTGAACAAGCTAAACCCAAGATCCACCAGTTTAAGATCCATGTTCTCTTCCATAAACATTGTTTTTTAATGCATTGAGGGCTTTGCTGGCCAAACCAGCATTTATTGCCCATCCCTAATTGCCCAGAAGGCTGTTAAGAGTCAACCACATTGCTGTGGGTCTGGAGTCACATGTAGGCCCAGACCAGGTAAGGATGGCAGCTTCCTTCCCTAAAGGATATTAGTGAGCCAGTTCGGTTTTTCCAACAATTGACAATTCATGGTCATCATTCATTTGGGATTTTTTTTTCTTATTGAATTCAAATTCTACCATCTGCCGTGGTGGGATTTGAATCCAGGTCCCTAAAACGTTACCTAGGTCTTTGGATTAGCAGTCCACCGATAATACCACCGGGCCATTTGTGGAAGTTCATGCTCAGTTTGATATGCACACAGTTTAAACCTCGGCCCATGCTCGGGCTAATATACGCTGCACAAACAAACACAGGGCACCAACAACAACTTGCATTCGGGTAGCATTGTCAATGTTGTAAGATGTCGTGCAGGACCACAGTCAGACAAAGTTTGCGACTGAGCCATGTAAAGAGATACAAGGGCAGTGAGCGCAAGACCCCAAGCACAGCCCAATCTATGCTTTATAAACACCATAGGTAACCTGTCACATACACAATAAACACAGCCCAGTTACCCAGCCAGACATGGATGGTCTAACACTGCCAACTTTTTTGTTCCTTGTCTTGGGAGAACAGCCTCTGTCTGATGACCTTTGGCTCTTCCATGTAAAGCAGTAAGGACTTGCATTTATGTAGCACCTTTTGATCTCAGGGCTTCCCCAAAACACTGCAATCAATGAAGTGCTGTTGAAGTGCGGTCAGTCTTGTAATCTAGGAAATGCAACAGCCCGTTTGTGCACAGCAAGCTGAGAGGGAGGTCAGGGCCACAACTTAACATCTCATCTGAAATACAGTATTGCATTGGACTGTCAGCCTCGATAAGATGCTTAATCCCCAGGAGTAGGTTTTATAACCAGTCCCTGAGCATATTGTTATGATGTGAGATGGGACACCTCAAGTTGATTGATTTTACTGTCAAGTGTACCAAAATACAGTGAAAAGCTTTGTTTACAACCTGTACAGGCAGATCACAGCAAGCAAAGGATGTACAGATCAAAAAGACTTGGAGGTAAACAGGTTACATTATTTGAGACAAGAGTCCATTCATCAGTCTGATAACGGCTGGAAAGAAACTGTTCCTGAACCTGCTTGTGCAAGTGTCCAGGCTTCTGTATATTCTGCCTGATGGAAGAGATTGTAGGAGATCATTATCGGGGTGCAATGGGTTTTTGATAATGTTGCAATGGGTCTTTGATAATGTGACCGCCTTTCTGCGGTAGCGAGCCATGTAAGTGGAGTCCATGGATGGAAGGTTGGCTTCCGTGATGGTCTGGGCTGTGCACACCACCTTCTGTAGTTTCTTACAGTCCTGGGCAGAGCAGTTGCCATACCAGACCATTCTGCACCCGGACAGTATGCTTTCAATGGTGCATCTGTAAAAGTTGGTGAGGGACGTTATGGACATGGCAAATTTCCTGAGCCGCCTGAGGAAGAAGAGGCGTTGTTGTGCCTTCTTGACTGTCGCATCCACGTGGGAAGTCCAGGACAGGTTGTCGGTTATTGTCACTCTGAGGAACTTGATGCTCTTCACTGTCTCTACCTCAGTTCTGTTATGTAGATGGGGCCATGTTCTCCTCCTTTCTTTCTGAAGTCGATGATCAGTTCTGTAGTTTTGCTGACGTTGAGAGACAGATTGTTCTCATTGCACCATGTCACCAAACCCTCTATCTTCCTACTGCAGTTTGACTTGTCGGTGTTAGATATCCGTCCCACTACGGTGGTGTCATCAGCAAACTTGTAGATGGCATTCATTCGGAATTTGGCAACCCATATTTGGGGGAAAGGGAGTACAGTAGGGGTTGAGGACACATCTTGGGGGGCTCCGGTGTTGAGTGGTATTGTGGAGGAGCTGCAGTTACCTATCCTCACTGATTGTGGGCTGTGGGTCAGAAAGCTTAGGATCCAATTGCAGAGGGTGGAGCAGAGACCAAGGTCATGGAGTTTTGAGATCAGCCTGGAGGGGATAATGGTGTTGAAGGGGAGCTGTACTCACGAGCAGGAATCTAACGTAGGTGTCTTTGTTATCCACATGTTCCAGGGATGAGTGCAGGGCTAGGGATATGGTATCCTCTGTGGACCTGTTAGGTCAGTGGACAAACTGTAGGGGATTGAGGCGAGCTGGGAGACTGGAGTTGATGTGGGCCATGACCAGCCTCTCGAAGCACTTCATGATTATTGAGGTCAGAGCCACTGGGTGGTAGTCATTAAGACACACTGCATGTGTTTTCTTGGGTACAGGGATGATGGTGGTCGTCTTGAAGCAGGCTTGTAGGAGGGAGAGGTTGTTAAGTTCTTGGGTGAGGAGAGATGAAGTGGCCCCTCATTCTAGTTTTAATTCACATGCCCCCTCTGTCGGTCGCAACAAGGTTAATTTAGAAAGCAGCCCTTCTGCTGTGGGTATCTTTTCCCCCAGATCAAATTAATGCATGTTTTCCAAGGAGCCAATGTAACCAGGCTTTCTTAAGTGAATGAAAGAGCAAGTTTATTAGTGACTAACTGGGAAGAGATAATCATTCAACGTGCAAGCACATATTAGAAATAAGAAGTGAGTCCAAAAACGAGATAAAAGTTATTAAAAAGACGTACAGATCAATTTCTTGAGTTTTTTTGTGAAGAATATAGGGTAGAACATTGCAAGCGTTCCATGGAATTGTACTGATAGCATTGATATTGGTGGTTGCTTTTGAGGTTCTTGAGTTCACAGGTTAACTGAAATTCTTTCGTCCTGGCTCCTTTCAGTTACTGACTAGCAGCACTCGGAGTGAGAAAATCTCTTTTCCCTTTCTTTACCTGCAGTGCAGGGGTGTTAAATGACAGTTCTCAGTTTGGTGCGTTGAGTCCACGCATCAGCATGTTATTCTGCTAACACGCCCAGACCAGGGTTTCACTTAACTGAGTTCTGAGGAAGGATCACACACAAACGTGACGGCAAGAGATGGCTCCCTGCTGAGAGGGTGGCTTTGTAGTCAGCCTCCCATTATGTCTTTTTTTTTTGCCTTTTATGTTTGAAGCTTCCCTACGTATAGCTGTGACATCTCATAGTTTCCCTTGTGGACCCATCAGACAGTCGCTGAATTTACATTCCTAGTCATCTTCTTACTCCTTTTTCTTAAAAAAAAACCCCTTTGTTGGAATTAAAAGTCTAATATGTCCATAAGTATTCGGGTTTCGGATCTGTTGCTGTGTGGAGAGGTTGATTCCCCTTGTGGAAGAGTCTGGGACCACGGGTATATTCTCAGAGTCAAGCGTCACCCATTTAAGATGGAGATGAGGAGGAATTTCTTCTCTCCGGGGGGAGTGAATCTGTGGAATTCTTTACCACCGAGGCTGGGTCGTTATGTATATTCAAGACTGAGATAAGAGAGACTTTTAATCAGGAAGGATACCAAGGGTTATCGGGGGGGAAAGGCAGGGATGTGAAATGGTGGATTATCAGATGAGCCATGATCTCACTGAGCGGCAGAGCAGACCCGATGGGCCGAGTGGCCTGCTTCCGCTCCTGCGCCTTATGGTCTTATACATCGACACCGCTTCCCCATTCTCATGATGGTCAACCCAATCAGCTGTGCAGCGTGCGGAAATGGGTCAGAAACCTGCACTTTTGTTTTATTCATTAACAGGATGAGGGCATCGCTGGCCAGACAGCATTTGTTGTCCATCCCTAATTGCCCAGAGGGCAGTTAAGAATCAACCACATTGCTGTGGGTCTGGAGTCACATGTAGAACATAGAACATAGAACATTACAGTGCAGTACAGGCCCTTCGGCCCTCGATGTTGCGCCGACCTTCAGGCCCAGACCAGGTAAGGATGGCATTAGTGAACCGGATGGGTTTTTCCCAACAATCGATAATGGATTCACAGTCATCATTAGATTCTTAATTCCAGATATTTTATTGAATTCAAATTCCACCATCTGCCATGGCAGGATTCAAACCCAGGTCCCCCGGATTAACAGTCAAGCGATAATACCACTAGGCCATTGCCTCCTGGCTGCAAAGTACCCGGCCTATCTCGCATCACCCTGGAAAGGCAACAGATAGGATCCTGCTTTAAGTGGGCTGTTCCGTACTGCTACTGCACAGTGCCACTTTGAGGGGATTTTGAAATGTCGTAGGAACATCAGAAAACTCTGGAATCATCCACAGCAGCTCGATGATGACCAGAGATAGTAAGAACTGCAGACGCTGGATTCAGAGATAACACAGTGTGTTTGTTTAAGTGCCATTGATAAATGTTATCCCAGGACAGTAGATTTTTAATCAGTAACGGGAATCAAGGCTAATGCGGACAAAGGCAGGAAAGTGGACCTGAGGATTATCAGATCAGTCTTGATCACGTTGAACAGCAGAGCAGGGCTGAATGGTCTCTTTCTCTCGTGTCTTACGGTCGTAACAGTGGGACTTGAACCCGCAAACCTTTGCTAGCACCCAGAGAGCAGACTCTGACCGTGTCCAAGTAAGGCTTGCTCTCAGTAATCACTAATGGACCTCTCCCAGTCGGTGCAGGGGTCATGTTCTCTTGTCTCTCTGATCCCCTAAACGTCAGGTCATCGAGCTGTACAGCACAGAAGCAGACCCTTTGTCCATGCCGACCAGATATCCTAAATTAATTAGTCCCATTTGCCAGCATTTGGCCCATATCCCTCTAAACCCTTCCTATTCATGTCCCCATCCAGATGCCTTTTAAATATTGTAATTGTACCAACCTCCATCACTTTCTGTGGCAGCTCATTCCATACATGCACCACCCTCTGCGTGAAAAAGTTTCCCCTCAGGTCCCTTTTAAATCTTTCCCCTCTCACCTTAAACCTATGCCCCTCTAGTTTTGGACTCCCCCACCCCAGGAAAAAGACCTCGGCTATTCACCCTATCTATGCCCCTCATGATTTTATAAACCTCTATAAGGTCACCCCTCAGCCTCTGCTGCTCCAGGGAAAATAGCCCCAGCCTATTCAGCCTCTCCCTGTAGCTCAAACCCTCCAAACCCGGCAACATCCTCGTGAATCTTTTTAGATCTTTCCAATCCACCTGTTCAGAGATGTTATGACACATCTTTGGAGCAGGTGGGACCTGAGCCCAGACCTCCAGGCTCAAAGGTAGGGATACTATCACTGCACCACAAGAACCTTTCAGGTTTTATACTTTAAGATTCTGAAGGGGCTCGTCAGCTTACACCCTGAGAGACAGTTCCTGCCGACTGGGGAGTCTTAACACGTAGGGGCCAATTGTTTAGGACTGAGAGGAGGAGAAATGCCTTCACCCAAGGGGTTGTGAATCTTCAGAATTCTCTACATCAGAGGCCTGTGGTCGCTCCATTGTTGAATATTTAAGGCTTTAATCGACAGGTTGTCTTTCCTGAGAATCCAGTTAAACACAGCGGCAAAGAAAATACAGAGTCATGTAGCACGGAAACAGACCCGTCGGTCCAACCGGTCCCATGCAAACATAATCCCAAACTAAACTAGTCCCTCTTGCCTGCTCCTGGCCCATATCCCTCCAAACCTTTCCTATTCATGTACTTATTGAAGAATCTTTTAAATGTTGTAATTGTATCCACTTCCTCTGGAAGTACATTTTACATGTGAACCACCCTCTGTAAGAAAAGAACTTGTCTCTCATGTCTTTTTAAATTCCCCACCTCTCACCTTAAATGTATGCCCCCTAGTCTTTAAATCCCCCACCATAGGGAAAAGACACCTGCAATTCCCCTTATCTATACCCCTCATGATTTTATAAACCTCTATCAGGGTCTACACTCCTACACTCCAGTGAGAAAAGTCCCAGCCTTCCTTTATAACTGAAACGACTGGGAGCTGTTTTCGTTTGTCGCGAACCAAGCGTAGGTGTTCTGCAAAGCGGTCTCCAAGCCTCCGCTTGGTTTCCCCGATGTAGAGGAGGCCACATCGGGAACAGTGGATATAGTATACCGCATCAGCAGATGTGCAGGTGAACATCTGTTTGATGTGGAAGGTCTTCTTGGAGCCTGGGATAGGGATGGGGGGAGAGGTGTAGGGGCAGGTGTAGCACTTCGTGCGGATGTGGCCCATTGTGACCACCTCTACATTGGGGAAACCAGGCGGAGGCTTGGAGACTGCTTTGTGGAACACCTACGCTCGGTTTGTGACAAACGACAACACCTCCCAGTTGCGAACTACTTCAACTCCCCCTCCCACTCCTTGGACGACATGTCCATCCTGGGCCTCCTTCAGTGCCACAACGATGCCACTCGAAGGCTGGAGGAGCAGCATCTCATATTCCGCTTGGGAACCCTGCAGCCCAATGGTCTCAATGTGGACTTGACAAGCTTCAAAACCTCCCCTCCCCATTTCTGAAGAAGGGTCTCGACCCGAAACGTCAGCCTTCCTGCTCCTCTGATGCTGCTTGGCCTGCTGTGTTCCTCCAGCTTTACACCTTGTTATCTCAGATTCTCCAGCATCGGCAGTTCCTACCATCTCTCTTGGGTAGGGGTGGGATGCTGTTCACGGGGTTGTTGTGGACTCGATGGGCCGAGTAGCCTGCTTCCACACTGTAGGGATTCTATTCTCTGAAAATCATTTATTCCAACGGGATCACTTCTCGTTCTTTCAAACGCCTGAGCGTATTGGTCTGGTCTGCTCAATTTCTCCTCCTTGGACTGTCCCTCTCGTGCAGGAAATTCGTCCAGGGGGGCATTTGTTACCTTCCCTGTGGAGCATCGGTGTCCATCCTTTTGTGGTCATTCTCACAGTGCTGTTTGTGGGATCTTTCTGTGCACTGGTTGCTGTCCCCCACATTGGGCCTACATTTCCACGAAGCAGCAGCTGTATCTAAGATGTACCTCTGTCCTTGCGGGGGTGGGGGGGGACTCACCATGAGAAGCACCACGTTGTTGGAGGGGGGTGGTTGGGTCGTGTTCTACTGCATCGAAGGTGCTAAACAAACACCAGGTGTTGTTGTCTTTTCCTTTTTCTATTCCCTCCATGGGACGGGGTCGGGGTGGGGTGTCACCAGAGTCTTTTGACTTGAGGCCTTGCTCGACCCAGGGCATTGTGGGTAATGAATGAGCGACCTCCGCCATGGGCCGAGCCAGTGGTTCGCTTCGTTTCCGAGTGGGAAGGCTGACCGCAGCGATGAAGAGGCGCCACGTAAATGCAGTCCATCTTTGAGGGAGACGGGTGCGGGCGGGGGGGTGTAGGTGTCGCGGGAGAAGGGGCTTCTTGGGGTTTGCATGGCTAATTGTCTCTCTCTATGTCTCTTTCCCCCCCCACCCCCCGCTTCCCTCGGCAGGGCAGCTGGGAGGACCTCCATCCACGTGAATGAACGCGGAGCCCGGGAGCGGTGCTGGAAGTGAGGCGGGGCCCGGCGCTGGCCGAGAATGGAGCCGAACACCTTCTCCCGGATCCGGCTGTGGTGCCCCAGGCCGCTGGGCAGCTACTCCCAGAACAAGCCGTGCTGCATCAGCGTCAAAAAGTCTGCCCCTGCGGGCGATGCCAGGCACAAGGAGGGCGAGGCCTCGTGCTCCGAGAACGTGCCCCCACAGGCCCCCTTAGGCCCCGCCGGGGGCGGCGCCGCTGGGGACGGGCAGGGGGAGGAGGGGAGGGTCCTCCTGGACACGTGGTATGTCATCAAACCGGGCAACACCAAGGAGAAGATTGCCTTCTTTGTGGCGCACCAATGCGGAGGGGGGGGGCATTGGCAGGACCACCAACGCCGTCAAGGTCAAGGGCAACTGGAGCACGGATGGCACGAAGCCCAAGAGGAGGCGCAAGTCCCGCGAGCCAGGCCAGGAGGGGTGCCCGGCCAGGCCGAGGGAACGGACCGGGATCCCCGACAGGCTGTGCCCTTGTTCTGGGCCGGTGGAGAGCGAGCCCGCGGCCGACCCGGCCTTCTCAGTGGCGGAGATGGTAGCGCGGGTGGAGAGGAGGGCGGCTGCCGGCGATGGGGCCTCCCCTCCGCGTGGACCGGCGCACCCGCCCCCTGAGCCGAGCGAGGCCCAGGCCGAAGCCCAGGAACCGGGCCCTGTTGGGGGGAGCGCCGACACCCGCAGGGTGGCTCAGGCCATCGCCCGGATCGAGAAGGCCCAGCGTGGGTGGGCCCAGGACGGCAGGCGCGAGGGGGAGGGGGAGGGGGGCGCAGCCGGAGGTGGGGAGAGGGCGCCGTGCCCGGCCGGGGAGGTGCGCATTGCCTTCCGGGTGGCGAGCGGAGACCCCCGCTCCCAGGGGGAGGCCCAGTCCCCGGGCCCGGGACCCGGCTGCATCTTCATGAGCTGTAACCACACGGTGTGCGGCGGCGTTTCGATGGAGAAGATCACATGCGACCTCTACCACATCGTCAGCCCCTCCTCCTCCTCCTCCTCGTCCGTGCCCCCCCCTGACGCCAGCAGCATCAACAACAACCACCATCACCACCACCACCACCACCGCGGCTTGGCTCGCTCTCGCTCGGACGTGGAGATGGCGACGGCCCCCCTTGCCGAAGAACCGCGGAAGGATGGCGCCCCCGAGGCGGCTGGCGGGGCCTCCCCAACCACCCCCACCACGCCCCCGGCCTCGGCCCCGGAAAAGGGAGCGCCCCGGGACTGCCTGAACGGTTTCCACGTTGAGGTGGTGGTGACCGGCGGTGTGGACCATTCTGTCTTCTTCGGCCGGGAGGGCCAAGCCGGGGACAAGGAGGACACGGTGTGCGTGACGGTCAGCGGGCCCGGCCAGGACGCCAAATGCCCGGCTTGCGAGGACCCCCCTCCTGGCCAGCTCTTCTTCCTCAGGTCCCTGCCCCAGGCGACCGGCGACGGCGTCGAAGTATCACCCGACCAGGCCCCGGGGCCTTCCCCGGACTCCAAGGAGAAGGCCGTGCTGCTGAGCCCCGAGTCCGACCCTCAGGACGCCCCGCTCTACTGCCTCTACCGCCACGTCTCGCACGACTTCCTGGAGATCCGGTTCAAAATCCAGCGGCTCCTGGAACCCCGGCAGTACCTCCTGCTCCTGCCCGACCACGTGACGGTAAAGATCCTCAGCTACCTCCCCACCCGGGCCTTGGCGGCCCTCAAGTGTGTCTGCCACCACTTCAAGGCTGTGATCGAGGCCTACGGGGTGCGGGCCACGGACTCGCGGTGGAACCGGGACCCCCTGTACCGTGACGACCCCTGCAAGCAGTGCAAGAAGCGATACGAGAGGGGCGACGTCTCCCTGTGCCGTTGGCACCCGAAACCTTATCACCACGACCTGCCTTACGGACGCTCCTATTGGATGTGCTGCCGACGGAAAGACCGGGACACCCCAGGGTGCTGTATCGGGCTCCATGACAACAACTGGGTGCAGCCTAGCGACACACTAAAGAAGGAGGAGGGGAGGTAAAACAAAAAAAAACACCCTGTGGACGGAAGAGGAACGTTCTGTTTTACGAAAAACTCTCCCCCTCCCCTCCTGACTGAACATTCCAGCTTCTCGTGTGCTCGAGATATTTAGTTTCTGTTTCGTTTTGAAGGGGTTTGGGCTGTCGCCGTGCGTATGATGTGAGATTAATTGTCGAGAGCATGATCAAGATTGTGTTCTTCCTTCTCTTTCAATTTTTTTTTTGCTTCCCCCCCTCCCCTCCAACCCACCTTGTTATCCAAATATATCGAAGCGTAATTTAAGATCAACACAAGTGCAGCTTCTTTCATCCGCACCGTCTAGCCCCTTCCTCAAAATCCAAATTCTCCCTGAGCCGTTTCCTTAGCAACCGCTTGCCCATTCTTCCAGCCGCCATCTTGGTTTCCCCTTGACGCCATTGAGGGTACAAAATCAGCAGTGACCTCGCCCCCTGGGCTCCGTTGGTGTGACCTGGCGGTTATTAACCCTTTAGAGTTACAAAGTTCTCTCCACCGAGTCCTGCCTGACCTCCACGGAGGTTTTAAGGTAGCGCTGGGCCTGATTCAGAATGGCCAAGTTTAGGACTTCTTGTCTGCAGGCAGAGCGATGCTAATGTGGTTGAACAGGTCAGTAATTGTTGCAGGAGAGAGAGAGAGACACACACATCACCTCAACTTGTCACACATTAGGACAGAATGCCAAATATTAAACGAGCAAAACAATTTTCTGAAGAAGGGTCTAGGCCCGAAACGTCAGCCTTCCTGCTCCTCTGATGCTGCTTGGCCTGCTGTGTTCATCCAGCTCTACACCATGTTATCCCTTATTCCTGAGGAGGTTGTTTGAAATTCGATACTCTCGTGTTTGTCCTGATGTGATTTTTTTTTTGGCAACTTGTCTCTCTCTCTCTGTCTGTTCAACAATCTCTTCCAACAGTCCCTCTCCCAAAGTGGGAAGGATATATCCATGAAAATATGAAACATACCATGCCTGATGTCACGCCAGTTTGAGAGAGAGGAGAGGAGGTTGGAGGGAGTGGGAAAACGCGGGATTCAATCACGGAGCCCCACACAGCTTCATTAGCTGTTCTATATCTGTGGGTCGTGGGGAAAGGTGGCATTAAAATTGGTCCCCTTTGCAACCAATTTATGGGTTGAGGGGGCACCTGTGGTAGATGGTGAGGGGAGGGGGTGGGGCGGGGCAACCCTTGGAATGGTAGCTGAGCGAATCGATGTGAAGCAACATGAAACACTGGTTACAAACACTAATTGGATTCAAACCCATGTCACTCCCAAAGGGCAGGCTTCCCCATTGTCGGGAAGGGTAGGTGTCGTGGCAATTTTGTCCAACCCTGGGTTCAAATCCCGTCGTAGCATCTGGTGACATTTAGATTTCAATTAAAATGTTTTTTTACAAAATATCTGGAATTGAAAGCTGTCGGTAACGAGGACTGTGAAACTATGATCAATTGCTGTGAAAACATCCTCGATGTCGTTCACTGATGTCCTTTTAGGGAAGGAAATCTGCCATCTTTACTCGGTCTGGTCTAAGGCAAACATAGATTTTTGAACACTAAAGGAATTAAAGGGTCCTGGGTAAAATTCCTCACTTGACTAGCCAATGTACTATGTTCTAATGTGGCCAAAACTTTTTAAAAGTTTTAAAAAGTTTACCTCATTGCTGTTGTGGGATCTTGCTGTGCACAGAGTGGTCACTGGTTTCCACCACCCACACAACGGTCGCTAAGGGTGATCACGTGAAATGTGCAAACTAATTGCGAATTTTTAACTCATTTTTGTTCAAATCCAATGTTGGGACCTATCTATTGATTCTACCTAAGCTATCCAAATTTCAATTCTTGTCTGATCCTGTGGTCACCTCCCCCCCGCCTCCCCCGCCGACACACACACACTTTCTCCAGCCACTGGGCTGTGGTTAGAAATTTGCGTGGTTTTCAGAGGGAGAGGCAGAGATTATAACCCCTTATTAATATCCAGCAATACTGACCTCAAATAATCTGTCAGTGAGTCCTAGAGTTTATCTTGACAATTCCAAATTTCATAAAAAAAAGTTCTGTACCTGGGAACATAGCGATAAAAAGGGAATTGCTGAGAAATCATTTAAACTGCTTCAGTGGTGAGAATATGAAACTGGCGATGAAATTGATGCATTCAGGGATGCAACAGACCAATTATGGAATTGAGGGAATGAGGTGAGACAAAGTATGGAGGTTCAGGTGAAAAGCAGCCATCAGGGTGATCCAGTTGGGCCGAATGGCCTGTTTCTGTGCTGTACTTTTGATGTAATACCAAACAAATTGCTTTGAAAACACCAGAGTTATCACTGTGTGAGTTTTCAGGACCATGTTCTGTACATTTGATGACAGTGCAGGGCTCAACATGAGTTTTTCTGTGGTAGATTCTGAAACACAGTGTTGTGGGGTAATGCAGGATTACCTGGAGTTCACAGACTTGTATGAGATGATGTATATTGTTAGTCTCCGTAAATTTCTTCCCTCAGTTTTACCAGGCGGCAGCTCGGAGTTGCATCTTAACTCCACATCTTAATACCCTTGGCTAAAATAAAATCTGACAAACACAATTTAGATGTTTCCATTGAGCCTAAAACCCTAACAGTTTTTCTTTGGGGAGAGCTGAGTTCCAGATTTCCACTTCCTGACTCAGAATAGCACAACATAAAAGGAGACCGTTCGCCCTCTTGTGTCTGCACTAGCTCCCAAAGTGAGCATTTTGGTTCGTGCCTGTCTCCCTGTAGCTGTTCCTTCTCGAATTGTTGTCTAATTCTGTTAAGAATGCCTCAATTGAACCTGCTTCCACCATATTCTCAGGTGGTGCACCCCAAAGCCCTAACCACCCAGCCTGTGAAAAAAGGTTTTCATATCCAGAATTGCTCTGACACACAACAGAGAGGCTTTTTTTCCCACCATCATGTCACCACGGTACAGTCCATCAATTAATCCCGTTACACACAAAGGCCAACAAGGAGCAATGCAATACTCCCACCACAGTCCAAAGGTGTGCAGGTCAGGGTGGATTGGCTGTGTTAAATTGCCCCATAGGTATGTGCAGGCTGGGTGGGTTAGCCATGGGAAATGCAGGGTTACAGGGATAGGGGAAGGGAGTAGGTCTGGATGACATGCTGTTCAGAGGGTCAGTGTAGACTCGATGGGCCAAATGGTCTGCTCCCGCACTGTCGGGATTCTATGACATCGGTTACTTTCAATCTGTGGCCTCTTGGTCTCAAAAGATTTCACGGGTGGGAGCAGGTTCTCCCACGCCAGTCTGTACACGGGAGGCAACGGCCTAGTGACATTATTGCTAGACTATTAATCCAGAGACCCAGGAAATGTTTCAGATTTGAATGCCGCCGCTGCAGATGGAAAAATTGGTGAATTCAACTTTTTTAAAAAATCTGGATTTAAGACCCTGAAACTCTAATCCCTATCTGGTTTGCTGATATCGTTTTGAGAAGGAAACTGCCATCCTTACCCAGTCTGGTCAACATGTGACTCCAGGCATACAGCAATGTGGTTAACACTTAACTGCCCTCTGGGTAAGCATGCTAAGTGCCTTCTTAATCATCCCATGTACATGTGATGCAAACTTCAAAGGATTATGTACCTGAACCCTTAGGTGTCTCTGTTCTACAACACTACCCAAGGCCCTACTTTAAATTGTCTAAGTTCTGCCCTTGTTTGTTTTACCAAACTGCAACAGCTTGCATTTATCCAAATGCTTGGAGCTCGGATTTTAAGGCTCTTTTCCCTTTCTTTGGATTCCTCCCACTCCCAGCAAAAGAAATAATTTCTCTTCATTTGCCTGTACAAATCCTTGATTTCTTTGAAACATCTCAATGTGACAGGATACAGTGGCATAGTAGCAATGTCGCTGGACTTGAGGGGTGTAGGCTAATGCCCCGTGGATGTGATTTCAGATTTTAACACGGAAACTGGTGAAACTTAAATTCAGTGAATAAAATCTGGAATTGAGAACTTCTATCAGTGATGGTGACCATGATATCTATCACTGGTTTTGTTAAAAACCCATCCAGGTCACCCTTTAGAGAAGGAAATCTGTCATCCTTAGCCGGCCTGGCC
The DNA here is from genome assembly GCF_021869965.1 of Rhincodon typus. NCBI lineage: Eukaryota > Metazoa > Chordata > Chondrichthyes > Orectolobiformes > Rhincodontidae > Rhincodon > Rhincodon typus. The sequence goes on from NC_063370.1 coordinate 7,272,401, forward strand.
TCTATGTGACTCCAGACCCACAGCAATGGAGTTGATGTTTAACTACCCTCTGACAGGGTGGATCAAACCCCTTAGTTCAAGGGCCAGTAGGGTTGGGTAATAAAGATTCGGTTTCTCCAGCGATGACCACATCCAGTGTTGAGGATCGACGAAGAAACATTGGATCATCCTTTAATTGTCTTATTGGTAGGAATACAAGTCTAGCCCAGAATCACAGAATTGTTACGGCACAGAAAGAGCTCATTCAGCCCATCATAAGGCAAACCAAGCAACCTATCCTCTTGATTTATCCCTGGGAGCAATACTTGCTCGAATTTTTCTTTTCAGTGCATGTACCTCCAATGGCATTGACGAAGTCAATTTATTGGCACACTGAATCGAAGAAACCTTGAAGCGGTTATGGAGACTTTTTTTTGGGAGGGGTTGGGTGGAATGCTGCCTTTGGGCCCTGGTAACATTCTAGCATTGCCAGTACAGCCGTTCTGGAATTCAGTCTCTCAGAAATGATGGGGCTAACTAGAGTTACACAATGGTGACAGATCTTCCACCTCGATGAGTTCCAGTCATCCTTTTGGCTCCAATCTGGTATCTGAAACTTAAAAGAAATTTACCAGGGTCAGCAATTAGCGCGTACCAGTATGTTCACTCGAGGGAATTTAGATTGATCTGATCCTAAGAGACGGAGAAGCCATTGTATGATGGAACAAGTCCAAGGGACAGAAAGGATTCATTTCAGTGAAATGAGTGAAGGTCAAATTCGCTGATCGTGCTGTGAAATTAACTATATCTTGTGGTTTTACTTGTAGAAAGTGGAGCAAGTGTAATTTTCACATGAAGTGGGGTGAGAGAAAACTGTTTCTAATTAAGGGACCTGAAATAACTCCACCAAGGCCAGTATCGCATCACCAAGTCACCCTTTATTTACACATGCACTGTACGTGACACTGAGCCAGCTAGCACAGAGCCAGCTCTAGGCATGAACAGAACCCCAGGCACTCCTGTTTATATCTGTCAGCCAGGGCTCCCTGATTGGACCAGGTTAACAGCCCCAATCAGGGAATTCATATTTTAAGAGATCCATCTGGCTGACCTTGTTACAATCACTGCAGGACCCTTCTCAAATGGATAAATAATCAGAGGCTTTCCATCCAAATCAAATACTCATCACATTAAAGTGTTACTTGCACAATAGTGTTTTATTAGGGCTTTCTAAACAAGAAGATTATCTCTCCAAGGCAAAAATACTTAACAATAACATAATTCCATGCTGCAAAGTGTGTAACACTCAAATATGCTTTACAAACTTTTCAGAAAGATAGGACATGATGTTGTAAAGATGGAATGTGGTTACAGGTGGATGGATAGACTGAGTGGGCAACCGTCTGGAGTATAATGTGGAAAAATGTGACATTCACTTTAACTGGAAGAATAAACAAAAGAGTTTTACCTTATAAGAATGACTGCAGAATTCTGAAGGATCTTGATGACCTAGCGCAATATAGGTATTTCTGCTGTAATGCGTGTTTTGTTAATACAAATTGGCTGTAAAGAAATTGATAGATAGTGGATGCTGTTTGGATAATGCAGACTTTCTATTGAACAGTGTAGCGATTTCCCTATCACACAATTTTCTATAGCGCAAGGTCACACAAGAACACAACTATCGCATGTTAGGAGAAATACCTGTAGTTACAAAATGTTAATCTTCAGGAATACCTATTAGCTAAGGCTAATGGAATGCTACCCTTTTTTAACAAGAGGACTTGAATATTATTGTTGAAGCCATTGCTTGTCAGTTATACTGGGCGTTGGTGAGACCACAAGGAGATGTACAGCTCAGAAACAGACCCTTCAGTCCAACCCGTTCATGCTGATAAGAAATCCTAAATTAATCTAGTCCCATTTGCCAGCATTTGGTCCATATCCCTCTAAACCCTTCCTATTCACATACCCATCCAGATCCTTTTAAATGTTGTAACTGTACCCACCTCCACCACTTCCTCTGGCAGCTCGTTCCATACACGCACCACCCTCTGCGCGAAAAAGTTGCCCCTTAGGTCCCTTTTAAATCTTTTCCTTCTCACCTTAAACCTATACCCTCTAGTTTTGGACTCCCCTACCCTGGGGGAAAGACCTTGGCTATTTACCTAATCCATGCCTCATGATTTTATAAACCTCTATAAAGTCATCCCTCAGCCTCCGACGCTCCAAGGAAAATAGCCCCAGTCTGTTCAGCCTCTCCCTATAGCTCAAACCCTCCAACCCAGCAACATCCTTGTAAATCTTTTCTGAACCCTTTCAAGTTTCACATCTTTCCTATAGCAGGGAGACCAGAATTGCAAGCAGTACTCCAAAAGTGGCCTATCCAATGTCCTGTACAGTCACAACATGACCTCCCAACTCCTACACTCAATGCACTGACCAATGAAGGCAAGTGTATCAAATGCGTTCTTCAATTCCCTGTCTACCTGTGACTCCACCTTCAAGGAGCTATGAAGCTGCACTCCAAGGTCTCTTTGTTTAGCAACACTCCTACCATTAAGTCTATAAGTCCTGCCCTGATTTGCCTTTCCAAAATGCAGCATCTCACATATGAGGAACGTATGTTTAACATATATTTGCTTAACATATGAGGCAAGTTTGAGGACTCTGGGACTATACTCGTTGGAGTTCAGAAGGATGAGGGGGGATCTAATTGAAACTTACAGAATGCTGAATGGCCCGGGCAGAGTGGATGTTGGGAAGATGCTTCCATTGGTAGGAGAGACTAGGACCCGAGGGCACAGACTTAGAGTAAAGGGAAGACCTTTTAGATTGGAGATAAGGAGAAACTTCTTCAGCCAGAGAGTGGTGAATCTATGGAATTCACTGCCTGAGAAGGCTATGGACGCCAGGTCATTGAGTATATTTAAGACTGAGATAGATAGGTTCTTGATTGTCAAGGGGATCAAGTGTTACGGGGAGAAAGCGGGAGAGTGGGGTTGAGGAACTTGTCAGCCATGATTGAATGGCAGAACAGACTCTATGGGCCAAATAGCCTAAATTCTGCTCCTATGTCTTATGGTCTCACATTTGTCTAAATTAAACTCCATCTGCCATTCCTCAGCCCATCTGATCAAGGTCCCATTTTACCTTCTTCGCTATTCACTACACCACCAAGTTTGGTGTCATCTGCAAACTTACTAACCATTCCTCGTATGTTCACGTCCAGTCCTGATAAAGTGGATGTGGAAGGGATGTTTTCCTGTGGGTTAGCCCAGTTCCTCAGGGTGCTTGAAAAATAAAGAGGTTGCTTTTTTTAAAGATGGGGATGAGAATATTTTTCTTTGAGGAAGGTGAGATGTTGGAACTCTCTGCTTCAGTAGCTGAGCCGATTGAATATTTCTCAGGCAGACAAAGATAGATTCTTCAGAAACCAAAATAAAAACTGAAATTGCTGGAAAAACTCAGCGGGTCTGGCAGTTCTGAGGAAGGGTCACTTGACCTGAAATGTTAACTCTGATTTCTCTGCACAGATGCTGCCAGACCCGCTGAGTTTTTCCAGCAATTTTTGGTTTTGTTTTGGTTTCACATTTCACATTCCCAGCTGTCCCCGATCGCCTTAGATTCTCGTCTGGCAAGGGATTCAATCTTCATAAAAACCAAAGGAACTGTGGGTGCAGTCAATCAGAAACAAACACAGAAATTGCTGGGAAAACCCAGCAGGTCTGGCAGTTCTAAGCAAGGGTCACTCAACCCGAAACGTTAACTCTGATTTCTCTCCACAGATGCTGCCAGACCTGCTGAGCTTTTCCAGCAATTTCTGTTTTTGTTTCCGACTAATAGCGTCTGCATTTTTTTTTGGCTTTTATGAAGATCGATTCTTGTTGGACAAGGAAGTCAAAGTTGATCAGGGCACATGGGAATGTGAAAAACATGGATCAGCTATGACCTTATTGAATGGCGTAGCAGCTTGAGGGACCAAATGGCCTACCCCTTTCCCTTTGAATGAGGCTGGACTCAACTGGTGGTTCATACCAAACAGCCTTCATAGCTAAAGGGTTCCCAGGCACTCTCGGTGTCTCTCAACACCAAGCCCACTGTGCATGGCATGTCTGTAGTTGCATTCTAATGTTTCTTCCTTATTTGCAACAATATCAGCTGCCCAATTATTGTGCCGGTTAAAAAGGCATTTAGCACATTTGCCTTCATTGCTCAGTCCGATAAGTATAGAAGTTGGGACAAAAACAGAAGTTGCTGGAAAAGCTCAGCAGGTCTGGCAGCATATGTGAAGGAAAAAAACAAGAGTTAACGTTTCAGGTCTGGTGACCCTTCCTCAGAACTGGCATATAAACTGAGTTCTGAGGAAGGCTCACCAGACCCGAAACATTAACTCTGTTTTTTCCTTCACAGATGCTGCCAGACCTGCTGTGCTTTTCCAGCAACTTCTGTTTTTGCCCCTGATTCACAGCATCCGCAGTTCTTTCGGTTTTTATAGGAGTTGGAAAGTCATGTTGAAGTTGTACAAGACATCGGTGAGGCCCCTTATGGAATATTGTGTCCAGTTCTGGTCGCCCTGTTATAGGAAGGATATTATTAAGCTGGAGAGGGTTCAGAAGAGATTTACCAGGATGTTGTCAGGTACAAAGGGTTTGATTTATAGGGAGAGGCTGGTAGGCTGGGACTTTGCTCACTGGAGCATAGGAGGTTGACGGGTGACCTTATAGAGGTTAATAAAATGATGAGGGGTATAGATAAGGTGAATGTGGGTAGGGTGGGGGGATTTCAAGACCAGGGGTCACATTTTTAAGGTGCTGAATACATGATGGTATCCAAGCTGACTAAATATATCACCCGTCCTTGGGTCAAAATCCTGGAACTCCCTGGAACAGCAGTGTGTACACCAGATGGATAGCGTTGGTTCAAGATGGTGACTCACTGATACCTGCACCATAGGCAATACAGGATGAGTAACAAGGTCAGTGATGCCCACAACTCATGGATGAGTTTTAAAAAACCTGGAACTACTGAATCTCACCTTACCCTTTGTCACAATGACCCAAATGTAATTTAACCTGCGTGTTTTGGGGTTCTTGATCGGAACATTAGGATTGTCTGATTGACCAACACACTGCCGGTGAGTTCACTGTCCAAGGATAGCAGACTTTGTGGTTCTCTCTGACCGTCCTCATGTCACGATCAGCAAAGGCCTCAGCTCCAACCCTTCCGTTGCCACAAATGGGGGTATTATCTCCCAGTGCCTTTGCACCTACACCTTGGAGCAGGGGCCTTCACTTGACAATAGGGCAGCCCTTTTCCAACCTTCAGGATTCCTCCTCCCCTCTGGCCTCGTGCTCTCTCTAGACCTTGCCATTGAGAACACGATCGCATTGCTTGTCTCAGTTTCTCTGGTGCCCTCCAATCAGTCTGACCCCAGTGGTAGCGACCCTTCCTCTGAGCCAGGGGTCCCAGGTTCAAGCACCCCCACCCCTGCCCCCACCTGTCCCCCGGTCCAGAGGTGTACCATGACATACCCGAACATGTCGATTGAAAAGATTTTTTAAAACCTCTCCATCTCTGAGCTTGCAGTATTCTGTTCTCCCGACCCTAACAGAGAAAATAGGAGCAGGACTAGGCCATTCGGCCCTTCTAGCCTGCTGTGCCATTCAATAGGATCATTGCTGATCATCCAACTCAGTCCCTCTGTTCCTGCTTTCTCCCCCCCCATACCTTTTGCTCCCTTTAGCCGTGAGAATGTTCAGTGCAAAGTGCACCAGTTTCAAATGTCTTCCTTATTACAAATGCTCAATTTGTAATTGTGTCTGTTTTACATAAAGGGACTAACCCCTTCCCACTTTGAGATTAAGGGAACTATCTCTTCTCTCTCTCCCCTTGTTTACTCTGCCTTTCTTTAAGCACCTTACAGGCCCTATGATACAGTCTGCGTTCGCTAATAAACTGACTTCCTTTTCCAGTTCAGAAAATCACGGGACACCAAGGTTACAGTCCAACAGGTTTATTTGAAAACACAAGCTTTCGGAGCCTCAGCCTCTATTTCAGATGTTAGTGAAAGATTGTGAGAGAGAGAGTGTGTGCTTGCAGCTTGCACACACACACACACACATACGTGAATCTATGGGGTGAATTTGTATTTGCAGATACATTCTATTTTGTTCCAAGAGCACACAATTTATAGACAGTCTGTCAATGTGGTGTTTTATCTATTCCTACTTTAGAAATAAAACCAGTCTGACTCCAAACCAAAACACTAACAGATTCTAAACAAGGCCTCACACCTATTGTCTGACCTAAAATGTCACCTCTTCTTTACACTGATAAAACCTTTAATTCTCTCAGGGCAGTGACTTCAAAGGAATTGGGGATTTACATATACATATTAATCAATTAAAATCTTCCAACTGATTAAAGATTTAACAGCATCTTAGGTTTGTCTGGTACATCCTCATCAGTAATATGACCCTTTAATCTTTTAATTATAAAATCTGTGTCCGATGCCACCTCTCTCACTAACACCTGAAGCAGGACTGAGACTCCGAAAGCTTGTGTTTTCAAATAAACCTGTTGGACTATAACCTGGTGTCGTGTGATTTCTGACCTTGTCCATCCCAGTCCACCACCAACATCTCCACATCATTTTCCAGTGACTGAGAACACGTAGATAGTTCCTAGTCAACCTGTTCAGAGATGTTGTTACACACACTCTGCAGCAGGGGTGACTTGAACCTGTAGTACAAAGGCCCTAATACCTGGAAGTGCTACCACACACGGCTGAATGACCATGACACAATGAATGAATGACACAATGACCGTGAATCCATTGCCGATGGTTGGAAAAACCCATCTGGCTCACGAATGTCCTTTAGGGAAGGAAGCTGCCATCCTTACCTGGTCTGGCCTACATGTGACTCCAGACACACAGTGATATAGTTGACTCTGAACTGCCTTCTGGGCAATAAATGCTGCCTAGCCAGCGACGTCCTCATCGCATTAGTGAATAAAGAAGGAAAAAAAAACGACTTTCCCACCAGAAAGTCACTGTGACCTTTCCTTTGGTGTTTAAATTATTAACCACCACCAATAATCACCTACAGCCAATGAGAAATTTACATACAAGGAAAATTAAGGTCAATATGAGCCATAACGTGAGGGAGAGGGGGTAGGGTCTAAAACAAACAGATGTTGAATGGGGAAATGAAGCACTGTGCACCCCCCCATCCCACGGTGCCCACCTCTCCCTAAAGGCATTGAGAGCATCGATGGGCACTGCATGCTCCCTCCCCAAGGACACCCGGGCACAGCCGCAACTGCGGAAGAGGGGCAGGCAGAGGGCAGAGAATAGCCCCTCCAAAGCCGCCACCCAGATGTGTTCCCCAGGAGCAGACCCACAAGGTGGTTCCCCCATTAACCCACGCCACCCGCCCCTGCAGCGAGTGGCCAAAGATCAGGAGCCTGGGGCTGAAGTGCAACCAAATCCGCAACCAAGGGCTTTTCAAATAACTAAAAACGGAGTGCAATTGCCCACAGCCAATGAGGAACTGGGGATGTTATGTACAGGACATTGATTAGGGCCACTTTTGGAATACTGCGCTCAATTCTGGTCTCCCTGTTACAGGAAAGATGTTGTGAAACTTGAAAGGGGAGAGAAAAGATTGACAAGGATGTTGCCAGAGTTGGAGAGTTTGAGCTACAGGGAGAGGCTGAATAGGCTGGGGCTATTTTCGCTGGAGCGTCAGAGGCTGAGGGGTGACCTTATAGAGGTTTATAAGATCATGAGGGGCATGGATAGGGTGAATAGCCAAGGTCTTTTCCCCATGGTGGGGGAGTCCTTTCGGCTGATCATCCAACTCAGTCCCCCTGTTCCTGCTTTCTCTCCCACCCATACCCTTTGACGTACTTAGCCCTAAGAATGTTGTCCAGTGCAAAGGTTTAAGGCAGAAGAGCATAGGTTTAAGGTGAGAGGGGAAAGATTTAAAAGGGACCTAAGGGGCAACTTTTTCACGCAGCGGGTGGTGCGTGTATGGAACGAGGTGCCAGAGCTGTATAAGCAGCTACTGCACACCATCCACCTCGACTCTTCCATCCACCGAAAGGCCGTGCCTTGGCATGCTTATTTACTGCTGGGCAGCGAGGATCCCCAGTCAAGGGCTCTCGACAAGGGAGTCCTCATTCTTACCCTCAGGGACCTGGGTGGAGGGTGTTGCACGCAGCAGTGCCAAATATAAAGGCAGATAGCAGCAGTTCACAGACTCGCAGCCCAACTGGTTATTTTGTGGCGCGTGTATATCGAGTCACAGAGCTGTACAGCATGGAAACAGACCCTTCGGCCCAACTCATCCAGATATCCTAAATTAATCTAGTCCCATTTGGCCCATATCCCTCTAAACCCTTCCCATTCATACACCTGCAGCAATTCACCAAAGATCCTCAGGCAGCACCTTCCAAACCCACGACCCCTTCCATCTAGAAGGACAAGGGCAGCAGATACATGGGAACACCACCCCCTCGGAGCCCCTCACCATCCTGACTTGGAAATATATCGCCGTTCCTTCAGCGTCACTGGGTCAAAATCCTGGAATTCCCTCCCTAAGGGCATTGTGGGTCAACCCACAGCAGGTGGACTGCAGCGGTTCAAGAAGGCAGCTCACCCCCACCTTCTCAAGGGGCAACTAGGGACGGGCAATAAACGCTGGGCCCAGACAGCGACGCCCAGGTCCCAGAATTCATTAAAAATTCATTAAATGAATGCTGGGTCGATGAATACAGTTTATTGTATTTCCCTTTTGGGCACAAATAGCTTTATAACCTGGGCCAAGACTGCCAGTGTAGTACTGAGGGAATGCTGAACTGTTGGGGGTGTTTTTTTTTAAACATATTAATCAGGGCACAATGTTCCCTCTCAGTTAGAGGCAGCTGCCTTGCTGTGATATTGTGGCGGAGTTGGTTAGCTCAGTTTGTGATGCAGAGTAACGCCAACAGTGTAGGCAGAGTTCCCACACCAGCTGACATTACCACTACAGATACTCCTTCTCAATCTGTCCCCTCACGTGGTGACCCTCAGGTTAAACCACCACCAACTGTATCTCTCTGATGAGAGAGCAGCCCTATGGTCTGGCAAAACAACGGCGGCTTTATCTTTTAGTTTTGGAGGGGGACAAGTCCATCCTTTTGAGAGTTGGAGCATAGGACCCAGGGCAGTTCACATGGTGCATGGCCACTCACACTATGCCTCCCTGCTCAGGGACCCCTCATTCCTCTTCCTGGCTTTGGCCTCAGTACCTCTGAGTCTGCAAGCAAGCACCGGAGAGAACCAGCATCTGATCGGATTTCTCACTATCTGACTGTCTGATTCTCTGACTATCGGAGGGGTATTTCTATGATTGATCACCCCAGCAGTGAACATTTGCACATCGATTTCCAGCCTCTCCCAGTTGGATTTGCACTCCTGCCGCTGTGTGTTGGAAATGTCTGTGCCTTTGATCCCAGGTAGAAGGTGCACCAGCCCCCCAGCTCCCCCCACTCCGCCAAAACACAGGGCCCAGACTATACGGCCTACGCTAGGAACAGCTCAAAGTTGGGACAATTCCCATCCACCCCACTCCATATCCTGGCCTGCATCTATTCATCTCGACCAGCATCAGCAAAATACATTAACTCCTTATTTTATTGCCTGGAGCTCTGTGTGGAATCTTGCTGTGCGCTGTGACATCCTTTACCACGATGAGAGTTGTTGATCATCCTAGATTTCCATCTAGTTCACCCGATGCCCCTTTTGAGAAAAGAAATCTGCCCATCCTTACCTGTTCTGGCCTCTGTAATTCCAGACACAGTTGGCTCTCTTCTGCCATCTGAAATGGCCCTAGCATGGCACTCAGTTCAAAAAAATAACATTCGCGCCACAGAAATGCAATGACCAGCTCCAATAAAGAGACAGACAATCTAATCACTGCCCCGTGACATTCAATGCTGTTTCCATCACTACCAACATCCCAGGGATTACCATTGACCAGAAACTCAACTGGACTCACCTCATAAATAAAGTGGCTTACAACAGTAAGTCAGACACTGGGAATCCTGCAGTGAGTAACTCACCTCCTGACTCCTCAAAGCCTGTCCCACCATCTACAAGGCACAAGTTAGGAGTGGGATGGAATACTCCCCACTTGCCTGGATGGGTGCAGTTCCAACAACACTCAAGAAGCTCGACGCCATCCAGGACAATGGCCCAGGTTAACAACCCCAATCAGGGATCTCATAGTCAATGAGATCCACCTGGTCCCAATCACTACATCCCTCCCGCAACAAGTCTAGGGATGCAGGCCTAGTCTTGTAGCTTTTCCTGTGATGGACTGACTCAGACTCTGACATGGGCAGTGTGTACTGACTGTAACTCGTCTCTTGCGTCCAGAGTATCTCGGGAAGAGTTTCCTCCTCTTCCTCTGGCAGTAACGGTATCGAGGCTACATCCATCTTGGTCTCGGAGGTTTCCTCAACACTAAATAGAGGGGGAGTATTTGCGGTATATGCCAGGCCTTCGTGCTGTCCTGAGGGGGCCAGGTATGTTTTGCTCCTGACCCGTTTGCGAAGTAACGGCTTTCAGGTGATCCATGTGTTTGTTCAGGACAGTGTCACCTACTCCAACTTTGTAAGTCATGGGACCTGACCTGGCATCAACCTCTCCTCGTACCCAATCAGGGCCGTTCCCATGGTTCTGTCACCAAACTTCATCCCCGAATGAAATTGTCTCTCTTGCTTAGAGGCAGCATTGGTGTTCCTGCTGGCGCTTCACCTCCCTCCCAAGGTCTGGGATTGTCGGGTGTAACCTGGTGCGGAGTCTTCTCCCCATCAGCACCTCCTGCTGGAGCTGTCCCTGTTATTGCGTGTGGCATGGTCTGACACTCGAACAGGAACCGGGACAGTTTGGTATCGAGTGACGCTGTAGGCTGCTTCTTTAGGCCCGCCTTCAACGTTTGGACCACTCTTTCTGCAAGACCATTGGATGACGGATGGTATGAAGCTGTCCTTATGTGCCAAATGCCATTGCACTTTAGGAAATATTCGAATTCCCTGCTGGTAAATGACACCCCGTTGTCCGTGACCTTTACTTCCGGGAGTCCGTGTGTTGTGAACGATGCTCGCAGCTTCTCAATCGTCATCCCTGACTTTGCCGAACAAACATTATACACATCCAACCACTTTGAATGGGCGTCCACTATGACTCGGAACGTTGAGCCCATGAGAGGACCGGCATAGTCGATATGCAATCAATTCCAGACAGCTTCTTGCTAGAATCTTCATCCTGGAAACGCCCGAGTGACCCTGGTGGAGTTCATCCACTATCTGGCAGCGACCTTTACTCAAAACAATCAAACTTGCTCCCCACAGTAATATGCCGTCCTCTACAATGATCTGGTCGTGCCAGGACCAGAAAGGCGTCAATTCGGGTTGCAATGGCCCTTCTGTTTATTCATTACCACCAGCTGTTTCAGTTTTGCTAGGGCCAGGACTTTTTGTGTCCACAGCCAGATATTGTCAGCGGTGACCGGAAGGGTGTGCAGGAAATTCTAAACCAAAACAGACGCTTCCAGGGGCGGCACCACCGGTGGAGTATTTGCCAGTGGGAGGCAGCTCAAGGCATCCACATTAGCTGTTTGCTGAGAATTAGGGCCCAAAGCTGAAGTGTACTGGAAGCTACGGGCAGCGCCGCCTTGTCTTCCTGCAGTAGCCCTAGCAGGAGTTTGTGATCTGTTACTATGACAAATTCCCATCCATAACGGTACTGGTGGAACTTCCTCACGTCAAAGATGACCATCAAACCTTCCTTCTCTATCTGGGTGTATTTACGTTCGGCATCAGCCAAAGTCCGGGAAACATACGCTATCAGATGTTTCTCTCCATTGGACCACTGATGAGCCAACACTACCCCGATACTGTACGGGGAGGCATCACGTTTCAGCGCTACCTCTCGCTTCGAGTCATAGTGGGCCAACACTTTAGATGATGGTAGCTGCTTTTTCACTTCCCTAAAGGCTACCTCTTGGTTATGCGACCATTTCCAAGCCTGACCCTTTTTTAAAAGCAGGTGTACGGGTGCCAAGATGGAGGCCAGGTTATGCATGAATTTTCTGTAATAATTCACTAACCCAAGGAAAGGCCCAAACTCTGGTACAGACGTGGGAGCGGAGCTCCTTTGATCACCCTCACTTTCTCTTCCAACTGGTTTAACCCGGTTTTGTCTTCTCTGTAACCAAAGTAGGTCACTTGGGGTTCCTGGCACACACATTTTTCCCCTCTAAGGTGTATTCCTGCCTGGGAGAAAGGTTTAAACACTATGTCCAAGTTTTCTAAGTGCTCTTTATTGGTCTACCCGGTTATTAATACGTCATTCTCCATGGGTTGCTGGAAAAGAACACAGGCTGATGATACCCCAAATGGCAATCTTGTATATTGGTATAAACCCTTATGGGTATGAAGTGTAGCATATTTCTGGGACTCCTCATCCAGTCACAATTGCAGGTAGGCACGGCTCATGTCCAGCTTCGTGAAGGACAGCACCCCCCCATCCACTTTGCATACAAGTCTTCTATGCGAGGTTTTGGGTATTTATCCAGCTGCGAAAAGCGGTTTACAGTTTGCTTAAAATCCCCACAAAGGCGAGCTGAGCCATCAGACTTCACAATCGGTACAACCAGTGCTGCCCATTCTGCAAAATGCAATGGTTTGATGATTCCTTCGCTCTCCAGCCTCCTGATTTCCATCTCTACTTTTGCCCGCAAGGCATATTGGGCCTTGCAAAATCTCGGAATCCTGTCCTGGTCAACATGTGAAGTGGTTTTGGCCCCTTTGATAGTCCCAAGCCCTTCCTGAAATACTCCTGGGTATTTCACCAGGACTTCACTGAGGCAGCACTTCCCAAATCAAAACATGTTGAGCCAATCAAGGTGAATCTTCCTCAACCAATTTCACCCCAATAGGCTTGGACCCAAGCCTTTTACTACCATCAATGGTAACTGCACCAAATGCTTCTCATAGACGACCGGAACCGAAGTCAATTACCCTTAATCCGCAATGGTTCCCTAGTGTATGTTCTCAGTCTGGCTGAGGTCTTACGCAAGCTTGAAGGTTGGAGTTCCAAGCGAATCTTGTTAAAAACAGGCTCTGCAACTATAGATACAACTGCACCAGTTTTGACCTCCATGAGAACTGGGTGATGATTTAACCCAACATTAATTTTAATTAGCTCTGATTTGGGTGTCACTAAGCAATGTAATTGCTCCAAGCCACTTGTAGGGGAGCTTTCTAGGGTGTGCACTCTCCTGGGTATCGGCCTCCGAGTTTTCCTACTCAAGTCAGGCCTTGTAGGGCTCCTTTGCTGTCTCGAGTCTGCATACTGACACCAACTACAATGGCTCACTGGCCCAGATCCTGAAGAAATGTTTAGCCACTTGGGAAAGGCTCAGCATTGTTGTGGGGTTCTACTGGGGATTGGCCTAGAGTCCCTCTGCTCAGGACATGCCCTATGTGAGGCTCTGTGATTGCTTACACTTGAGTGGTGTTCCAAGTTCAGTCAGACAGGTGAAGGTGTCCACTTTCACTGGGATGCCCTGTAGTTACCACGCTCCACTTGCCACATGTTCTAATGAAAAGGCCAGCTGCAGTGCCTGTTTAAAGTCCAGTTGGACTACAGCTAGTAGGCGCATCTGCATGGTTACATCATTAATCCCACAAACCAAACGGTCTCTCGCATCTCATTCAGGGTTAACCCAAAATCACATGCCTCTGCCAATCATCGTAACCTCGTCAAAAATCCCGAAACCGATTCCCCCGGTTTTCTAACAGCCGAATAAAACCAAGAGGGTCTCAGGATTAGAGGAGGTTTGGGGCCAAAATGTTCCTAAAGCAGCTCTGTCAACTCTTGGAAGGTTTTAATGTCAGGTGCCTCTGGGAAAATTAAGTCTAATAACAGAAAATGCTGTGGGTCCACAGGCAGTCAGAAGGATTACTCATTGCTTTTCATCTGCCCCAGTCTCATTTCCCCAGAAAAAATAATGCATTCTTTCAACATACTGGGCCCAGTCTTCCACAGCAGGCTCAAACAAGTCAAGCTTCCTATATAAACGCATGATGCCAGAAATGCTTACCCCAATTCCAAGATGACTGTTGCAAGCGAATGTTCTTTAGGCACATCTTGTTTTCTCCTGTCGCCACTGAAATAATTGCACAGAGTCCAGTATCCCATCACCAAATCGCCCTTTACTTACTTGTGCACAGCACACTGGCTGTGACTATCCAGCTCAGAGTCAGTCCCCTGAACTGACAATTCTGAATCCCTGTTTATATCTGTCAGCCAGGGCTCCCTCATTGGCCCAGGTTAACAGTCCTAGTCAAGGATCCCATAGTCAATGAGCTCCACCTGGTTCCATTCACTAAAGTAGGGGAGTCCAAAACTAGAGGGGCATAGGTTTAAGGTGAGAGGGGAACGATTTAAAAGGGACCTAAGGGGCAACTTTTTCACATGGAGGGTGGTGCACGTACGGAATGAGGAAACGGTGGAGGCTGGTACAATTACAACGTTTAAAAGGCATCTGGATGGGTACATGAATAGGAAAGGTTTAGAGGGATGTGGGCCAAATGCTGGCAAATGGGACTAGATTAATTTAGAATATCTGTTCGGCAGGGACGAGTTGGACCGAAGGGTCTGTTTCCGTGCTGTACAGCTCAATGACTATATTTAGAGGCAGGCAATAAATGCTGACTCAGCTAGTGACATCCACATCCCACCAGTTAAAATAAGGGCAAGGGGCAATCAGAAACAAAACCAGCAGGGTGGCCATATGACACTTAGGGTTAAGTCAAAGCTGACCCCTAACTGCCCATGAATAAAAACCGAAAGAACTGCGGATGCTCTAAATCAGAAACGAAAACAGAAATTTGCCGGAAAAGCTCAGCAGGTCTGGCAGCACCTGTGCAGAGAAATCAGAGTCAACGTTTCGGGTCCAGCGACCCTTTCTTGAAACCTTAGCTCTGATTTCGTTCCACAGGTGCTGCCAGACCTGC